>NC_082604.1:10239109-10547776 GCF_030936135.1 Gavia stellata | reverse complement strand
TTTCTAATGGGTGTAGTTTTAGATCTAATGTTCTGCTCTGCTTTCTGTGTCCGTGTTTGTTTAAATCTCTTCCATGTGTGTTTCCCAGAGTGACAAGATCTCAGTGGCACAACCTCAGCAACAACAAATGAATCTAGCCCATCATCTTTCAAATGCCTCTGCTGTCAGCAGCAGCCAGCGGTTCCTCCTTGCTGGGTGGAGGAGCTCCCTGGGAGAGCTGCCCACAGCGACGTGCTCCGTAGGGATCGCGCTCAAGCAGCGAAGCTGGAATGGGCCATCCGTGATGTTGAACAGCTGAGAGCAAGTGATGGAAATTTTAATTGAGGTATGGTTGTGCCTTTTAAACCCTCATCTGGGTTACATAGAAGGTGAATTGTTTGTAAAAGGTAAACAAATACCATTTCTCTTAGCCCACGTTCAGAGGGTGTGATGGTCATTACCTCCAAATCAGAGTTATGGGATATGCAGCAACTTACTCCAAAGCTCTTGGTTTGACACAAGAGCTGGAAATACCCACCTGGAATAACAGGGATCTAGGTGGGTAAAGGCAATGGTGAGAGAACCTTTGGTGGAGATGCCTAGTTTAATTGGGACTTGCTATAGGTGACTTTATTGTCTGAATCAGCCAGGCTCCAGTGTGCTTTCATCAGTGTGACTTCTCTTGACCAGAACTGGGTCTTTTGCTATATGTTTGTGAAGTTCTTCATTTAACAGGGCTCTGACTTGCTGGTGATATTGCTATGTGATGGGTGAATATTGAAATTTTATTGTCTAGTGCTGAACAGGCATAAACTTGCTATTTTATCATCCCTACTGAATTATTCTTAGAATGTTGTTGAATAAAATCCTAACTTGTCAGAACAACTTCATTTTTATTGTATTTGTGCATTGAATCTAACCTACAGACAATGGTGAACTTAGCTCTGTGCTGTGGAAATGCTCCTATTCTTTGTCCTGTGCTCTTTTAAACAAAGCAATCTGTGAAGTGTTTATCTAGAGGCATAAAAGCCCCCCTATAAATTGATGCATATCCCAACTTTATAAGACTTGCGTATTAATTTGCTTATTTTCCATCTGAACAAAGGATCTCAGGAACCCACAAACATGGTCAGAATCATCTTGATCCAATTTGCTACATAGTTTTGCTTGACTGCACAGATGTTTTCTGTGTGTTTGGCAAAAGTAGGGTCAACCCCTGTATCTGGGCCTACTATTTCTGGCAAAAACCCTCATGTTTTTAATCCTTTTTGAACACGAATCTTCTGAGAGCTTATTTTGATTTATTAACCTGATTGTTTGAACACAGAGAAACAATCTGGAGCTGCGACCTTCGTGCAGGAAAGTGCATGCTCAAGTATTTCTGTTCTGAATCCCTCCAAGCTCAGTGCAAAGTGTGTGAAGGACCCTGATGTGCACAGCAAGGCTCCTCAGAGACGCAGGTAAGTGCATCCATCTCCCTCTGCACGATTTGGGTATGGTTGGCTCTTATGCGCTGCAAGGGGTAGTGGGACTTGCAGAATGCAGTTACCCAAACGAGGTCTGATGGAGGGCTCTGGTTGTATCGACAGACCTCTCCATGGCTGAGGAACCCCAGCCCGGCCAGCATTGTGTGGGGCTCTCTGCTCTGGATCAACACTGGCATGGGCTGAGCTCACCTGGAGACCACGACGGGGCACTGTGCTGCACGTACGCACCAGCCATTGGTGGGGTTGCTGTCTTATCGAGAACAGCTGGGTTCCAGGGGATGTCACCCCACGCAGTTTCATTAAATAATCCTCTCTACCTCTCCAAAGAAGACCCAGAGATAGCCTCTTCCTACGTGCTTTGGGAATGTGTGGTTGCACAGCATCAGTATAGCTCCCACTTCCCATTTGTCCCGTGGCGGTATTTGGGGGGTCCCCAGCATGGGCACTATATGGACAGAGCACAGAGAGGTGGACACCGTCCCGCAGAGCCTTGCTGTGAAAGTCTATTTCCCCAGTGAGTGGCAGGATGAATAATGCTCTTAACATTTTCTGCGGAGCTCCGCAGCCTGTATGACGAGGCAGCAGTTATCTGGATCGTTATACCTCCCTTCCTGTTACTCACAGTGGTACTGACTAATTCACACATTTCTGGCCAGCGTTTTTCCAACTTGGCTGCCTAGAAGAAGGCACCTCTGACAAGAGTGGCTGGGTTTCAGAAGGTGCTGGGGAGTCCCTGCTGCCAAGCAGAGTCAAATTTGCAATCGCTGGCCTACATTTTCTTTAGAATTGCAAATTCTGTAAGTGTTATCATTGCAATTGGAACCGGGTATTTTTTTTTAGTCTCATGGAGCTGATCTGAGCATGCTGCAAACAGCCCAGACAGACCGAGGATCAGCGCGGCTGCACGGCAGGATGGTTCCCAGCCCATGGCGGAGCTGTCTCTGCGGTGCAGACTGCAGTGCAACTGCTGCTGACAGTGTAAAGTACGCGGTGAATGTCTGGGGAGGTGTCTGCTGGATGTGATTAGTGCTTCTTCTGCAAGCTGGGTGTTGGAAAAGGAAACCGATGGAAACAATAACGGAAGCCAATAAACAGCCTTGTATACAGCAAACTTTTAAATTCTCCATTTTGTAAGGAATAGCAATTGCCCAAGGCCAATATCATAAACGCCCAGCTTGGAGTGCTGCTCTCCACACTGACGATGACCAGATGTTTAGTCAAATCTGACTAACCTCTGTTTCACAAGTTCAGGCTTTTCCTGTGCTCTGGGCCAAATCCAAAGCTCACGGGTATGATGGAGGGCCTCCGTGGGAAGCGAGGGCTTTGAGATGTTTTCAAAGCTCCAACGTTGTTCATATAAATATTGGAAAGCGGTCCCCAAGCAGCTCTCGCTGTGTTTTGAGCACTGTTCACTTCTGGGCTTTGAAAATGTGTCAGATGTAGACATCAGTAAAAACCCGGCATTGTGAGTGACACTGGAGTGAAACCTGGGGATGGGGAAAAAGGGAATTAAAAAAGATTAGCTCACGCTACTTGCATTACGTCTTGAATACATTTCTCTCCCTCTCTTCTCCAGAGAAATCTCCATGGGCATCACGGAGGCAGCTGTGTTTCAGACATTAGCCAATGATTTTATGTGCTGACTTAAGGAAAATTAAATTTTGGCCCTCTGTGCTCTTTCCCAAAGCACATGCTGTAACTGTATCTTTGATTTAGGGATGAATTTTCCATGGCTTTTAATTATCAGTCTTGACTGATCCTGATGTGACTTTGTTACCTCAAGAAAGCCCTTTTCATCACGAAAGCTGTCTCCAAGGTGAGATCCATGGGCCTGCTGGTGCAGTTCAGAGAGGCAGCAGGTCTCGTGGTCTTTCTTTCTCATTTCTAACCGAGAAGAGTGGAGCCGGCGGGATGGCGGCACGGGGACAATCGCCGCCTTTGGCTCCCAGTGACAATGAGTTATTATCATGCAGGTAAGGGTTTCTGAAAATCTCTTTTCACCCAGCAGTGCTCTGAAGGAGGATCTGTACCCAGACTTGGATTCATCTCTGTTACAGTCTGATCTGCCTAATGGCCAGGACTGAGATCCTCAGCTGGATCGAGACTGAAAAGGTCTGGGACAGGTGTTGCACTTCATGCCTCGGTTGCCTCCTAGTCAGCATACAGCAGCACAGCACGGTGGGCTTGGGCTCAGAGTTTGTCAGGGAAATATCTCTTTTAATCCATAAATGTAGGGCATCTGTCAGATATATTCTGTTTTCACTTATGCCGTAGTACCTACTGTGGCCTCTTTGAAGTGATAGTGTGGCTTGATGTCCCTTTGACAATTGTCCACTGTACCGGCGCCTCCGGGACACACACAGTGAAAGCCCAGGATATTTTAGCGCAAAACTCCAGTGCATAAATTTCTCCTGTAACTCCCCTAAATCACATACTCATCTATAAAATCCTTAAATATTTCCACTTTATTCTACCCCCTCTCCTACCTACCACATTTGCATCTTTTGCCCCATATTGTAACAAGGCTCAGAAGAGGCAGTGGAAGGCTTGTCTGTAGCCTCTGCAAGGTCTGGGTCTGTAAGCGTACCTGAATTATTCTTCACCCATCTAGGGAGTCCTTAAACTCTTAGGCATTGTATATGCACACCAAACAGCACCTTAAATTACTTCCTTTTCCAGTAAGCTCTGGTAGAGACAGTTTTGGAGGTGGGATGTATGTGCTTTTCTGAACCACCATGTGTTTTCCAGAATTGCAGCCTTCATGGCCACAGTTCGTTTCCAACACAGGAGAGAGCCACATCCAGGAGATTGAACTGTGAAGTGATGAGCAGAACCCTCAGCTGCCCCATGTGTTTCTCCCTATAGATGAAGATCAGCACAATGAAGCTGGCTGGTGTCTCCAGGTAAGCTAAGAAAAGGTTTAGCAGGTCAATAAAGAGCTGTCTGTTAGAGACACTTGGGGTGGAGATCTTTGTGGTGGAGGATGAATCACGAACTTGTGGACTACCCGGTGTTCTTGTCTAGGAAAACAAACAATTTGTTGCCAATCTGGACAAACAGTGATTTTTTTTTTTTTTTTTTTTTTTTTTTTTAGCAGGACTTGTTCTAAGCCAATGATGACAGCATGTCTCATCCCAGGTTGTTATAAGAAATCCTACATTCAATTCAACTCTCTTAATAGACGGCCTACTCATCTGCTAGGAACAGAAATGGTAGTAAATGCTTTCTACTGTTTTCCCCCCCCCAGTATTTCACATAACAGTACCAGCTCTGATGGCTTGCACTGGTGCGTCCTAAATCCCAACCGTAGAAGCAATGTGCTGTTGTTGACAGTGATGCTAGCAGGATTTAAAAGGCTGGTTGTTGCTTTCCTGGCAAGCTCTTTCAGGTCCCTTGGTCTCTCTGTACCACCCTGTCCCCGAAAGGCCAGGTGATGCCTCTTGGACACGGAGGGCTGTACCTGACGCAGGGACCCAAGGGGACCAGAGCTATGGCCCCTGCCTCCTTCCTCTGCAGCACCCAGCCTGTGCACTGAGCCACGGCAGGGCAGGGGAAAGCCGACCTCAGTAGCATCAGGGGCCGCTCTTGTTCTCAGGCAGTGATTCGATGTGGACCAAAACACCCGCACTGTGCAAAACCAAAGCTTGCAGACAGCACGTACTTGATCTGTCAATTGATCAAATATTCCTCTGGGACAGATAAAGCTGTCTCGTAGGTCTGGCCCAGCCTCTCGCCTGCTCCTAGCAGAGGGGAATGGAGCCATCAGTATCTGGTTTTCATGGCTTTTATAAAACTGCTCTTCGACTCTGAATTTATCTGTATCCTATGGAGAAGGAGCCCTTTGTGCATCCCTGAAGTTAACCATGGTAGGATGAGGCATTAGTTTTACTCGTCTCTCTACTTCCAGGCAAAGTTTCTGTGCGCGGGCAGAAGGAAAGCAGGTTTGGGGAGTGCTCTTCCCTCCTCAGACCTGCGCGCTAGGATGCACACTGCTCCCTCGTCCCTGTTAGCAGGCGATGTATGAGCTGGTGTCACACATAGATCTCCATTTCTGTCAGTGTACATTCCCTAAGAAGAAGGATCTCTGTCTTAACACTGCCTGTAAAAATTAGGAAATGTTGTTTTATAGCTTGGCAGGCCTGGAAGCTGGGGCTTGACCACTGCACTGTGAGGGGACAGCATGTCCTCCCTTTCACTGTTTAAAATAGGCTGATTTAAACACTATAACAGATTAAGGCACTGTGGGTGTTTAAACTTTCAGGATGATTGATCACCTCTCGGAGAGAGGCAGATGGTACCGTGATGAGTTCCAGATCCTTTCAATTGAGCATCTCCAGGGAAAGCTTTATGGACCAGGCTGGGGGGAGGGTGCTCTTAATTTAATTATTTTTTTTAAAAACAATGTAGGATTTCAAATTAAATCCTCTTGACTCATACACAGCAACTCTAAAAATTAACTCGGATTAAAATAAACTGCCTGAGCCACTCTAGGATGTGTGCCAGGCGAAAGGGCCTCGGTTCACAGCCCCCCGAAGGCTTTGGGAAGGCTTGGAGTGGGTCGGACTTTGTGCCGTCGTCTCACCCGAGTGCTGCTGCATGACCCTTGAAGGGAGCCCAGGTCTCCTCCCAGCCACGTGGCCTTGGACGGTGACCACTGCCAGCTCCCGGGCTCTGCCAAAGGCATCCACGTTAATGCCCCTGTTTGGATTACCCTACTTAGGGGCTTTTGATCCCTGGAGCAGGAACAAGCTTTCAGACCCACTTAAAATATTCCGGTGGCTGTACTGATGCTGTTAGCCCAGTAACCCCATAACGGGGTTGATGCGCAATGAGCCATCATTGATCTTCGTTAGTGAAAAGCAATGAGCAACTAACAAGCAAAGCTCAGCAGCTTCCCAAACACGTCCCACCCCTCTGCTAGCCTCGGTTGTCTGAGGAGGGGGAGAATGGATTAGGAAAAGTCATTTGCCTTCTTGCTTTCTGGCATAGCTTTTAACACTTTTCAGCAAGTGTGCCGTGCTTGATCTGAAGCAGGGTCCCCCCGCGCATCCCCTGTGGCTTGGAGCAGAAGTGCCTTTCTCCGTGTCGGGGGCTGCACCTCCAAGTTCCCCTTGGTCCCCCCTGTTTGCCGGGGAGACTGGGAAATCACACATTGGCTTCCATTCACAAACTATTAACTGTATGGACGCTGAAGGAGCCGATTAGTTTTTCAAAGGCAGTTTCTGGGCTTTACGGTGATGTGAAGTTTCTCCGTAAGCCAGTTGGCAGCACCGCCTGGGTAAAAGCCCGTGCTGTGTCACTCTTCCTTGAAGTGCACTTCCAGCCTGCCCAAACCCCAGCTCTGTGCCTGTTTGAGCTGTCTGGCTTGACTTCTGCAATTAGTTAAAGGTTATTGTAGGTTTAAAACGTTGCCTGCTTTGGCAGTATCTGCAGTCCCTTAAGGCAAAGATGCCTGTTTATTGTTATAACACCATTAAGCACAACACAGAGAAGTCCCTGTAGAAAAGAGTATTTCAGTGAAGCAGATTTTTACAAAAAGATGTCTTGGCTGGCCGCTGAAACTTAAATGCCATTGGAAACTAATACTAAGTTTGCTTTTTTCTCCATAAATCACGTCTCAGAGCTTTTGTTATTCTGCTCTCATCCTGCCGTATCTTCCCAGAGCTGATAAAGAGCACTTAGCTGCTGTCCTGGATCCCCAAGGAGTAAGCAGAGCTCCCGGGGCTGCTGGCAGGTTTCCTGGGGGCCGAGCGAGGCCGTGCTGTGGCCCCCAGGCATCGCGTGAGATCGGCAATGCTGCCCATGAGACTACTGTCAGCCCGTGCCGTGGCAGCAGCCCGGTGCGCGGTGGTGGTTTACCAGCGCTGATGGCTCCACCTCTGCGAGCATGTTTATTCAGCCGCGGCGCTTCTGCCGCACAAGCCTGCTTGCAAACAAACATTGCCAGCACTGTGCTAGGCTGAGAAAAATGCTGGCGAGTAACCAAATGAGTTTCCACTAGCTGCCAGCCAGTCTTTACTGGGGTCCATCAGCTGTGTTTTGTGCTTTGTCCGAGCACCAGTGGTGTTAGGACAGTGTGCCCGTCCGGTCTTGTTTCTCTGTGCTGGAAAATGGAGGAAAAAAACCCCAATAATCTCTCTTTCCCGCTGGCCTTGGGTCTCTTCAGCACAGCTGCCGGGCGGCCAGGGCTGCGCATGTGCAGGGCTGGGTGGTGGCATGGCTCTTCGCCCATAAGGCCACGAGCTATGCGGGCTGCCTATGGCTACTCGGCATGTATAGGAGGTGGAGGAGACAGCATTGCTCCCCGTGTGCTGGGGCTGGCCTGCCACCCAGCCTGCTCGGGGCTCCCAGGGGTGCCTCTGCCACCGCATCCCAGACCTTTGGGAACAGCTCCTCCGGGGATCAGTCTTTATAGCCAGCCACCAGATAAGCCATCTCCAAAAGGAGGAAATCCCATTGTGGGATGGGCTTGCATAAGAATTAAAATAAGCAAATGTCCTGAAATCTTTTTGGGCTTATCTTCAGAGGAACTGGAATATCCAGTTCAGTATGAAAATCCCTGCATCCTTCAGAGTGTGAAGTGAGGGATGGCTGGGGAAACTAGAGTCTGTCTGTTGAGCTGTTTCAAGGGCTTGAATGCTTGTGCATTTTTATATGGCAGAGCAAAACCATATATCTATATATCTATATATCTGTACATGTATGGGGGGGTTGTGTTTTGGGGTTTTTTTTTCCCTCCAGCACCCATCTTTGAAGCTTTCCCCACACTCCACTGGGGCCGTGCAGAGGAGCAGCCAGCCCAGCATTACCGTGTGCCTTCATTTCACACACATTGATGGGAAGATGCTAAATGACAGGAGAATTCAGTCCTCCTCTTGCTTGCGCCTGGGTGGGTGCAGGTGGCGGTCCTGCTGCTCAGACAGAGGAATTGCGCTTTGCCGGGCCCCGAAGTGTTTGCTCGTTTCTGATTACTCTAAGCCAGGTAATTCTGGATCGTTGCAATAATGTGGAATAAATACTGAGGTCTTTTTAATTCTCCAGCTCGCTAGAGAAGACACTGATGCGTCACTCTGATCCTTTGCTACTATTAACCAGCAGGGCAGTCGCAAGTGAAATGGAAATATCTGTATATATAATGCCTGACTGTACAGCCTGTGCACTGCCTGTGGTAGCTATTGAAGATTTTCCAGTGATCTGTCACATGATGAACTGGAATGATTTCTGATTTCACTCCTGACCCCCCTCATCATGCATGCATAATTTAGCAAGAATAATGGGCCAGATCATCATGTCTGCTATGATACACCAGCTGATGAAGTGGCCTATCATCTCTGCAGCTAATAGTGCATCCTGGTGCGAGCAGTGGTTTGAATGTCTTGGCTTTTACTGAGAGCACTGAAACTTCTGAGTGGATTTATTTCTCTTTTCTCCTTGCATTTGATGTGAACTTCATGCTAATGCATTTCAACTCTCTTGATGTTCCTGTCAATATTCCAGCTTTCACATTTTTGCCAGTGAGGAGCAAATCAATTAGGTTCCTAAAACTTCACAGGAGTGATGGTTTCAAAGCAATTGCTTGTAAACACATTACTCAAGGAAGACTATTAGCAGAATATTCATGGTATAGGTTTATCTTCCAGAAGGAAAACATTCAGGCTTAAATATCTCTGTGTGCTTTATCTGCCATACTTTCCCTTTTGGGACTCTGTAACTACTGTTGTGAGATTCTAATATTATATAAAATTTATCTTTTTGAAGAAAGAGATATAGATGAAATATCTGCCTAAATTCTGAATTGTACTGGTTTTTTCTGCTTTGTTAAATGGCAACTGTGGTAACAATCTTTTCTGAGGATGAGTTTTTAATAGCAGTGTACATTATACCAATGTTTTCCTAAAAGCATGAAGTGGAATTTCCACTTAAATTGTCATTTGATTAGAAGTGGGATTATGTGAACTCACAGTAATGATCTTTCAGTGAGGATAATTTCTCTCTCATCTCTCTGAGAGTAAGCTGGGAGGAACCCTCCTGGAATAAGCTGGGTCGCAGTGTTATTGTAAACCTCCCATCGTTTTGAGAACAACTTAGGACAAGAATTACTGAAATATAGTGCTGATACATGCCTGTAAAGTTACAGTTCATCCACCGCCCTTTTGTTGTGGTGGGCTGCAAAAATCCCTGTAGACCTCTTTTTGGTAAAAGTAATTCTGAATATTGTGATTTTTAAAGACTTCTTATAGGGTTTTAAAGTTTTTTAAACTCCTCTGCTAGTGTTCAGCTGGGCAGGGAGAGGGGGATTCCCCTGCAGCCCTCTGCTTGGCAAAGTCCCACCACTCCACTGCTTTCTCTGTGCTGCTTTAGGAACCATGCACATCTTTTGTCCCTTTGGGCATGTGGTTTACCAATGCTGTGCTGCAGCCCGGAGCCCGGGACATGATGCTGAGGAGCCTATCAATCCACTTGAACAAGAAACAGCTGCTCTGCCTTCTTCGGTCTCTCTGGTTTTAGAGATAAGTTGTTTTTCTCCCAGCTCTGTTCGGATCCCATCTTCAGAGCTTCTTCCCTGCCTGAGAAGACTCTGAAGATAAACACCTCTCCGGCATTTCCCTGCTTTCAGTAATATCTGGATGCCTTGTGTCCCCCAAATTACCGAAGCAGAGCTTTGCTGCTTTGTGCTGGGGAATTATAGGTTCCTTTGCCATTGCGCACGCTGTGTCTGAAACTCCATCGGGTATCTCTGTCCCACACGCTGGTAATCGACCACGGGACCAGTCGGCATTTTACAGGCAGCCGGGGGTGGTGAGTAGCCTTGCAGCTTGTACTTCACAGCTCACTGGCTTGTGCTCAGGACGTAGCTTGTTGCAAGCCTAGCAACTTCTCTGGAAAGAGTTTGGCAGGTTATGTCCTTTGAAAATTATGGTTGTGCCATGGGCTTTGTAATAAATTAACTTTGATACAAATATTAATTTATTAAGTTTTATGGGAGAACTAAACAAAATGGTTTTGGGGTAGTTTTGTCAGCATTAAGCTGCTTTCCCATGTTAATACCCCATAAATAAAAAACCAACAACATATTCTCTGTTCAGAGCCCTACACAGACTGTTGCACAATATCCTTGCTTACTGCAGGGATCTTAGTTTCTGTGATTTTTAACTTGCCATGGTTGAAGCATGAGCAGCCAGGAGCTGGGTCTGAGCAGAAAACAGCCCCCCAGGAGGCGGCAAGCCCAGCGGCTGCAGCAGGGCTGGGACGGCAGCAGCGGTGGCCGTGGTGGCTGGGGAGGGATGCGCTGGCTCTGCTCGTAGTCGCCACTCTGGGTACGCGGCAGGAGCCGTGCCCTGCGAGAAGAGGAGCAGGTCTCAGCGAAGGTGCTCCCGCACATCCACAGTGGTTGATGGTGTGCAGTGGAAATGACTGGTGAGTGTGGTGTTCCCTATGTCAAAATTGCAGCTGGTGGCTTAGGCTGGGGATCAGTGAGAGCTCAGCAGGGAGGGGACGTTTCTGTGCCCTCGCCAGCTGACCATCAGCCCTTTGCCATATTGTGGTATCGGTGTATATCAGGGTCCCTGGGGTTAGCTGGCAAGAGCTGCGTTCATCTCCCTGCTACTGTGGTTGCTCATGCAGGTTGTTGTGCCATGCTGTCCTCTCTCTCCATCCTGTGGGACACAGTCCAGCACCGCAGCCTCCTTCCAGCTGTAAGCACGGCAGCAGCTCTGCTGCCTCACAGGGCTGATCCTGTAATGCTGATGCTTGAAAGGAAGAATTTGACTGCTGTCTGCGTTTAGATGCACAAGAGACCTCTAGTCTTCACGAGTCCTGAGCAGCAGCAGTCAGCGAAGGGCTGTGAAGTGGGACGGTCACTGGAAAGCAGCTATCCAGTGGGGACGTAATGATGATGTAAACCTCCTGCACCGACTCTTCAGGGCCAATGATTTCCAGATTTACCAAAATTAAATCATGTGCATGGAGCTGCTTTTGCAGGCAGGCAGCAGGCTCTCCTCGGAGTAAGCTGTCTATGTAGAGCTCCTTAAGTCATTACTCAAATTATATCTGTATTCAGCATAAAAGCACTGAAGTGATGTAAGCACCCTCGGGCAGCAGAGGCAGCCCTAGGACCTCGTGCAGGATGTGACCTCAGATGCCACTGGCATTTTTAGCTCATTTCTTGTGCTTTAAGTAAATGCCAGAAGACTTGAGGGACACGGACAAAGTGCAGGAGGATGCCAAAATGAGCTTGTGGTGGGTTGACCCTGGCTGGAGGACAGGTGCCCACCAAAGCCACTCTATCACTCCCCTTCCTCAGCTGGCCAGGGGAGAGAAAATGTAACGAAAGGCTCATGGACCGAGATAAGGACAGGGCCATCCCTCACCATTACTGTCACAAGCAAAACAGACTTGACTTGGGGAAATTAGTTTAATTTATTACCAGTCAAAATCAGAGTAGAATAATGAGAAATAAAACCAAATCTTAAAAACACCTTTCCCCCACCCCTCCCTTCTTCACGGGCTCAACTTCACTCCCGATTTTTCTCTACCTCCCTCAGCCATGCAGCACAGGGGGATGAGGAATGGGGGTTGCGGTCAGTTCATCACATGTTGTTTCTGCTGCTCCTTCCTCTTTACGTTCTTCCCCTGCTCCAGCGTGGGGTCCCTCCCACAGGAGACAGTTCTCCACAAACTTCTCCAACGTGGGTCCTTCCCACGGGCTGCAGTTCTTCATGAACTGCTCCAGCATGGGTCCCTTCCACAGGGTGCAGTCCTTCAGGAACAGACTGCTCCAGCGTGGGTCTCCCATGGGGTCACAAGTCCTGCCAGCAAACCTGCTCCAGCGTGGGCTCCTCTTTCCATGGGTCCACAGGTCCTGCCAGGAGCCTGCTCCTGTGCAGGCTTCCCATGGGGTCGCAGCCTCCTTCAGGCATCCACCTGCTCTGGTGTGGGGTCCTCCACGGGCTGCAGGTGGATATCTGCTCCACCGTGGACCTCCATGGGCTGCAGGGGCACAGCCTGCCTCTCCATGGTCTTCACCACGGGCTGCCGGGGAATCTCTGCTCCGGCGCCTGGAGCACCTCCTCCCCTCCTTCTTCTCTGACCTTGGGGTCTGCAGAGTTGTTTCTCTCACGTATTCTCACTCCTCTCTTCTCCGGCTGCCATTGTGCAGTTGTTTTTCCACTTTCTTAATCATGTTATCCCAGAGGTGCTACCACCGTCGCGGATAGGCTCGTCCTTGGCCAGCGGCCGTCCCCTCTTGGAGCCGGCTGGCATTGGCTCTATCGGACATGGGGGAAGCTTCTAGCAGCTTCTCACAGAAGCCACCCCTGTAGCCCCCCTGCTACCAAAACCTTCCCAGGCAAACCCCATACAGAGCTGCTGTCACCTACGTGGTGGAGCCATACGCAGGCAGCAGGGCCTTGCTGTGCTTGCAGGGTAGTGCAGCCCTTACGAAAGACCAGTTTCCTCCCTTTGCTTGTTGCCGGGCTGCTTGCCTGCAGATTTTGTACATCCTTCAAGTAAAAGTCGAACAAAGCTGCCCTCCCTGCTCAAAAGCTCCCAATTTGTCTCTGCCAGCAGCACACTGCTGCTAACAGGAGCTGGCGAGGCTGAGTACCGGCAGATCTCATGGCAGTGCAGATGGAAAGTCCGACGGGGGAGCGAGCACGTGCTCCGTGCCTCGCTTTCCAGCTCCAAGCTGATGCTGTTCAGCTGCCAGTGCCAGGCAGAAGCCAGAGAGCCTGCGGCTGGGAGAGGCTGAGCCGAGTTTCCGCGGGAGGGGTCCAGCAGGCCCTCCTCCAGCTCCTGGCACTGCAGAGGCTCCCTAGCGCTCGGTTCCCTCCCCGGGGAGCTGCTCACGCACTATCTCAACCCCACTGTCTGAAATGCAGTTCATATGCTCCGTATATTTTGCTTCTTCCCACTGTCCTTCAGCGAGGTCCTGGAGTAAGCAGTAGCAGAAGGCTCCCAGTGTTTCTTCTGTCAGCAGCGGTCGGGAGGGAGGGGATGCGTGCTTCTCCCTCGGATGTTATGGGCAGCTGCGAGATGGACAGTTTCAGAAACTGGCTCTGTCTTTGGAGAGGTTTGCAGTGATGATGGCTCCTTCCACCCCGACTAATCCCAACTGATATCCCTGTGCTGTGCTGCTTTCCCTCTGCATCCAGAACTTCTCCTCCTAACTCCCTGTCTCTCCCCATTTCATCCCCCGTCCCGCAGTCAGGGGCCAGCTGTGGTGGTGTGACCGGGCGTCTTTCTGCAGAGGCATAGGACGTGCTCTGAGTGAAGCAGGTACTCGCAGAAACACTGAAGGCTGCTAAGAACGCCCTTCCACAATGTCAAAGCGCTGCTCTGCATCCAGATAAACCTCTGTAAGTTTTTCACTGAGTCAAAATGAGGAATTTTATTTTTCCTTCCCATTCCTGATGCAAACATTGCCACTGAAACCTTCTCAAAAAACTCAGCCTCAGGGAAACACCTGGCTTGGAAAAAAATCTCAGCATGATTGATTTCAGTCGTGCAGCTTTACAAGCACCTGGCAAGGGAAGGTGGGGAGGCAGAAAGCACTCGGCAGTTGCTGGCTGCAGCTACCTGCAGCCCTCGGGAGGCCTCGGAGCGGTGAGGAAGCGGCTGGCCGGGGCGCGGGGCTGCCGGCCAGAGCATACCACTTGCACGGCGCCAATGGCTGAGGCCAACAGCGGAGCTCGGCTCCGACTTCATCAGGAATTAGATTAAAATGAAATCCTATCAAGGTTTCCCTTTCGAATTCTTGCTTTTTGGTGGGCACACACAGATAAGCATTTAGCATATAGCACGTGGAGCTTTTAGTGCCTTTTGAAAGATTTCTTTAATACCAAGCCTGAGTGGAAGTAGGTCAACTGAAAAATGAGTAAATTACACTTGCAAAAATGCATTAGGAGCTGCGGTGTGCATAAATCTAACTGCCATTTAGCAGAGGTCCTAACAAGTTAGAAATTAAAGTTTTAGATAGAAAAGTTTTCCAGGCTGCGGTTGGTGAAGCAGCCTCTGCCTCTGGGCTCTTCACCTGCCCTGATGTTCCTCTTCCACCTCGCCTGGAGAGCGGCAGGAGCTGTATGCAGGGCAGCTCATGCCATGGCTTCGTCTGTCTCAGATCTCCTATCTTTTTTTCTTTTAAGGTTAGATTAGTCCACACAAACTTGTTTCTTGGTGCGGTTTTTATAAAAAAAGATTAGTGTTGCTACCACTAGCAAAGCCCTGTTCAGGGGCAACGAGTGCTAGGCACTTTTCTGAAACTCAAACCCTGCAGCTTATGTTGATGTGGTATTTGGGCATCACCAGCGTTTTGAAGCTAGAAGTCTTCAAAATCCTTCCAGCTTTGGTCACTGAAAAGCCAAAGTCATAAACTTGCAACTCTTGCTCTTTTTCTTGATAATGGGGGGGGATCAATGCAGTTTCAGCAATGAAAATTTAAGTCTTGGTTTTTTCTCTAACAAGAAAATAAAAAAAAAACCACCTGCAAACCCAACCTTTCAAAACTATAATCTCAGTATGCCCAGCCAGAAATGCTAGCAAATCTGTTTCTTAAAGGATGTTCTTCAGTCTCTAACAGTCTCCAAGAAGCAGCAAAGCAAAGCAGTTTAACATAAATATGTTGGGTGAATTGCGGTGACAAATACTTTGAAAACGGCATTTAAAAAATATTAGACTTTTCTTGTTTCTCAGACTTATAGTTTCTGGGCCAAGCACCTCCAAACTGCAGAAAATCAAGATTTTTCATCCTCTCCCTCTCCTCCCACCTAATTTGAACGTAGTTATCTCTTCCTCAGTGTGGTTCTTGTTCTGCTGTCTGCCAGGCATGCCTCCTCTTCCAAACACATACAAAACTTGTGTTGTATTTAAAAATAAGTGTTTGCTATGCCCTGGCACCCATGCTCATCCAGGCTCTCACTTGAAGGGTAAGTACTACTTGATTTTCTTTAAAAGGTAACAGAAGACTAGTCAAGAAAATAGCTTTAAAAAGTGCCTCCCTCTAAACGCCTTCGTGGGTGCTTATTTTACGGACTGTATGCGCTCTCAGATACTCGGGTGGGGAAGATCCTTCAGTATGTGCCACTGAAATCAGTTAGATAAGCAAGTTTAAAGCACTGGCATGTAAGTCCTCATCTGTATTGCAGATAGACCGCTAAGCACAGTCGCTGGGGAGTCCTGAGTACAGCCAAGGGCATTTGGGAAGGGAGATTTTTAATTGCTACCTAAGTTCATGTTATATATTACCTTCACAAGTGGTAACGGTATGTAAGCTTGGAAAACTTCGTTTAACTCTTTGTTGCTGCTAGAGCTTTTTTTTATGCTTGCATGGTGAGAAAATTCACCCCGGCACCACAGAAGGCGATGTGAAAACCCTACACTGTTGCGTTAAGTCCTCTTGTAATGCAGAACCATACTTTGAAATGTTAAGAGGCTTCTTCCTTGTCTGTCTTCATCTCCTCCTCCCTTTCCCCAGCTGTTCTGCAGTGAGTTTGTCATCCTCCTTCTCGCTGCATTAATTTCTACCGCAGGGCTTGCGGGGTGATGCCACCACTGAATTCTTCTTTCTGATCAAGGAGGAAGTATTTAGCTGAGTATAGCTCATAATATCCTAAAAGAAGAGCAAATACAAAAACTGTAAAATTGCTAAAAAATGCAGCTGGTGTCCTGGACATAGCATTCCTATGACCCTGAGGAGCAGGAGCTGCTTGCTTGGTCAGAGTAACGGTTTGTGTGCTCTAAAGCTCTGGAGTCCCGAGTTCTAAATGTACGATAGTCAGCACCGGAGTGAGGAAACTCAATTACAGTTGCAGAGATTAATGTCCTGTCAGCTCATGGGATTGCTGTCCTTTGTAACCATGACCCACACGAGGCCACGAGGCCTTGTAACAAAGTTCAGTTGCTTACCAACACCCTCATGTGTCACCTGTTTTATTACACCAGCTGCATTTTTCAGCAGTGGCTTCTTTCCCTGTCTTGGAACCTTGGTCTGAACTTCCAAAATACCTTCTTGTGCCTTAACTTACGGTTTGTGTTTGTTTATTTCATAGCTTTCAGGGAAAACACCCTGGTTTTGTGAGGGAGAGCGTGTATCCCACAGAGTTGCGTTGCACCAGTGTCAGAGTGTCAGTGAGCCTGTATCTTTAATTCTCCACAAAAGCATTAAAAAGAAAGCTATAGTAACTCTACTTCAGGTTAAATGCTGTCTTAAATGCAGGAAGGGAATGACAGTTGTAGACAGCTAGCAGTTGTATTTTAAGGATATTTTCTCTCATTTTTAAATCTTTTATTAAATAGTATGCAGATATTTCTACATCTGTTTGTGTTTTCATGCAGAAACATACATTTTGGGGCATTATCGTATATACATTCAAGACAAAGAAGGAAGAGGTAAGACTGTCAAGATGCAGCAGTACTTCTGCATCTTCAACAACACAAGTAGAAGCTGAGGCCTGACAGAGGCTCCAATTCTGAGCAAACTCAGCAGATTTCTCCTGGGATTGGAACAGAGAGACACACGGTGACGAGACTAGGGCTGCATACCAAATCACTCATGTGCCGCCAGTGGCTTTTCATCCTTGCTGGCATTGAGTTTTTGAATCTTGTTAAAGGAAAGAGCACTGAACATTATGAGTGTATAGGCTCACTTATTAGAAATAAAACCCCTGCCTAGGAGCTTTGCTGAGGCCTCAGCTGCAGGAGGTGGCTTTGGCCAATTTACAGAGAGAGGTAAATGAATGGGAATATTCTCCGCCTTGCAAAGGCTTTGCCACAGGAATCCCTCATGGGTCTGGAGCTCTTTGGCAGCATACAGAGAGTCTTCAATCCATATACATACACACGGCAGATGGCTGTGCCTGTGCACTCAACACATCTTTCAAAATCACTGCTATGATGTGACTTTAAACTGATGCTTTCTGTACCCCCATGTCCTGGAGTGGTGGGTCCTGCCTGCATAGTGGAATAGGATTGTCCTGTGCAAGGTTAAGATAATGGTAAGTGAAAAGGCAGTTTTGCTTGAATACAACAGAATACCTATCTGGAAAGAGAAGAGATTCTGCTGCAATCAGTAGAGTTGGGTCTGTGTACCAGTAATGTGTCAAGTGCGAGACGACGGCTTTCTGTTGTAATTCTGTTTTAAGCTTTTAAAACTGTGACTCTCCATTGCCTTGGCAGCTGCGGAGTAGCACAGCTCCACTGACTGCCATGGACCGCCGCCGATTCAATGCGTTTGCGTGTTGTTTTGCTGGGGAAGGTGAGGGCAAGCACTGCGGGGGCACTGGGAGCGTGGTGATGCTCAGTGAGGACGGCAGCTCTGGCAGGCAGACCTGTCCTCTGCCTCGCTGCCTGGCTCTGCTCCGCGCAGCGTGGGCTGGCCTGAATAGCTTCCTTGGAAAGATTTATTAGCTTCCCTCTAAACAGGGATCAAGGCATGGTGGTGCAGTGCTGATCACAGTTTGGATGAGGACCAGTCTCTGTTTGCCTGGTTTTTCTTACAGTCACGACTCAGACCCCATTCACCGTTTCAAAGGAGCAGAGACAGGCATGAAAGCCATGGGTGCACCTTTCTTTTTCTCTGTGTGCAAATTCTTCATCATCATCATTATTATTATTAAACATTATGTCACTTGGATTATACATAATCAGAAATCAGAGCCGAGCAAAATCAGGATGCTAAATACATTACCATAAGCAAAAATATGGAACATTTGTCATTGTTTTCTCTTCGTTAACTGTTTTGCACAAGGTATTTCAACAGGGCAATTAAACCTCTTCAGTTGCTCAGTATAAGTGTATTAGCAGAGGATGAAGTAATGATTGTTTATGATGATGGGTGAATTACTGTCCAAGCTAGTGAATTCTGCATGTTTTTGTTACCTATTAAAATTTATCCGTTGAATATTCCGCCACAGGGGACTAAGAGAGAACTGGCCCTTCAGATCCAGGTAACCAACCATCTTGTGTCTATTATTAGCAGAGGTTGTGCTCTACTTCAAATCTAACTTATTCCAAATGTCACTTCCAGATGATCCAAAGAGAAGTGCTTTCAGATGCCTGAGTTGAGGAGAACAGCAAGGGAAAGGAGAAAGGGTATTGCATGCGCCCATCTCATCAGGAAGTTTTGTCACATTGCCAAAACCCCAAAACATTCGAGTTGCCGAATCCAGTTTCTCTCGCCCTTTAAATCAGCTCAGTATGCTGTGCAGAAAGGTCATCTGAACAGCAGTGTCCTTGAAGGAGCTAGTACGGCTCGCTTAGTTTTAATTGAAAATAATGAACCAGATGTTCAGCATATACTGGAAAACTCAAAACGCATCCCTACTGCTGCGGGACCAGACCTGCGACTGACGGAGCGCGGCCACGTGTTGCTGCGACACTTCTTTCCCCTGGAGCTGCTTGGTGTCTCCCTCCCCTCCCTGCGGGTTGTCCTTGGGCCCGCAGTAGGGCTGGGTGCTTGTGCTCCGAACCTTTCCCTACCCCATCCCGCACCGCGTCGCCGCGGACCCTAATCCCAGCACGGCGGTGACTCGGCCCTTCTGCAGGGCAGCTCCTCCGGCCTCCCTCCCTCCCTCGCCGTGCCTGACCTCGCGTACACTCAGATGCGCTTCACAGTTGCATTTTGTTTTACGTGCTTATTTGGAGTCAGAAAAAGCGTAAGCGGAAAAATAGCTGCTGTAACAAGTTACCTGACTTGTCCTTTTCCCTGTGGCTTGGCTGCAGCCCCAGCTCTTGGGAGCAGTGCTCAGCAGTCCCCAAGCCTCCCAAACTCCGGCATCTGGGCGGCTTTCAACCGGAGCAGAAGCCAGCCATTTACAGCGAGGAGCAGCGGGTGCTTGTGGGAAAGGTTTGCATGTGGTAATGTGCTCAATGGCTCTCAGTGAAGTGTTGAAAAATGCAAAACACCCTGGAAAAACTGCCGGCCTTTGGTAGTTAACTCTTCAGTCATCATGTAACAAGCAGCTACCAACCGTAGTAACTTGGTTGAAAGTATGTTTGTTTCCTCTTTCACTGCTTACTTAAGAGAGAAGTTAAATCTGACTTTCCAGCCTTGTTCAGAAAATTTTGTGGACTTCTTTTCTTGTCTGCATGAGAGATACTGCTATTTACTTCACTCTTTTTACTCCAGTTCAGATTTAATACCCTAGAATTTATTGATTTACTATTTGAGTCATTATAAGGTAACAAATTTTCAGGTCCTAGCAAAGATTAATCTATCAAGACACTGTTTCACAGACATACTTTCAGTAGAACTTGCTGAATTAGCTTGCTGAATCACCTGTTGTATATGAGCATCATTTGCAGTGAGATTTATCTCAGGTGTCAGCATCTCCTGTCTGCAATATGAGAGTGGTCCACAGACTTGTGTCACCAAGGAAGGGTGACAGAAAAGCTGAGAAGTTGCCCTAACATCTCTATTGCTAACATCTGACAACAAGCTAGGCAATGGCTGGGGGGAGCAGGTTGCCCAGGCTCGAGGCGGCGTTCGCTGCCTCGCTGGGCAATGGTAGTGGGGAGACCTGGAGCATAGAACTAAAACACTTGTGAGAATTTCAAGGCCCAAATAGCAATATAAATTTTGGTACACAATTTTTATGCACAAACACATGTATAATAATGTATATTCTAAAAATACATTATAAATTTCAACGTGCACACAGGGTGTATATACTATTAACACCTTAGCCCTAGTCGTCTGTGTGAAATGCACAAGCTCCTCTGTGAACGTCAGTTGATCTTTGGTTCTTCCTCTAACGATCAAGTATTGTTTAATTTTTTTGGACAGCACCCACATCAATGATGGGCACTTCATAAATACAGCTAAATCCATCCTGGCAGGCTTCATCTCTAATTTTACAATGTGGTTTACTGTGTCAGACGACTGTATTTTTTCCTAACTGTTTTAACAAAAGTATCCAACATGACTCAGGTTTATTTTCTTAGAAATCATACATGTTGTGCATTCAAAATAACCAACTCTGCCGTCTGGAGAGCTGTACAGTGCTCCTGAAGCAGCAGGTGAGATGCTTTACTCTGAGATTCCCATCACGAAGCTGGTGCAATCAGTCCATCTGACTTCTTAAGACCAATATGTGTTTCTTTTTCTTCTGTGACAAGGGGTGACTCATTGACTGCAACTTCCCCGAATCGCTCTGGAGAAGCAGCCTGCTTATCTGTGATACTTGCCCCACTTCTGCTTCTCTTGCTGGGTGACTGATGGGCCGGTACCTGCCCAGCTTCACCTAAGCCTGGCTCTAAGGGCAGGCAGAGGTGCGGGCTGCTGTGCCCTCCCCACGGGATCGTGCTGTGCCAGCCTCGGCACTGGAGAGCTGTTGGAAGCAACTCGTTGAAGAGGTGCTGCAGTTTTGGTCAGTCTCTTGACTGAGCCAAAGGTTTTACTAGTTGTGTTTTTTTTTTTTTTTTACTGTGTTTTACTTTCCTCCTTGTGCATTCTCTCCTTTTGCAAGCTTGGAAAGCAAAAACATTCAGAAACAGCTGGAGCTGCTGGGTGAGAAGAAAACCATATCAGCAATTCATTTGAATGGGAGTAACAGAGAGTTGTTGACTGGAGGTCAAGGCTACGGTACGTCATGTCTAACTAGGCTGTTTACCTTCTACAGTGCTTTCAGAATGTTTCTTCACTCTTTTTTTTTTTTTTTTTTTTGAAAATGGAAAATCTGGGGGTGGTTCTTTCCTTTCTGCTTGTAATCTCTGGGTTTAGTTAAACCCACAAAAATGCTGAGAGAAATTGCTTAATCCTGCTGAAGTCTGTCATCATCTTTCAGCTCGATACAAATTTTTGTTAGATTTTTTGAGGGAACTGTCGTTTAAAGTGGTTTTAGGCCATGGCAGAAGATGGTATCTGTATGTGTTATGGAAAGCCTTTTAATAAGTGCAACTAACATATTCCAAAATCAATGTTCTGCACATCCAGTTCTTAGGGGTAGGTCGAGGAAATGTCCTAGAGAGTTGGGCTGAGCAGGCTCCACGTGCTGTACTCGAGCTAGTACAGGTTTCACCACACGTGACTACTACGAGTACATATCTGTGAGGGTTTTGCTTTCTGCTGTGTTACGCTTTTATATATCAAAGAAGATCTTGCTCTTAGTGCAAAGCTCAACTTCTGGGCTTTATGGCATTGCTGCAGCCTTCTCCAAAGGAGATACTTACTATGTTCTCCCTTTTTCCTTCACCTTTCTTTGAAAATACGTGTGTTCTGGGTGGTTACAGGTTTGGCAATTACCTGTCCATGCACTTGGCAGGACAAGATCTGTAGCAGAACAAAATAGATTTATAGATGTATATAGGCCCTGGCTTCCCAGAGGAGTTATTGGTAAGAACCCTTTTTTGGCCAAAATGTCCATGACTCAGCATCCATCACTGATCTCTGGAAGTCATTATGATACCTGTCAAACGTCCAAGTTTTTTCCGGCTTACAACTTTCCTAAACTGCTGGTGTTTAAACAGCCTTTTAATTAGGTATCTTTTACAAGCCTGTTAATATATTAAAAGGGCTATCTGTGCTATCTGAATAAGAACCATATCTCCTTCCCTTTGCCTTCCATCCTTCCAAAAGATCTGTTCGTAACTGTGGCAGGTATTTGTGTTCAAGTCATCACCTAATCTAGAAAAATGAGATCTTCTTGTACGTAGCGCTTATGTCCTTACGGCTGTATTTTAGACTAATAGCTGACACTGGACTGAACTTGCTGTTGAACTCTCTATCTGCCTGAAAACATCTGGTTTCTTGTGAACTACCTGAATAAGCAGCAAAACTCATTATTTTTTTTCTTAACAAGTTCTAGCACAAATTCTTCAGTATCTTTGATGTTCTGAATGTGGTTACGAACCTTCCTCAGTTAGAGCTAAATACCCATGTGCTTGTATAACAGGTTTCCCGTGCTTTTTCTCAGTTGAAGCTCTAATGATAATAGGGCAACATGGTGTAGTGTACCAGGCTGGGAAGACACCTCTTGAATGGAAAGCCTGGGTCTCTTGGTGGCAGATGCTGTACTGATGGCTTAAGCTGAGCTGGTTGGGAGGTTACCTTCACTATTTCCTGAGAGAAGTATGTGGTTTCAGTAAAAGGTAGTGTTTCTTTTTTTAAAAAATATCCAACACTTGATTTGGGGGAGTGGGGAATTCAGTTCTCCAATCAAGGAAATCAGGAGGAGACATTTCCTCTGGGAAATGTTGATGAAACACTGATACTTGTCTGCTTTTACAAAGGTGGCTCTGGGCCAGCATTCTGGCTAAACCACAGTAGCTTAAAGCTGTCCTGTGACTACAGCTCGCTGTGGGGTAGGTGCTCTGTCAGGAGTTCATCACACACACGCAGTGAGGGGCATATGGCCCCTGAACCCAGTTTCACAGCTGCTCATCTGAGCAGGTTCATGTGGTTGATTCCCCACGAGAAATATTTGAGCCAAGAATGCTCTGAGCTCCCACGCTTCAAGGGAGGTTGCAAAAACGTGACCTTTTGTGTTCCAGTTTAGGACAAAGCCAAATGGAGTTTCAAATAGGAGAAAACAGTGATTCTTGAACTGTCATCCATGGCCCACCTTAAGGTCTGGTAAGTCAGGCTTGGTAGTACGGATACACAGGCCCTAGAGACATTTGCAGGTTGAGGACTGCAATAGAAATGGCCAGGGCAGATTGTTCTTCTGTCACCAGCTCTGCCTTAAAGAAAGCACTGTTATTTTAAATGAAGAGTGAATAAATGCATTTGAAAGATACAGCAGTTCAATATATTGGCTAAGGCCAACAGCAGTAGCTCTGACTTCACCTTTGCAGAGTGTTTCCACCTTGCAGAGGATAACAGCAATAAGCTGTATTTCATCAGCATCTGTGTGCATGCCCCCATGAAAATGGTCTTGCCTGGGACTCTCAGCTGGCTGCAGTCCCCGGTCGAGGCTGAAAGCGTCTCCCCTGCATCGTGGAGCTGCATGGTTAGGCAACAGGGGCACGGGGGAAGTGAGAAACAGGTGGTAAGCTTGGGTTGGAAGAGTGTGAGAACCAGAACATCACTGGCTTGCTTGGAAAGGTCAAGTACTGCCATCCCACCTTGTTCTCCATGTCACAGGGCTGCTGCCAGGCGGTAGATAAAGTTGAGCTTTTCTGTCCAATGCTAAAAGAGTATTAAATTACCCATCATTGCTTTCCTTTAGTTGTTCTTGGCTGTTATTCTGTTGGCTGTGGGCGTTGCAAGGATTCACTGGGGGCTTTGCAGCACCGAGGTATTCCAAAAAGACTGCAGAAGATGTTCCCTATGGCTCGGAGGAGCTGTGTAACAGCATAAAGTTGGATTTTTTTGCCCTAGTATGAATCACACACCTGGGTTATAACAGATAAACCAGACTTGGTCCAGTGGGCAAACAGAAGGCTCTCGGCATCACCCCACTCATGCCCCACTTGGAGGTTTGAATAGAAATGAAGTGCTGCATTGAAATACCCTTTTGCATGGAAAATAAATGATGTTTCTGTACAGAGGGTTAACATAAAGCTGAAGCCCTACTGATTTCTCTTGAAAATTCCTTTTGCAGGCCACCTCTTAAAACTAACTTCACTGAGAGCGTCTTATCAAATTATGCAATAGATGAGGAACATGTGTCCCTTTTGCCTGTTTTATTTTGCCCTACTTTAGCTCCTTTCTTTTGCAAAGCCTGTCTTTTGTAGTATGTCTTAGCTTGATGTAAGGGCTCCTTCTCAAATCTACATTGTTTCCACCCTAGTTAAGTGTGGAGAGAAAGCATTGCTCAACACAGCCTGAAAAAATGAGCATAAGAAAAGACTCATCTGGATCATTTTTGATTGATTGGTTTTTTCCTCCTTTTTTTTTTTTTTATTAACTGAATTAAAATAGTCCCAAATTGTACAAACTGTTGTGAAAAAATGCAGCCAGCATTCAATGTGATAGTCAGGGAAACACCCACTACAGGGCTGACGGTGGTGATGGTAAAAGCCTGGCAGAAGCCAACACCAATTTACTATTGGTATTTGTAGAGGGAGTGCTGCTCACTCTGCTAGGCAGTAAGAATTAGCTCCCCTGCTCCTTCCCAGCAGCGTCTGTCTCGCGCCAGCTGTGAAGCCAGGATGCTGTGTGGTAAAAGCTAAGGCAGAAGGTACTTTTGGGGGCTCTGGTGTCTGAAGCTGAGAACAAAACACCATGACAAAATGAATCCACTGAGTCATCTGCCCTGGGAACAGCGTGCGCCGTCACCGGCTTCTGGAAATCGTTATAGCTGTTAATTTCCCAGGACAATCCCTTGGAGCAGTTTGTTTGCCCCGACAGGAAGCATTCGTCGTAAATTTAGGCAGGAGATGAATTACTTGTATTTCTGATCAGCGGGGGGCCAGAGGGATGAGTTGGATGACCGGCCCGTGGCCTCTGGGGTCTGGGTGCATGGGCAGCGTAGCAGGGAAGGAGGTCATCTCACTGTTCGGGGACAGATGCTGCAGCTTGGCGAGGCCATTGGTACCTTAGTCCCCGTGGCATCTTCCCTGCTTCCTGGCAGGCTGCATTCACCTGGTGCTGAGAAACGAGCAGTTCTACTCCGTGCACCCCTTCTGACATGCAGATAAAGAACTGAAACATGAAGCTGCTGGCATCGGTTTTTGGTGGGCTCCAGCTGCACCTCTGAGGGCAAGTGTCCATCTTCAGGTCCTGAGCAGCTGACTTCAAACTGGGCTTACCCAAAGCTGCGCTCGTGCTAAGAGAGCATGGATAAACTTCAAGGCTTTGTGCGCCAAGGAGGTCTTTAGCAGGAAGGAAATGAAGGGAAAAATAAAACTCGGGCTTTCAGAGCAGATGAAAAATCCCACTGTGATCCAAGAGCCAGGGTTAGCAGTACCCGCGCACTGAATAGGAGGAAGGAGGAATCATTTCCTCAGGCCTCCTTTTGTGCCTGTTAGATAATTAATGCCTCCCTAGATCTATACAACTCGTTTAAGCTGGAGCACCTGGAAAGCTCTAGGTTGCATGTAGGCCAAAGAAAACATGTTTTTGCTATTAAAAGCACTCTCATTTTATCTCGTCAGCCATGCTGTTTGCAAAAGTGAATTTGGGCTCTCTTCTCTGTTCTCCTCACATGCAACTATTTAGTTGGCCAAAGGTTACGGAAAGTTTCTGGAGAACACCTGACCTCACTGGAGAGAAATGTCCCATTCTAGGGATGGAAGGTAAAAAATCTCTTTTAGCTTATTGCAGCTTGTGTCATACTCCGGAACGGCACCACCCCTGAGAGAGCACCGACGTACGACTCCAGGTGGCTGCAGATTTCTCCACCAGACCTGGCTGCTGGGGTCGTCAGGACCTGATGCTGGGAATCCCCAGCAAAGTTTCTGAGCTGACAGTAAGTGAGACAGATGCCGCGGTGGGGGGAGAACCGCGCTGTTACGAGGTGACAGGAAGGAAATCTCAAGCTGCTGCCAATAACACAGGGGCAGAAACATACTTTTTCATGATGAACTGAAGTACGGGTGGGGCCGAGAATGAGTCTATCCTTTTTTTTCCGGTATTACTTCATAGAGCACTTGTAAAAGATATGCCCCTCCACAGAGTTTGTTTTTGCTTAACTTGAGGAATTTGTATCCTCTTTGTACAAGAGCTCATGGAAAGATGCCCCTGATCCAAGGTGCCACTGGTTAATAGAAGGATGTGTATTGGTCTCTGTAAATCTGCTCTTGTAAGACACCAAGAAGGTGTCTTACAAGCAGGTGAAGGCTGTTGGATGCTGTCCTGCTGTCAGTGCCCAGCTTTGAGTAGTTCTGCACTTGTCATTCACCGCAATGCTGATAATAGAGCCAGGGCTCTACTGGCAGAGTCCCCCCAGAGTACCCCAGCTAACCTGCGAGCATTTTATGCAAGGTGAATCATTATGTTTGCTTTTGGGGATTGATTGGGGGGTTTTTGGGTTTGGAGTGGGTTTTTTTCAGTGTGTTAATACGCTATTTAATGTACTGGTGAATTATCAATAGAATAAGGAAATAATAACTTGGTAAATTAACCCTTTCAGACTCAGGTGTCCAAAATCAGATATGCATTTTGGCAACTTGATTTCCGAATGCTTTGGAATGAATGCCAGCCCCATTATTCATTAGCCTTTCTGTGTGTGACTCAAATCACCATCCAAATCCGAAAGCTGTGGCTCAAGACTAACCAGGAGCAGTGGGGTGAGGCAGGCGGAGGTGGCTGAGCCACCCCAGCAGCCAGGCTGGGGATGGGGAGGAAGAGCCTGCAGGGCACACCGTGATCCATGCTGGAAGGGAAGAAACCTGAAGCCTCTCCACGATGAATCCCATCTCAGGCAGCCTGTACGCAGGAGCGATGCCGTCTCTCCACAGCGACTGTGGGAGCTGGATGTAGTGGCGAGTGAGACGAGAGGTTGGAGCAATAACTGCTAATGCACTGCGAAGGGGCTTGGGCTGTGGAAACAAACTGTTACAATTAGATTTTACTTGATTTGAAGGAAATATTCCCATTCCATCTACATGTCTGGTAACAGCTGGGCCATCCGCAGGCTCTGCAGCAGGTTGTGTTTACCAGCATCCTCCCCTCACCTGTCTACTCTCGCCTGTGTTTATGGCAGAAGAAGAGAGAGATGTTAAGGAGAGATCCAGCCTTTAAAAGACACGCGTCTCCAGGTATCTTACTCCCATGCCTCTGATGGGAATATTTTCCAGGCTTTTCAGGTGTACAGCTGTTGTAGGGAGCCCTTGCTAGCCCAGCCGTTAATTTAGCGAGCTAAATAGAGCTGCTCGCTTCCCTCAGCCCCTGGAAAGCTGGCACGGAGGGCTCTTGGTGCAGCGCTGGGGCTGGGAAGAAGCTACCCTTCTTTTGATTGTTGTTTTCTCCTGCAGTATTTCAGTAGGGAACAGACTTGACCTGCTATCCTAAACAGAAGAGGACCTGTGGTTTTCCTGTGTGGTTGATGAAAAGCAAAATCTGCACGGCGTCCCTGGGAGGGCTGGGGGGGAGCTGCGGCGGCGGTCAGAAGAGGGAAACCCAGATTTTCCCGCCCACTCCAAAAACGGAGCTAATTCCAGGAAAGGGCAAGGGATGGGTGGGAAGCGTGCCGTGCTGCTGCACCCCAGCAAGCCCCAACGCGCTGGCGTGGGCAAGGCTTTCCAGGCAGGAGCCCAGCATCACCCTCGGGTCTGCTCCCCAGCGGGGCACTCACAGCTCCCTGGTGCCCAGCTGGGAGAGGCTCAGGGAACGCCGATTCGGCAGCCTTCCCGCGCTGCTCGGGGACCGCGGGCAGAACCTGTGTCTCAGGAATGGCTGTAACGCAGAGTTATTGCTGGGCTTAGGAGTGTTTGCCATGGCTCGTGCTCCCTGCTGTGCCTGCTGCTGTCAGAGAGGAACAGATAGAGATAGTTCCTGCCCCCCAAACAGTGAACCTTTATAATTTTGGGGGCTTTTATGTGGTTAATGGAGCTGTTCCTACATTTATTGCTACAAGGTCAAACCGTTTGTTTTCATGGGTATGCTAATATAATTTATTTTTTATTCTTTCTTAGCTAGCCTCTTTTTTAAAAAATTCTTAGAGGTTTTTTTTGGAAAAGCATTGCAGATACACTTCTACATGACATATTTACGCATACCATCTCTGATCTGAATTCAGCCCTGCTCTATTGTAATAACCGATAGGTTGTAATGTTTATAAATGTTGCTTTGAGATTTACATTTAAGAGACAAGCCTAGGAAATAGATCTTATTACAACACACTGTAACCAAATAGGGTTCCAATAAAGAGAAGTAAAGAAAACAAATTTTATATCTGGGCATTATCATTCTCCCAGATGTTGGGTACCATCTGCCAGGCTTTTTTAGCTCTAAAGTAAGCTGCATTTATAACACCTATGAACCTGGTGATTTCTTCCCTTCTTCCTCCCCTGCCAAGCTTTTGCAAGGGAAGTATATACACAATAGTAACTCGGGGTGAAAAATTTCTGTTGATGTACATGGAGAACAGCGCAGCACGTCCAGGGGAACTTGGCTCCATAAGTAGGACTGAGATGAGAGCTGTGAGGACTAAGAAGTTGGATCCTCTCTAGCAGTGAGCAGGAGAGTTGCAATTCCAGCTTCCACCCATTTTCCAGTTTTCACCCATTGCAGGTGCCATGGGAAGGTGAAGCTGCAGCCAGGGAAGAAGGTGCGTCTCCATCGGCATTCCTGCCTTTGGGCTACCCTGTCCATCAGTGGTCCTGGGAAGGACTTTTGTAGGTGAGGAGGTTCATATTTGGGATGCTCCTGGTTTATTCTGGCAACAAGGCTGCTAGCTTTTATTATTGTTTTGAAGAGATCCATACAGGTGTTACATGTATTTATGTGCACTTCACATGTACTACTTACAGATGCTTGAGATCTCAATTTCGACCTTATTGCTATGTGCTTATTAAAACAACAGGATATTTAGATTCCCTAGAACTCAAGTTTTTACTGGAAAAAAGTCAGCATTTATTGAAATATTAAAAAGTCTTATCTAGTTTTGTTTTCACTCCGAATCCCAGGGATTCCACACAAAGATGAGATTTATTAGAGGCTTGAATGCTCAGTTGTGTGCATTATTTCCATTGGATTGGGAACAGATTGAAAACTGGATAACTGGACATCCACATGGTCCAAGGAATGAAAGGTAAAGCTAGCGCTGGGTTATTTTTTTTCCCCTCTGAGTTATGCTGACAGCAGCCATAACACTAAGGCTGAAAAGTTTATTTACTATATAAAGGCCATATTTTCCCTTCTTATCCCAGCTTTTCTTGGCTTGCATTGCTTGGCAGTATCCCCTTAACCACTAACACCCAGAGGCGTGGTATTAAACTGGGATGAAAAATGAACACGCAGAAGAATATTGGAGATTTAAGTGGGTATGGTTCTAGGAAAACCAGTGGAAAATATGTTTACTCCAAGCATCTGTAGCACCTAATTGAAGCAGTGATATTTTCTGTAAGAACATAGGGAATGCTTTTCTGCTTTCTCTTTGGCTTTGAATTTCACTTTGAATCGATGTGACATAATCCATGGAATTATTTTCTCACAGCTGCAATGGAAACTTTCTGCCAATAGACAAGGATGTGTTAATCCGGGTGAAAAAGCTTACCTTCAGTCCAGCTTTGTTGCTTTCTGGAGTCTTCGTTAGGATCTGTTGCTTCCTCCTAATTTATTGAAATCTAGTACACAGTAAACACTATTATTTTTGACCTATTAATGTTGCTATAAATTTGAATGGCTGGAAAAGGGTGGCAGATTGTGATCGAAAGGGAGCTGATCTACAGCTATGTATGAAATCATTACCGATACTAAATGTGACAGAGAATGAAACACGTATTTATGCGCCCATAAATTATGATCTAGTGCTCCTGGGCCTGCAGTATTGGCATCACTAAATGAATTTCTGTGAATCTAACTTAGAAGAACATAAAAGATCCCGTATCACCTTCAGCATCTGCAGATGCTGCCAGTTGGTGGTTTGTTGTTTATTCATATTACTTTTCCCAGGCATCTCTGATTTGAAGGCTGAGTTCCCCTCCGGTGGACTTCCCAGGACTGGCAAGGGCGTGCAGCCCTGCCGGGATGGGAGACTGCCTGCTGACTGCTGGCAGCGGCTCCCAGCCAAGGGAAGGCTCCCGGTACGGAGATCTCCCCCTGGAAAAGGTGTTGGAGTGCAAGAAGGCCCTTTGTGGGGAGGCTGTCAGAGTCCCTGGGCACGTCTCGCTGATGCTGTGCATGTACTGGAGTTTTAATTAACTGCAGCTAAGCTCTGGTCAGCAGTTTTAGCTCACTATGGTCCATTATTGGTCTTGTGGTTCTCCAGTGCCTTTCCAAAATAAATAAATAAAAGGCACGTGTGTTTGGCGGGAACACACAGGCAGGGAATGGCCTTTTCTTTCCTGCATCCCCGTCCCCCCCTTTTTTTTTTTTGAGACAATGGGGTCCTGCAGCAGCCATCTGTTCTAAAAGATACCGATTTAAGCATCCAAATCTTTTTGGCTATATTAATCTGTATTTATACAGGTCGCTTCTCTTCCCAGGGACCCATCACAAAATGCAGGCGATAAGTAAGCCCTCAATGCATTCGCATCCCCCAGGGAGGCATGGCAATCTCAAATGGGTAGGGGACTCCTCCAGCCTCTCCCCTCGCTGCAGCCGCACAGCCGAGTGGGCTCATCCTGCTGCTGAGGCATCCGCTGACACTTCATCTCGTCAGCCTTTCACTCCTCTCTCTAACCACCCGAGGAAACGCCGCTCCTGCCAGAGCTGCCCAGGCCCCTTGCTGGCAGCCTGGTGCTTCACTTGGACCGTGCCCGCAGCCATGGGCCGAGCCTGGCGTCCTGCCCACTGCCCCACCAGTGCCTGCCCCAGCCGCTCGCCGGAGGAGGGAAGATGAATTCCCACACCTCACTGGTGAACCTGGCCCTCTGTTTCCTTGCCTTTTGTCACATGCACTTAAACAGTAGCTGTTTCAGAAGTGAACTTTTTTTTTCCAAAATACAGATTTACATCTTTTGGAGACCTTTGAAGATGTAAATTGAACAAGATAAATTTTAAAGCTCTTCTAATCAGCATCACAGCCCTGGTTTGTGCCATATGGAGGAGCAGAGGAACAGACTGGAGCTGAGAGAGTGAGATGGGGTGGGTGATGCACCAAATGGCCTCCCCGGCAGGTCACACCAATGGAGAGAAGCCCAAATAGGGAGGTTTAATAGGCACTGTAATGTACGCAGTCATGACGATCACAACAGAGCATGATAGTGCCATCAGGGTGGCTGGAAAAACGAGATTTTTCTCATTTAACCAACCATATCATTTTACAGTCATGTTTTGGAGATGAACAATGAACAGAAGAGGCTACTGATGCTGCAAATGCTTGAGAGACAGGGACTTCATCCTGCAAAAGGGTTATCGAAAGCTCCCACTGAAAACAGCAGGGCAGCGTTCAGTCTGCACGAGCAGGGCCAGCAATGGGCTTTGAGTAGAGGCAGTTTCATCAACGTATCTGTGGGGAAAGTGGTCAGACTAGAAACGGCCCCAGTTGCCTGCTGGAACCACTGCTGCAGGTAGTGCTGTGCCAGGCGGTGCCTGGTCTGCACAAGCCTTTGCAGAACAACAGAAATGTAATACCCACCTCATTATGGGGACGAGGTTCCAAGCTTTTCTCAGCGAACAGTCGAAAGAAAAGCTAATGTCCCTTCCTGGACAAAGCTCTGCTGCTCTTCTTTTGGCTGGCTATCGGCCTGAGTGGTGGACGTTGTCTCAGGTGTGGAGCACCGTGCCCACGAGGAGGTGGCTTCACACCACGCTTACAGTGTTTCACCCCGCAGGGAGTGCTTTGGGGATTTGCTCAGCCTGGCAGAGCTGCACGTTGTGACGGGAGGGGGTGGGCTGGCTCCCCTCGCTCTTCATCCCTGCCAGTGTCACTCTGAAGCATTTTGCGGTGGGGTAGCTTTCGGCCAGATGAGGTCTGACCTGCTGAGCGGCGCTGTGGTTGCCAGGTCCCCAGCACGAGGCTGCTCGGGAGGGCGCAGCCCGCAGCAGCGATGGAAGTGGGACCTCCTGCCCCCCTGAACGTCAATTCTCTCACTTCCTATCATGCAGAGCAGGGCTTTATTCCAGGATCAGAGCCTGGGCACAGACATGGCTCCGTAAGGCACTGGGAGCAGGACAGGACAGAATTCAGCTCTGCAGCGTATCCATTGGTGTGCACCAAGAGCAGGCAAGGGGGAAGGGCTGTGGTGCCTGACACAAAGCAAAAGCAGAGGTGAAAAGGAAGCTCTTGGTATAAAGACAGCTATTCACAGCTTCACATGTGTTCAAAGCTGAGCTGCATTCCCTTCTCAGTCTTAAAAGTTCTTCAAGCCCTGCCTGATTCTGAGCACAGAAAGAGCCCTGATTCTGCCACCCTTTTCCATGTCTCAGCCCTGTTGGGTTTTTTTTCTCAGCAAGACTAATCAGAGTGCAAACTGATGGGCGGAGAAGGGCAGAGCTCTTCCCTGGCTCCCACCTATGCCTGCAGTGGAGACCTGTGCCTCCAACCTGTGTAATCACAGGGCTGGCTGCTGGGAAGCTCCCCTTGGGTGACAGCTCTTCTGGGGGCAGCTGGACTTTCACAACTCTGTAGATACTCAAACGCTGACAGGGATTTCTAAAAATGGTTTTGAAAAACGTATTTTTACCATTGCAAGTACTGTCAACCTTCGCTGGGGCCTCTGGGCTGGGCTGCAAAGGAAGTCCACAATGTTAGGCACTAAAATAGAAAATATTTATGTAAAGAAGTAAAACATCATAATTCCTTCTCTTTTCCGGTAAGTGTAAATTAATGGCAGTTCAGCACTGTGCTGAAATAAGTGGGGTGAGATTGTGGGAGAGCTATTTTTAGGCAAAAATATGCAACACTTGAATTGTCACCCACTCACTTGCTTTTTAATGCGAACAAGGCTTCAGCAGGCTCCAAAGAGCGCGTGCCTGCTACCTGCACCCGCCCTGCTCTGGAGTGGCCCCGGCCGGGGACCTCCAGCGTGTCCACAGGCAGGTTTTTAAACAAATACAAGATTACTGCTCGAGGAGCCAAATACCACCTCCTGTGTCTATGGCTGTAGCCTAGAAAAAGGGCTTCAGGCTTTCCAGTAGTGGTAAACTAGCACGAGAAATTTGGGAACCCCCTGCTCTGCTCATTTCCCACGAGATGTTAATGGGTGCATGCAGAGAAACAGCAATCGTGTGCTGTAATGGAAGGTGGTCAAGCTTTGGGTTTCTTCTTCCCCAAATCCATGATCGTTTTTGGAAGGGGAAGGAGGGCTGCTCTGTATTCGAGGGTTTTTCAGAATCCTCTGCAGTGGCCTAATCCTGCTGCCACTGATCTCAGCTGGGCTAGAGTCCGACCGCTGCTGAGGATTTGTGGAAGTTCGGTCCAAACACCCAAGCGGTACCTGTGCATGGGAGGGGGGCTGGACGCCCCAGCAATGCTGCTGGGGGTCTTCTGAGCTACTAGGCCAAATAGCTCCTGAGAGCCACTTCTGGTTCTCTATGTTACTTTGTAATGATATGCAGATTTACCTTGGGTTTTTTGCAATTTACTATCAGTAAAATGGAGAATATTGCTCTCCTTCACCTTTGTATAGGAGTTTATGCACTGTCCTTAACCATACACAGAGACCTGCATCCTGGAGCTGTAATTGCACCTGGGACCTTCCCACAGCATAATGCAGAATAATAATAACCTGACATTAATGAGCTCTATGTATTCAGTCAGGATCAGACCTGCCGTCTTCCTTCCAAATGAAATTACTGCTGCTCTGCTAGTGCTGTTTTTCCAAGCATATGCTAAGGCTTGCTATCAATCTGAGCAAGTCTTAATTTTGATTCAAGTTTTCTTCTGAAATATCCAACAAAGCCAAAGAAACACAAAGCCAGGACAGCAAAGCAGAGATGAATGCACTTAAACTGAAAAAAATAAGACCCAGGGTTCTCTTTAATTTGCAGTTTATCTGCAATTTAAAAGAGTAAACACAGCCATGTAGAAGATGCACAAACACAGTTTGGAGAGCCATTGAAATCTAGGTCAGGGTTTCAGCTCTGCCTGGGGATCTCATTATGTGAATCAGGGAGACTGTGCTGCTCCAGGAGCCAGGTGGAAAATACTTCTGAACCGGTACAACGAAACCAGGTAGGCTTCTGCGCAATCAACAGCAGCTCCGCTGCAGACATAAGCCATTGCTGAGCTGAAATTGCTAAATTATTACCAACTCATGCTGTTCAGTAACAGGGAAGGAAGTCTTCCTTTTATTGTCTAGCAGCTTCGCTCTACAATCGTGTGCCAAGCAGGACCTGAAGCATTTGCCAGCAGTAACAAACTCGCCTTCCAGGTGCTTGAAGGAAACTATCGGGCTGTCAGTCTGATAGTCATTAACAAAATACACTTCTTTTGGGGAGGGAAAAAAAATGCTTGCATTAATCCATGTTCATTTGATTTGCAGTCCAAGTATATGACTTTTGCAGAACATGAATCTATTCTGTATTTGAGACCCAGTCTGTGTTTGTATTTTAAGCTAGTTGTCCAAGCAAAACATGTGAAAAGAGAACATTTAAACAGGAAGGGTTTGATATTTTTTTTTCCCTCATAAATTTCTGTAGGTCTTGTTGCTGCTAATTACTGGAGATCTCAGCACAAGAACTTTTCTTTCTAGCAAACCAGCTTCTCATGTTTCCTGCCCTTCAGTTAATCACTTATAATCTCCTGCTCTGTTCGTTTATTTAACTTTTAAAAAGCTAATTGAGTGTTTGTGACATGAGTCGGCCTGAGACTACGAAAGCAAAGTTTGTTTGCGTGTACCCGCAGAGCAGACGGAGGGTGGGCTCTGGCAGTGCCCGCAGCCTGCCGCTGCGTCCTCTAGATGTTCCGTCCCTGATGCCCAGCGGCCACCGACGTGCGTGGAGGCTGGGTTCAGCCCAGCCCGCTGGCCCGCTCCCTGTCTACTGGCTCCGTCCCCCGTGCCTGCCCGTGCCCCTTCCCGGAGGTGGTTTTCCCCGGGAGGCGGTTGGTTGGCGGGGCTGGCCGGCAGCCCGGCGCCCGCGCAGGTAGGACACGGGCAGCTGCCAGGGGCTGGTGCCTTGCAGCCGTGCCCAACCGAGGCGGAATCCAAACTGGCAAGGGTGGGTTAGGATCAAGCAAGGCAGGCATGTGCGCGGGAGCCACCGCAAGCCTGGTCCTCTGATTCTTCTGGAGGGGCTGGAAAAGCAGGTTAGAAAACAAAGAATTGAGGAGGTCTATTGCAACCTCATTTGTGTCTCTTCTCTGTTAATTGAAGGAACATGTTTGTGGTGAGAGTGGTGGTCTTGTGTCCTCTCTTGCTCCACTGTCCCCACATCCCCTCCCTGGCACAGACATGCTCTTTGGAAAGGCCAGGCGCCTATTTCTTGCTGTGAATACACAGTGCAGAACAGTAGCTGCACCCACAGCTCCTTGCTCCCCGCTGCCCTGCAGTCGGACTTCACAAGATGCAAACCAGCACATATGGGTGCCAGGGCTTCTCTGCAGTTAATAGTGTTTTCCTTCCCTACATGGTACACGTGCTCCCCAACGGCTGCAGCCTCCGCACACAGCATCTCTGGCGGGGCGGCCTGGCGTGTGTGAGGCTGGGGCTCGTATGAGCCAGTCGGGTCAGGATGTTACTAATGGTCTATTGGATCCTCTGAGCAAGATTAGGAGACAGTTTTCTCAAAATCTGTATGTAATTGATTGCAAGTGAGGGTTTTTTTGACCACCTGTTTTTTGCCTTGACCATGCAAGAGTAACTAGGCCACGCTGATTTTTATTTTTCCTTTCTCCCTTTAAAATGAGTCCCTAGATCACATCAGACTTTGGCCCCTTATAGCTTTCTGTGGCATCACATGGCTACAGGCTCATAGAATGTGGCCAGTGGAGAAATCCTCCTGCCTAAGGAGAGTTTCTGAAAGGATGGGTTTGTTATGTGCTATCTTAGTCATACTCGTGCATGTGTGTTATTGCTACAAAAGAGATATATATTTTTTGGCAACTATGTGCTCCTGGGATTTTATTTCAGCATCAGAGGAACAAGCTGTAATGCAAAGACTCTTCTGAAGGTCCCACTTGAAGTCCCGGTATGACAAAACTACCATTTAACCTCAAGCCATCGAGGATGAGGCACACTCTGTTTCTAAAGCGATTTGAGACATTATGCACAGTTCTATAAAAATGCAAAATGGGGCTGCTGTATTACCTCCCGTAGTTCAGGAGGTTTGGAGGAATGGTTCATCATTTATTACCGAAAAAGCACTTCCTTAAAGCCATGGCTGCCATATCTTCCTTTGCAGCAGGCTCTTTCTTTTTGTGCTTATAACATGGCAGTTTATTTCCGCGGCAACAACTATAATGTGATAATTTGCATCCATAATCACTTCACTGTTACTAGGAAAGGTAAACCTGTGATGATAATTTTGAAAAAATTATCCATGTCCATCTGAAATAGCAAACTATTTAAAAAAAATTTAAAAATTAAGTTAATTTCTTGGGTATTAAATCATGAGATATTGAGCTGAGCATACGATTTTTCTCCTCTCACTGCAGAAAAGTTGCCTGCCATACTGGGGGGCAAGCCTGCGTAAGCAGGCTGGAGAGCTGAGACTGTGGATGAGGGAACACACAAGCACTCTCATCTGTATTTTACTTAGTCTTTGCCAATGCTGTTCTCTGTTTTCCCTTCCTTGAGGACTCCAATTACTCATGTACTGTTTTCCTTCATTCTACTAAGTGATGCACAAATTGTTTCTACATTCCAGGTTAGTTTCTGACGTCCCTCTCTTCTGTTTACGTGCGGGTAATGAAGATGCTGCCTTGCTCGTCAAGAAATGAGCAGGCTGCCTGACTCCAGTCTCAGCCCAAGGAGAGAAGCCGCATCGAGGTCAGTGGAATCGCTATGGCTTACCACTAGCACTGAATCGGGATTTGCCCCAGCATCACCACTTATTCAGAGTTTTTGAACATGTTCTATCTTTCACCTGTGTTCAAAATCTCAATGCTGTCCTTCACTGACAAATTTAGTACATAATGTGGGCTCCGCTGGGATGAACGCTGTGTGCCATCACTGAGGAACTATGGGAAAAATGCCTTTCCCTTAGTTAAAATTCCAAACCAGCCACAGGGTGTCTTTCCTAGGTTCTGTCTGCTGTGGGTTTTGCTTGCTTTAAATTTTTTTAGAACATAGTAAAAGGTTTTTATTTTCTTGTGCATACTCACACACAACACACACTCTCATGTTTAACTAAATAAATGAGAATCTTGCTTGTATGATGAGATTCTCCTACAGAGGGTGTGTAGGACTCCACACTTGTCTGGTCTTCAACACCATGCCTTGATTCAAATGATCCTCTGTTTTGATGAGTTGATTAAATCTATTTTAGCTGAGTGCTTAGCAGAAGTCTGGTAATACTGGTAATATAAAATGAGCTATGAAAAATACTGTACATATGCTTTCCTGAAAATCTTATATTTCCTCCATAAATAGAAGTAAGAAAGCCAGCACTGAAAGAACACAGCAGGCTATCAGGCTGGTGTAGAAATTGTTCTTCAGATGATACGATTTTCCATGAATTATTGACTGCATAACCAGGTTGAGAAGTTAGACTTCTTTGAGAAAGGTAAGAGCCATGTGAGCCATTTGATCCCGCATGTGGTTGGGAGCACTTCATCCTAGCTTCAAGCAGCGGGGCGAGTGAATATCAGTTTGCTTTGTCGTGTATGATGTGGGTTGAGAGTCAGAATTACAAAACAAACCTCCTTGCCTGCTGCTTTGTTTCATTACGTTTCCATAGGCCAAATTCCAGAACAAAAAGCCCAACATCCAATAATGCAAGCATAGGCTTGCTTCAGCCCTCTGTTCCCTTGCCAAAGGCTGGTGAGAGGTCTCTTCCCAGCCTCTGAACACTCCTAGGACATGACCTGCAGCTCAGCTGGCCGGGGTCTGCCTGCTCTTTGTGTGCACTCTTCTTGCACGTGGTGCTCACCTACACTGATACGTGGATTTGGCAAGTAAAGTTTGTGGCTGTATATAGACTTTCTGCAATCGACTAATTAATGCATGCTCTTAATTAGAATACAGTTATGAAGAACTGGCTCTGATATTATTTTTGGCAAAGTTGGATAGGCCAAATTTGATTTTTGCTTTAAATTTCCTGCTTTTCCCGTTGCATGATATTGCAGTCTATTAACAGCTATTGGAGTCACCATGGGACAGGTGCTCCTTGTTGCTGTGTGTGTTTGGTTTTTGCTTCACATTCAGAGTATTATCGATTCTCAAGGTGGTTCTTGTGCCATTTCTAGAGAGACATGCAAATCGAGCCACTTTCCAGTTAATATTAACTGAAACTCCCTGGAACTTTATCATCTGCATGGCAACCAGCAGCCTGTCTGTGACTAACATCAATATTACAAAGCGAAAGAGCCTGCTTTTTACATGATAAATATGCATTGTGAAAATTCTTATCAGAGCTGAACGTGGGCTTGGTGGGAAAGGCCATCCTCTCCCTAACACTAACAGCAGGTCACATAATATTTCAGCTGTGAATAATGGACAGCAGTGATTCATTCTGCAGCTAATCTCGTAAAAGTCCACTCCTTATTCTCTGAGATGAATAGGAGTGATATTTTTATAGACAAGTGTTGTTGGTGGTAAGTCCTTTCTAGGTCAGTTTAAACCAACACATGTAACCCCTCCTGGCTGACTCCCAGCCTCATGCAAGCTGGCAGATCCACTAGTCAGTTCAAACACCGGCGCTGGAGGGGTGCTTTGGAGGGGACACGCTGGGCAAGCCACACCTAAGCCAAATATTGAAACTCAGGAGTGCTAAGCTCTGCTCTCTAAGGGAGAAAGAAGAGTGGCAAGAGCTTGCCAGGGAGGAAGAAGCCTGTTCATCTGAGTGCTAGCCACAGAGAGGATCTTCACATCTTCTGATGGTCTTCTGCCTAGGGGTGACATCAGTGCAGGCTCCCTGTTTGGGGTTGTGCTTTCCCTCAAGTTAATGGTGCTCTTTTGCTTACAAGAAATCAGCACAGTATTAATTTCACTGTGTCTTAATTATCCCTTTTCTGTTTTTCTACATATATGGCTGCTTTTATGCTTGAATGCAATATTTTCCATTAAGCAGTCCTATGCAGTACAACAAAAATAAACACTCATAACAACATGCGTAAGATTAAATGATTAAACTTGCTCAAAGTATACAGTTCATAAATTAAAAGTGCTTATGCTCATACTTTAGTATTGATTGCTGAGTTTATAAAAATAGAAGAACTTGCCCTTAGGAAACAAAAATCATGGTTCCTTAAGCTTTTCTTTGTCAGGAAGCCAAAAAGACAACATTACATGGAAATGTCACCATTTGTTCATGTCAAATGTAGTTTATTCAATTAGATATTTTATAACTCTACTGAGTTATGTGAAGGAGGTTAATATTTTTTATTGTTTTTCTTCATGCTGTGCCTCTAATAAACACAAAGATAACTTAGCCTAGTAAAATATACAATGTAATTTAGTAATGTGTTTATTGGATTCCAGTAAAAGACTATGAGAAATTATTCAAGACTTTTGCTTCTTCAACCAAAATTAACTTTTGTCTTTCTCTTTTTTTTTTTTTTTTCCTATAATCTTGCAAGCTTTTTGTTTTCTGGAAATGCTTTAAAGAAGAAATTGCTAGAAACAGAGTGGCATTTTTTTTCCCTAAGAGTCAGGAAAGAAAGACTTTCTGGAGAAGAAGGTCTTTAGTTACTCATGTTTTCCAAAATTTAATTGTCTATGGTTCTGAAACATAGCCGACATCTTGCGGAATGATAAATGCAAGAGGAGCCTAAATTTACAGTAACTTGCCTTTTGAAATTGTCTTATGGAGGGTTCAGGTCAGTTATGGTTTTATGGGTGTGGTTTTATGGTAGTTTAAACTAGCAGAAAAATATTCATTTTTCTTGTGGAGTTAGTTTTCTGCCAGATTGGAGTCTGGAGCTCCACTCAGCTCCAGGGGTCAGATAAATGCCACCGTCGATGCAAGGCAGATAGATGGGAACACGCAGCCAGTGCAAGGGAAAGGAGAGGACCAGAGTGACATTGACTTTAGGTTCACTTAACCAGTGATGAAACTGCAGCCTAAGCAGCTGTAAGCACTTTTGCTATATGAATCTATAGGAGGTGACATTTCTTGAAGGGACCAAATCCCTCCCTGAAAAAACTGCAGTTCAGAAGAGGTGGAAGTTGAGAACTGCCACACCCTTACTCTTGTGTAATTTGATCAGCTCATCCTCTTAGACAGCAGAAGTTGCCGTCCCCATGGTGTTGGTTTTAAGGCTTTTTCCGAAGTCTCGTATTGTATTAGGAACTGCTCTCACATTTGAACTCACATGAGGACATGAAGCCAACTACAGTTTGGCAAGCCACGTAGACTGGAGCTAATTTTTGTTCTCTGTTAATTTACCTGCCTGTGTTTTTTTGTGCTGCCCAGGATTTAATCACAGCTTGCTGATGAGATGCTAAACACTTTTGTCTCAAACTGTGCCAGCTGCTGACCGATGGGCCACAGCAGCGCGTCGTCCAGTCTGGTTACTCCTCCTCATGGTCAGGCACAGCTGCTATGCTGTAACATGGACAGGTCCCAAGCCTAAGGCTTTCCTTGACTACTGCATCCCTGAGTACACAAAGGGAGTGTTGGAAGGGTCTTCCACAGCGGGTGCAGCGCTGGGGTACCCCAGCTGGTCAGGAGCTAGTGGGGCTGACGTGCAGAAGCCCCTTCATCCAGCTTATGGGCTACACAAAGAGAGCAGAAGTCCTGGAGATGATAGCGTGCTGTGGCGCGTGGTTTGTGGAGTGTGCTTTGGGAGGGACGCTGCAACCTGTAATGACTAAGAGTGGCCTGGAAGGTAAATCCTCTGTAACTAAGGGTTTAGGTTCGTGAAATGTTTAATCCAATTTAAATGCAAGCTGCTTCCAACAGAGGTGGCCTCTCCACACGTTCCTGCCCACTCCCTTCTGCCGCCTCTGGGTACCCTTGAGCCGCAGGATGACTTGGATCACATTGTTCATCCATTACAAAGCAGCTGACATTCTGTGCGTGGTAGGTTCGATTTGTGTCAGGCCATAACTATGCATCTGACAATCCGACCTAGGAGGCCCCATCTGGTAGGACAGAGGGAGAAATGCTACTCTGGTAGCCTTTAGTTAGACTGGATTGAGTAAAAGGAAACTGGACTACAGGGAAACCAATTTGAATAACGTTCGAGGCTGAACTGGTTTCAGCAGCTCAGGAGACTGACAACCAGAAAACCGTCGGAAACTCCTCTTAGCTACCTCATGTAGGAATCATGCAAAGCCTGGAGCCTTGCACTAGTCTCCAGCGAGCAGGGCTGCAGACAGAGGAGACTTCTTTTGGAAATGTCTCTTGGAAGAAATCAGCCAGCCAAAGGTGATTTGATGGGGCTTGCTGATATGTTTATACAGGTCAACAACCTGGAGACGAGGAAGGAGCTCTGGTTTCTAGATAAATGCCCTCTCTCCCATTCACTTTACTACTGGTCACAGCTGCTGGTTGCTCCTGTTTTGGGATAGGGATGTGGCAGGGTTTGAACAGGGCTGAACAGTGCTCGCAGAGCGCTGCAAGGGAACACAACCACGGCATCCTCCTCCCTCTCCACTAGCATCCAGACTAAACACCCCTTCATCACTGCACTTCTTATGCTTGGATTTTAAATACAGCTTTTCCATTCCAGATGTAAACACTTCCCAGGATTATCACCTCCAGTTTCTGCAGACAGACGTTTATTTTGGGAAACAAGTGGAAGAGCAGCACACTACCAGGGTAAGTTCCCAGCTTCTGGCGATCTGTTGCATGGGGGCTTGCTTCCTGAGCACGAGATTGCATCTCTGCGTTGAGAAGTCTGTGGTGATTACTTCTGTCAGTCTTGTCAGATGAGTGTAGTTGCAGAGCGCTAACAAAAGGTGTTATAGGACTGCTGAGAGGAGCAGTGGCTCAGGGAGGTTTTGGGAGGTGCAGGTGGGAGCTGAAAGTAAGGGATAAGGAGGGAAGTGGAAGGGATACCATTCCTGGAGTGTGAAGAATATTTGGCAGCTGTGGGAAGGATGGAGAAGGCTTCTAGGTTTTACCTGTAATGCACAAAAAAGAAAAAACACCTCAGAGAAATCAGGACATAAAAGTGGGGATAAAGGCAGGAAAAAAATATGGGAGCTCTCCTTCCAGCTTCTGCTTCTCTGTCTGCTCCTTCTGTTCTCTCTATGCTCGGTGTTCGTGTGTTGCAGCTCCATACTCTCGCCTGCAGCATTGCTGTGAATCCCACCCGCCCTCCGCCTTGCGTGGCTCACAGAGTGGGCACTGCTGGGGGTGTTTTCTGACGCGCACAAGTAAAGGCTTTGCCTGGGTGGGTGCTCACCTCCAGCAGCTGGACCAGGAGCCCCTTGCATTTCCAGGAGAAGTGTCATGCCTACCAGCCCAGCACCAAGCACCCAAACCAATGTGCATGTGGGATTTGCAAAGCTTGTGTGCGGCAGAAGCGGGGCTTCCGCATGCCAGGATGTTGTGGGTGAAAGACAGATGGTGAAGAGAGATTTGGGGGCTCATCTACTGCCCAGACAACACACTTTCCCATTTAAGCCTGTGGGCTCCACAGCAGCTTCTCTGTCACAGCTCAGGGATGCATAGCCTGGTCAGCCTGCCCCTGCCCCTGCCCCGGCCCCGGCCCCTGCCCCTGCCCCTGCCCCTGCCCCTGCCCACAGAGGCACAGCTCTGTCCTGGAGCTGCAAATGAGGCAGTCTCCAGCTCTACAGAGGGACAGTGAGGGGAACAAGCGAATGGCACAGAGCACAAGCCTTGGCAGACCTGAAGAGAAGGCTGCATAGGTACCGAGCAGTTCTGGACTCCAAACCCTGCAAACTTCACAGTGAAAGCCATTATCATGTCAAGTAAATACATTAAAAAAAAATTAATTTAGGTGGCCTGCTTTACACAGTAAGGTACTGCATGTACCGTCGTTGAAGTCTTTAATGAGTTCCTTCTGCAGTAAATTCTGATCTTTTTTATTATTATTTTTAATTCAGCACAGTTCCAGAAATGTCATCCTATTTCCTACTGTCATACAAAGATTGAAAAATCTTATGAAAAGACTCATATTCTGTTTCTAATCTTATGTGTTTCTGTCTTTAGAGTGTCTGATGGTTTCTTTTTGCCTGCATGCCTTTTCTATTTTGATCTAGCCTCCTCCTTTCCTCCCCCTGTTGCAGTACCTCTGTCTGCAGTGCCGGTTTCTCCTTCACAAGTAGTTAACGTGAAAAAATTACATTGCCCCATATCTGGGCAGGTCAGCTTCAAGCACTCCTGAATCACAGCTTCGGCTGATGTTTATGGTGGCTAACAATGAAAAGATTTTTTACACTGAGGATAATGGTGTATTTTGCACTTTAAGATAAACCTTAGATGTAAAAATCATTATTTATTTAATGGGAACATCAAAGAATACCACTGGAGAAAGGAACTTCAAAGTTTCCCAGAATAATCAGATTTCTGCTATTACGTGGGGTATTTTTTTCTCCTGACTCTATAATAACGAGTAATAAAAGTGTAGTTATCAGAAATCATTGAAAGCATTACTAGATTGAGCTAAAAAAAAAAGGAATTAAGTGCTTCCTTAGAAGATAGAAATCTAGGAAGCGACAGGACTGCGGGGCTAACGAGAGAAAGAGAAGTCTGACTCAGAGCAGACTGCAGCGCTTCCGAAACTCACTCCCGACCTCAACAAAGGTTTTATTTTGGGGAGGAGGAGAAGTACCATTGGGGAAGCTCGTTGCTCAATTTCCTACAGGACTTGCCTTAATTAAATGTGTATTTAAATAAGCAGGAGCTCAGTAGTGAAAGTATCCTATAGCATCATTGTGCATTGTGCCCCAGCGGTACAGAAGCACCACTGAGAGCAGCCCCATCCCAAGCATGGCATATTCGAGGTAGAGAGTGCCACAGAAAAGACATCCTTTGTGGCTCTCTCATTACAGATTTGTCTGAACAACTTTCTAAAGCCTCTGATGACTGACTGCGAAACAAGGCCCCAGTTGATTAAGGAACTGAGTGGCTTGGCAGAAGAATGGGGTCCTTCAGTTTAAATTCAGGCTAGTTTCCGTTCTCTTAGTCCTTTCCATGGCTCACAGAGAAATCCCTCACAAATTTTTAACCCTTTACTCTGCCTGACTGAGCCCTGGGAAGATGTGGGCTGCGTGGGTCACTGTGAGCTTTCTTCGTTGGCAGCACCAACGAAGAACCCATTTATTTAATGGGAACATCAGAGAATACCACTGGAGAAAGGAACTTCAAAGTTTCCCAGAATAATCAGATTTCTGCTATTACGTGGGGTATTTACCTGGGGTATTCCCTGCTATTACGCAGGGACCAACCCTGCGGCCCCCCGGAGCCCCAGTGCAGCAGGAGAAGGCTTGCAGGCAGGGCTTGTTGGAGAGGTGGGTCCACTCTCCTGACGGGCAGAAAGGAGGAACCGAGGGGAAAAAGGAGGCATCCAGCAGGTGAAGCATTCATCTTCCAGCGAGGAGCATTAAGGCCCAGGTGATGAAGTCTGTGGCTGGGAGGGAAGCGTTGTGGTCTCTGTCAGCCCCAAGCCCATGTGCAGCTTGCTGGCCCCGTCTGTGGTCTGCCCATGTCTGATGAAAGCCGGGGTGGAGTGTTACGTTCAGTGAGCAGGCATTTGTGTTTGGCATTAATATACTCAGCTATTGCTCCAGCCCAGGCATGGTTGTGGCCACAGAATTGCCCGGTTTTGACAACAGCTGTGAAAGGTTTCTTCATCCCAAAAGAAGAGGGTTAAGTTCCTATTCCCACAATAGGTGCGTTGTTTGCGTGCATGTGCGTTGGGAAGGAAGAACAGTTTCTAAGTGGGTAGGGCAATAATCAAAGTCTGGCTTCTTGTCCCACAGCTGTCAAGGGTCTGCTCGATGGCCTCAGCAAATCACTTCACCTCCTCATGGCTCAGTTTAGCTATTGTGAAACGGAAATAGAGGTGCTGACCCTTGGTAAAGTTCATACAGTGACTTCCATTAGCAAAGGGTATGGGAGGTTATACTGGTATTATTATTATGGCATAAGGAGAACAACAGACAGAACTGGAACAAAACCAGATGAAGTGGAGGGGGAAAAGGATGGAGCTTAGACTGGAAAAGAATATTTTATAGCAGTGACAGCAGGCAGGAAAAATAGTTAGGTGAGAGCATGTCCTGTTGACTAAGAGTAACCAGTGCTGTCTCTGTACATTAGGAGACGCGGGTGCCCTCTTGGTGTCCGTGTCTGATGTCCTCACCTGGGCAGATTTCTTGATGATAATGTGTGTATTGCAGAGCTCTTCCCAGCCTTTGGTTTCATTGCTTGGTGTTCTCAGGCAGTGCTCCATGGTCCTCTGTAGGCAGCTGCAGCATGCATGGCCCACGGTCCCAGCTCACTGCTGGCTGCTTGTGCTGCCCCAGCTCCCCAGCCTGAGCTCATGAGCCCTGCAAGGGCTTGCAGTGGTGCTCATACAGGCACGTGGCTTCTGGCTGGCTCACAGCATGGCTGTAACTCACTCGGGCATGCCTGCTTAGGGCCTGTTGGGGCCAGATGGGGGCTGGCTTGCCAAATGACAACTGTTTTAAAACCTGGCTGGTGACGAGCAGTGACACCTCCAAAGGAAGCTTAAGCTGCATGCAGTTAGGTGTGCAGGGGCTCCAGCCAGGACATCACCCTGCCAGGGATGGCCAGTGCCATCACCAAGCTGACCTGGGGCTGTATGCAGCACAGGAATGTTTCAGGGTGGGCTGGGCTGGGGAGGGACCACCAAGTTTAGACATTCGGAGGTATTGCACTGATTTGGGCTGTTCAGGAGAGCCGTGCCCCATCTGACATGGCAGCAGACAATGCATCGTTCTGTAGCTCACCCAGAATTGTTCCCTCTGGCACCACTAACCAACATTTCCCTTCTTGCGGGTAGGGGAGCTATGGTGATCTGCATTCTTGGCACAAGCAAGATGTACGTTTTTCCATTTTCCTCACGAGAGCAAAAATGGAAAGAAGTTAGGTGAAACAAAACCTTTCACTTAGCTGTTTAGAAGGGGGAAGGGGGGAAAGCACTCAAAGCACAGGGTGGCTGTTGCAGTTGCTCCCTTCACCCATTAGTTTAAAGGCTGGACTATTTACCCAGGACATGGGGGATGTGGCCCTGACTCTCTCCTCCACCTCGCACAGGTCTCTGGGTAGCACCATCACCACCAGTGCCGCTTGAGTCCTCCTGCGCTGCTCCCCTAAGCCTGAGCTGAAGCAGAGTGAAAACCCAGGGATACTGCCCGTGGGGAACATCAAGATAGAGGGACAGTGAATCACTCCATCCCAAAGATGAGTTCAGGATTTCACCCCGGGGGAGCCATGCTGCAGGGACGAACTGAGGAAGACTTACCCAAAAGTGCCATGAGGCAAACTGAGCCTGAAAGAGGGTGAGGAATGGAGACAATGATTTTAGATGAGCGGCACTGGGAGCTAGGGAAATACTCAGAGGAGAGCCTGATGAGATTACTCCTCACAGGACAAAGAATTTTAAGACATGCAAAAGAGCTACAGCATTTATGGGTGTGATACCTGGGAGAGAAGGCAAGGAACTGCTCATGGATTTCGGTAATATATGGGGAATTAAGAAAGAAGGTTGCCTAAAGTACAAAACCAAAGATGAACTTAGTGAGCTGTATATGATTGATCTAAAAATAGTTCTGAAGTTCAGCAATAGTTCTGAACTTGTAGATTTTGTCAAGTTGCATAAGCTATTTTCAGAAAGGCAAAAGAATATAATGGTATAACTGAAATGGAAGAGTATAGGTGTCCCGAGGTCTTGAATGTTCTCTATGTACTTGCAGATTGCATGAAAAGCGTAGTGGATAAAAAGAGAATATATCTCTTATCCTAGTAATAAACAAAATAAACTTTTGTTCCTATATAAAATCTGATTCCAGAAATATATGCAATACTATAATAGTACTTTAAAGTAGTGTGAAGTACAAAGGTATATATTTTCCTTTTTCCTAAATACCCTATTTTTAAAAAAGTCTGTGGTTCAAGTGGTCCAAAGTATACGACTGAAAGCTTTTCAAAGATAATAATCTGCAGGCATGTTCCACCCCTGGACAGTGATGGATCTGCTGCAGAGAGTCTTTCCCACGCAGAAAGGGGCTCCTTCTTGTAGGATGTGCAAAACAGCAGGAATGCAAAGCTTCAAAGAATATCGACCTATATATAGGTTGCAAAGATACTGTCAGTTTACTTTTAAAATCAATACAGGCACTTATAATGATTCCTAATTTCATGAAGCAAGACTGTTACATCCTTTGGCGTTAGGACTGGTAAAGTCAGGACAGAGAACTTAAGTGGGAGATTAGTACAGCTCTACCCATGCCAAAGGACAGGACAGAAGGACCAGAGTTTCACAGTGTAGTTCTCCACCAGAAGGATTTTTACTGGGTCAGAAGGAGTAAAAAGGAGGCTTATCCTCACTACACTACAGTGTTTTGGGGAGAATAATACTAACAATGATAGCATATAGAGCTGTCATAAGGACAAATTTTTGTGGACCAACTAAGGAACAGGGGCTGGACCAAAAAAGCCCTGCAATAACATGGGTGATAAATATAATACCTTCTTGAACCTAGAAAGCAAAATAGAAAGGCTGGAAAGAGCAGTATTCTGTATGAGATTTGTGGTATTTTTGTGGAGAGCTGACTAACAAGCACATGACGTGCAGCTTGGAAGAGTGGGGGGAAAGTGCTGAGACAGAAACCTGAGCTTTCAGAGAAATTAATCTTGCTGACATTAAAACAACCTCAGTTTGCACATTTGTAGGAGAAAGACTCAAGTGCCAGATTTCTAATGAAAAGGTAGCCATGATCAAGCCATGAATAGCAAAGACGCATGGCAAAGGTTTTAAAAAAATGGCAACATATTGAGGAAAATCTATACGGAATATGTTGGCTCCAACTGCAATATTGAGACAGCTGTTGAATTGCAGCCTGAAAAAGCGTAAAATATTGAGAACCGGTAACACAAGCCCCAGTTCTGAAACACTTGTGTGACAAGCAGAAGCGAAACTCATTAGGCAGATGAAAATGTCACAGAACTAATTGCTTCATTTTGCTAGCTACCTTCTGTTACATACACATCAAAACCCACTCCGTTAAGATGGGGAATATTCAACTTTTGAAGAGCAGTAGTAGAATCTGTGGCATCTGAGCACCTCCATGCTCCAAACTTCTGCTGTCTGGCACCACAGTAAAGAAATGCCACTATTCCCATTTTACAGACAGGGAGGTAGATCAAAACAAACCAAGTGATTTTCTAAAGGTTGCACTGAGAGTTTGTTGGCAGGTCTGGGACTGAACCCGAGTCCCCAGAGGACTAGCTAAATCTTTAGCCACTGGAATTTTTTTTTCTGAATTGTGAAACGGGTCATTGTTAATAATCCAGAATTGTTATTCTTTTCTCCTTTGACAGACTTAAGGACTTTCATGTGCCACCTCCTTTTTCTCTCGTGTGTTTACATGGAGCATGCACTGCATATTTGGTTGAAAGCCAAGTGTGCCTCAGTTCCTCATCTGCTCTTTTTATGTTGCAACTTATCTCCCATCCCACCTCTGCATTGTCTTTTATAAGTGTATCTCTAATCTCAAGCAGCGTTTAGCAAACCGAGATACCGATGTCACAAGGGGTGACTGCAACAGTAGTGCTCCTAATGGTCTCCACTAGTGCATCTATGGAAAACTTGAGCAGCCCTAGGAACAGATCACTAGGTGTTTGAGATTATTTTCAAGAACCTTTGCTAAGTATTCACCAGGAATAGGGAGACAGCTGTTAACACTCCAGAAATACCAAGTGAAGGTTTGAATGCCAATCCAGAAAAGGAGTTGAAAATATAGTAGATGATTTATCAAGGGCATATTGGAGAAGTGTGAATAGAGATGGTGCTGTCATGATGTATCTTACAGTGCCCAATATTGGAATGACTGCTTAGAGATTTCCAGTTAGACATGGCAAAATTTATGATAATTGCCAGTGTTGAGGGAGTCCGTGTTAAATGGGTACCAAAAGGCAAAATGTGAAGAGCCTGAGGACAAGGGAGTTTGTTGAGGACAATGGAGTTTGGGTGGTTGGGTTTGTGGTTGGTTTTTTGGGTTTTTTTCTGAAACATTCTGACAGAGATTATTATAAAGAGGTAAGAGAAAAATGGCATTTTATCACCATCCCACTTGCCATCAGTGGCAGCTCTTCCCCTCCCTAGCTCCAGAAATCAAGGGATACAGAGGGGACAGAGGTCTGGGGACGGAGTGCTGAGTGCTGCATTGCAGTGTGGGTGGTGAGGACTGAAGGAAGAGCATCCGCTGCTTTTGTTTCCCCCACTTCATCACTGCTGGTTTCAGAGGCAGCTGGGAGGTAGCCAGTCATACAAAGGAAGTAACTTAATCCAAATAATAGGCATTGGTAATAAAATATAAAAGGATACTTGGCAAGAGGGTTGTACAAAAGAAGAAATGTTTTAACCTGAGGTGTGAATTGCTGAATGCAGTGTGTTTAGGAAAGATGGATGCAAAATCGAAGGAGCTGCTGGCACTGCTTGAGTGATATGTGAGCTCAGTTTTGTCTACGTTACTTGGAATTGGCTTTTAGCTTCTGCTGCTCTATTATCTGCACTGTTCTGACAGTAACTTAATAGAAGTGGGAGCCAACTGCTCTGAGGGATCTGTGTGTTCAACCTGGGTGTTCAGTCCAAGTCCAGCCTGGTGTCTAGCTGGCCATGGGTGTGCACAGATGCCACTTTTGTGCACGCAGCTGCTATGCTAGTGCCAAGAGATGTGGCATCCACAATTTGTGCAGGCACATATGCAAACCGGTAACTTGAAAATCTAGCCTTGGCAGTATTATGGCTATTACCAGAGATGTAATTCACCTTGAATCTGTTTAATAATAACATTTTAGAATGAGTCAATCCTAATGATTACAAAAAGAGACCTGCAATAGTTTGTCCTCACATGTTCCATTCATTCTGAATACAGCGTATGGACACTAAGCTCCAATTCTCTGCCTTTGATCCTCAGGTACCTATTTATTCCTACGCAAACTGGACTCTAAATGCTGCTGAACTGGAATTCAGTTGTCCTGCATTGCTCTGCTAGTGTGAACAAACCACTTCTGAAAGGTGGGGGAGCTCTGTGGTGTTTGGTGGCTGCCTGACACTGGTTCTACATGTGTGTTAAAGGTTGGGGTCAGACTCACCGTATTTGACTGAAACACTCAGGCTTAGTAAAAATGTGTTTGTTTCGCCTCTGAAAGGAAATCGTATCCAGTAGGCAGCTCTCTGCTCTTGATGACAGTGAACACTCAGTACAAATGATGTAATATTAGATTGCTCAACACTTGACATTAAAAAAAGCTTGTAAAAATTGGCTATGTGAAGATTTATTGAAATAAACTGTGGCAAGCTACCAGGAATTCTTCTGTGAGAGAAATAACCACCCTAAGAAAGCAGAGTCCTGAGCATCTCTGAGGACTGGGCTGGCCAGAATTGACAGTGAGAAATGGTTTCTCTGGAAGCAAAGGGAATTTGAAGTGCTCTTAGAAGACATGGATGGATACGAGAGGCTGGTGCCTTGAGCTGTCTCAAAGCTACTTTGAGCCTAATTCCTGGCCTTTCTCTTACAGATTACTAAAAACAATGGTTTGATATATGCCATTTATTCAACACAAATGATTGTTCAGCCTGAACAAATACCAATCACAGAGGGCAGGCATAAAGGCACCGTGCAAGATCGCTACCTTTGGACTGGTGTATGAACCAAGTGGGAAGGTCCTAAGAAAAGCTGAAGTTGCTTTATGCAGATCATTGCCATCTGTATTACCTTCCTGGACTTTCTTGATAACAGGCAAATTGCCAAAAATAGCTTCCTCTGATACCGTAGGGCACGAGAACTGATAACATAACGCCAGTGCTAATGCTAAGAAACCTGTTTCTTCATGCACATTTTGCCCCTTCCCTCCCGGGGATATAATTAGAAGAATCGTCTATGAGGGGACTTAACTGCAGTCATTTTAAGCTGGGTGGATGTTTTACATGGTCCTCCATAACTTCTGAACCACACAGTACACCAAATGACTTACCGATATTGGCTCCTTCAAGGCATTGTGACTAGAGGGAGGTACACCCACATTTTACTACAGGAATACCCCTCTTGGTGTCAACTGTCCAGGAACTCATGAAGTTAGAAACCGTAATCCATGTATTTATGATCTTTGAGTAACTAACTCTGGAGATAAGCTGAAACGAGCCAGCATTTCTGCAGTGATCCTTTCTCTGCGAGCACTGACAGCTTTCCTGAATGCTGTCATCTCAAGGGAAGGCACTGGGGCTACAGCATCAATCATTTTTGAAGTGTTGTCGAGCCTGATGGGGCAGAGCAAGCCTGAGCTGGGGACGCTTCTGCCAGTGTGCTCTAGCTTTCTGACTTAAAATCTTATCCACTGGGCCCAAATGGCACGACTGGAAAATAAAGCAGCAAAACCCTAGCTGACAAAAGTGGATGGAGGCAAGCCAGGACTAGAACAAAACAAAAGCTGCAAATAAAATATAGACCATCTCAGCCCAGTTTTAAAAAAAAAAAAAAGGACTTTTGTGTGGCCAAGGCAAGTCTATGCAGTGACGGGCATAGAGCAAGCTTGGACATTGATTTATGTTCCCTCTTACGACTCTAAAACATGGTGGGGAAGGCAGAGCTGCCCGCCCAGCACAAAAAAAGAAAAAGTCATGTTTGTTGTCCCTTTAGAAGGAGGTGACGTGAGACAACCTCGGGTCCGTTGTGTCCTGTCTTGGTTAAGGAGCAGCTTTGATCTCTGGTCTGCTGGGCTATGTGTGTTTGAGGTGAAAAGGTGCTGACCCAAGGAAGACCCTGAGAGAGAGACTTCGATGCAAAGCTGAGGTTTTCTTAGGCTAGCCCATGAGCCCACCAGCTTACATGTGGTTTCAAAATGCAGACAGTGGACACAGCTTGGAGATATCCCCAAGTACTGTTGTGATAGCTGTGGAAATGGCAAGTCACTGTCTGCAAAGCCACAGCAAGACAGATCGCTGCGACAACATCTCTGTTCAGGAAGGGGCACTCATGGTGCTCAGGCACCGGCCAGAGGTCCAGACCTGGGAGGGAAATGTGCTCTACCAGAGATGGTCAGACCCACAAAATGACTTCAGTGTGCTTAATTGCTTCTAGAGGGAGCCATTGGCTGGTGTAACTGTCTAGCCTCCTAACTTCTGGCATGGTGAAAGGTTCCCAGCCTGGGACAGTCTGAACATCTTCCTCAGCTTTCTTGGTGATGCTAGGATTCATGGACGGATCCATCTGCTGAAGCCTCAGAAAGAGATAGAGCTTGTGCCAGTGCAGCAGGGAAGGGGACTGGCAGAGGCAGGCCTGTGCACGGCAGGGGCTGGCCTCGGCCATCTGGCCAGGGCTTGACCTGGCACTGCCGCCAAAAGGGCCAGAAATAAATTAAGTGGATAGGAAGTTGTGGTGGAGGCTAACCACAGGGCAAGAGCATGGGCTGCATCTGTCCGCAACGCCCACATACCACGGGAATGGCCCTGCTGATGCCTGGGAAGCGGTTCAGCATCCTGCCTGTCCCCCGCTTCCCTGTATTTTTCCTTGCGGTATCATTCCTTGCGAGCGCTGACCTGAGCGGATGTAGCATATTTAAGCTTCAGTCAGAGCTTACTTGAGTTTGGCTAGAGTAGTATCTAAACCGCTTGTCTCAGAAAGGGTTTTGACCATTGTTTTCACCCTCTTCTTAATCTACAAACTTTTATTTTTACTTACTAGCAGCAGTGCGATGCAAAAGGGCCCTGTAGACTTGAAGGCAGAGCCACTGCGTGGGGAAGTACATACCACACTCGCAAGAGGCAAGGCTTCAGTGTCTTCCCTTGGTCTCGCCGTTATGGATGCACAGTCCAAGGTTTCAGCCAAAAAAACCCCACTTAGGACATTGGCTGCAGTTGCGTAAGAGTGAATTGAGGGCAAATGTGGTTTTGTTCCTTGGCAGCTGTTTAGTTGTACAAGGAGACTTCTAGAGCTTTCCTGGACACCTCTACATGAATAAGGACAGAGTTGTTTCTGACCCAAAGTCTACCTAGCTATGTGTACTAAAAGGCCTTTTGCGATTAAAGGTGCTTGTTCTGTCATCAGTAGTTGTAAAAATTGTTTCCTGAACCTTACTGTTTATCCTTTCTTTTTTTTTTTTTTAACAGAGTATCTGTCTCCCATAGTGCTACTGGTTTCTGCCTTTTAATTTAAAAAAAAAATAGAATTACTGTCATATATGCTTTTATATATATTCACCATGTACTGAAAATTATGAAACATTTCCTATAGACTGAATGTGGGTAGCTGACATTTTAGTCCTAATGCACAGTAGCAACTAAATCTAAAGAATTAGATTTGTCCTCATCTTTTTTTTTGTTATATCTTGTCAACCAGTCCTCCAAAGCTCTTGTACCTCAGAAAATTGAGACATTAATTCACAAATTAGCCTGGTATTATTAAAAACAAACCCCACCCCTTTCTGAAAGAATTGGTTTGAACTGTGAACCATTCAGTCTACTTCTGCCTTCAGAAACTGAAACTTCAAAAACTATGACTTAAGAAATTGTTAGCCTGAACTCCAGCTCTGAGAAGGGGACAGGGGAAAGGACCTTTCCCATCACCTCTCAAATTATCATGATATGCTTTAATTCTTAAAGCTTTGAACCAGTTAATCCTGCCTTTATTGTTGTTGCAGCACAAACTGACTCAAAGGGATGTCTGGATTAAACTATAGGCAAGAGAAGTTAAACCAAATCTCTCCTACCCAGCAGAGGAGACATCAGTCCAGGAAGAAGCTGGTGGTGGAAGGCAGAAGAGGGTGGGCAAACCCAAGACACTGAGGCATCAAACATGCCAAATGGAGGTGGTGAGTGGAGAAATAAATTGGGAAAATATAAAAAGGGATCAAATGTGTTTCCAAAGAATGTTTATCAATATGGTGATCGGCACTTCATATATATAAAAAAGAAATATATATATATAAAAATATATAAAACTTCATATTAATCAGAGCTGAGTGTTTAATTGCCAAGCCCTAGAGACCTAGAGAGGTCAATGAAAGCATGACAGAAGCAACAGAAGCTGAAGATCATTAGCATGATCAGAGTTTAAGTGAGGCAGGCAAACAGAGAGACCAGAAGGAAAGTATGAAATATCTTGCTAAGAAATAACAGGGTTTTCAAAGCAAGACCTGAAGTATGTTAATTAGTTGAAGAGCAAGAAACCTTTACTTTTAGCCAAAGACTGCCTGATCTGCCATCTTCTATGTCATTTTGGCAAAATGAGCAAAGAAAGATTTCCTGTGAGTTTTACTCCAGATTGCAAACTCAGAAGTTAGCCTTTGTTTTGAGAAAAGGCAGGCTAACTTGAGATGCTGAGGTTTAGCTATGGTGTCAGGTCTAGCTAACTTGTGATGAGGGAAGTATGTTCCAGTACAAAGCTGGAAGGCTCAGTTTTTGGGGCTAGCTCTTGTGCTTTACAAAGGAGAAGCCAGGTTAGGGCAGGGAGGCAAAAGCAAGGTACATTTGCATTGTACCTTGGCTGCCTGCTGCTGGGTTTCCTTCCTGCCTGAATGGCAAGTGATTACAGGCTGCAGCTGCTAATTATTTCAGACAGTGGTTTGAACCTTTGGGGAATCAAAGCCATCACATTTCTCTTCTGGACTCTTGTGGTGGGTTGACCTTGGCTGGACGCCAGGTGCCACCAAGCTGCTCTATCACTCCCCTCCTCAGCAGGACATGGGGGGAGAAAATAAGAAAAAAAAACCCCTTGTGTGTCAAGATAAAGGCAATTTAATACAGCAAAAGCAAAGGCCGCACACGGAAGCAAAGAAAAACAAAAGATTTATTCTCTACTTCCCATCAGCAAGTGACATCCAGCCACTTCCCGGGAAGCAGGGCTTCAGTATGCATAGTGGTTGCTCTGGAAGACAAATGTAAATAACGAATGCCCCCCCCTTCCTTCTTCTTCTCTTAGCTTTTATTGCTGCCCAGACATCATATGGTATGGAATATCCCTTTGGTCAGTTGGGGTCAGCTGTCCTGGCTATGTCCCCTCCCAAGACCTTGCCCACCCCCAGCCTGCTGGTGAGGGGGGAATGCTGGAGAGACAGCTTGGATGCTGTGTGAGCACTGCTCAGCACAGCAAAAACACCCTTCTAGCTACCAATACAAAGCACAGCACTATGAGGGCTGCTATGGGGAAAATAAACTCCATCTCAGCCTGGCCCAATACAACTCTTAACTTTGTTCTTTAGATGTTTACTACTGGCTGAGCAGGCCAATAGCATGCTCTCTTGGACAGGCTTAGCAGAAGCCTGTTTCACCCGAGCAGGTTGAAATCAAAACGCTGAACCTTGTTCATCTCTACAGGCCTCTGAAAGAGAGTAGTCATCTGAATTGATTTAATATTCGTAGGCTGAATATAGAATTTCTCTTTAGGCCTTATCTTCAGAGGATACAAAGTACTTGTTAGGCCCAAAAGTCACTTAAGTGGGTGAAAAAAAACAACAACAGAAAAAACACAAAAGAAAAATCTAAAGTCTTAATCTGTAAATCTCAGGGGGGGAATATTAGCTTTTTATTGTTTCCCTATCAATAAAATGCAGGAAATAGTCCTATCTGCCCCACCTCTACAGCTTCCCATTATTTATCATAAGAAATGTCCCTTCTAGGCTCTTTGGTTTACTCCTGTATATAGATGATGCAAACATACCCCAGAATTCAGTGTTTGGAACAGAACAGATCTAAACTCTGTTCAACCAAATGCACAGTGCCTTCATGTGCTGCTACTCCAGAGTGTGAGCTGACCGCCCTCGGAGAAGGCAATGCACTGAGAGACAATGTGACCTGAGAGTATGAAAACAGCCAGGTAGTCTAAGAAAAATGACTAATCAGACAGCATTCATTGGAGCTGGCAGGAAAGCACATTTTGCAAATGCTTGTTTTATAAATACTTATTTTTTAAATTGAATTTTGTGAATTGTCAGATAAAAGAAGCCCTAAAACAGTGATTAGAAACTTCAAGTTTGAAATTCTTGTGTGTTGATTTCATTTTTTTTAATATTTCCTATAACCTCTTTTCTTCTTTTTCAGCTTGAACGACCCGAAGAAACTAAAATCTAAAAAAACCTGTCTCAGACAGAATGCAGAGCCAAGGCCAGGTTTCCAGAAGACTGTGTCAGTAAGAAAGAAACCTACAGTTAGTAACCAAAATGCCTCGAGTTGTTATCATTAAGTTATCTTGAATAAACTATGTATTGTGTATTTCCTGAAGAGCATGACGGAAAACTCATTGAGACCATAGATCTCCCAGTAGGTTATGGCTAAAAGCCCAACTAATGTTTTATGCCTCTTTTTGGTCCATATCCAAAAGGATTTGTTTGTTTGTTTTTACTCATTCCTTACTCATGAAAAAAAACCCAGTGAGCTTAATGGGGTTTGCAATACAGAATTCATTTTTCATTTGTTAGAGAGCACTTCCTCCAGACTGTAGAGAAATTGTTTCCCAGCATAGAAAAATCTGTACTGATGTGGTTCAGATTTAAAATTTAGTAATGTATTTCCTCTACTGGAGATGTTCTGAACTTCTTTAGGGCAGTGAGTCATTCTGGTGGTGGCACCAAACTCAAATTATTTATGTTGAATGGCAAAAAAACAACAAAAACTTTCCCAAATTTGAAAATATCACTGAAAAAGAATAAAAGCACAATTGTCTTCAGCCATTATGGCTGCCTTAATTTGAATCACATGGGAAAATGCTTTGTTAACGGCTTTCTTCTTTTACTCCTCATTGGCAACAAAACAAACCCCTTTCTTTGTTCTTTTTCGTTTATGCATGGCTTTTTCATCTGGTTTTAGAAGAAGCTGGTCCCATGGGTTAGCAATTATGTTGAAATACTAGAGATCTGGGGTCATTTCCATAGACTTCCTGAATAGCCAGGGACTGACCACTTTACCTCCACTACTATTCTGTAAAATGGGAATAATTCCACTTTTCCCCACAAGGCTGTTGCTAGAAAATCTATTTATTGCTGCAAGATGCCCGCCTACCACTGGAATATTCAAGGCGTATCTATTTTGTATTTTTCCTTGCAAGTGTGTACTGTGTAGAGTTTAAGCTAATAAGTCCTGATGATTATTCGTGATGATACGATGACTCATAAGAGGAACAAATTTGAACAGATTTAAATATGTACATGTAAAAGAAATATGTGTGGCCTCCCAGCACTCTTTGAAATATAAATGTGAGAATTCCTTTAGGTATAATGCTGGAAGCCTTCACATCAGACCGTATTGGCAGGTGCCAGGCAGAAGGAGCCAGCCAGAAGGACTGATTTATTTGTCTTTCTGCCTACAGACCCCAAAGGCTGCAGCCCCACATTACTTCAAACCGCAAGGCAGGTGGTGGGATGCGCTCCATTAACGCCGCCTTCTGCTTTTAAGCCCAAGTAGAAGGCTTATTCCTGTGTGTTCTGGACCTGTGCTCTTTCTTTTTTGACTGCTTTTCTACATCAGCTTCTTGGAGTTCGATTTTAATTTTATTCCCCATTTTATTCCCCTCCTTAGAGTATTATTTACAACTGAATAGCAAAATATTACAGGCTGAGCAGACAAGGCACTATATATAGCAAGAGCAGGGCCGTTCCCCACTCTAATCATCTCCTTCTGCTTTTATGTAGATAGTAAATGACGGGCCACAGAGGGAATTGCCATTCATCTCTCCTCTGTCAAAGGAGTTTAAGCGCTGCATCCTGCCCACACCAAGGGAAGGTAATTTAGGCTTGACACGGCAGTACTGCATTTTCCTAGCACTAAGGAGCTGCAGATGAGGTCTTTCCTCCTTCAGCTGAGTGCCAAGAGCCCATGTTTTAGAATAGGGTAGCATTCCCAGCTTGCAGTAACAGGGAAACTTCAGCCAAAAAAAGGAGTGGTGTTCATTCACATCATCCCACTCTGCTGACCCCATTGCCGACATAGACCTCTCTCGGCCTTGGGAACCAGGCCATGCCTTGGCCGGTGGCTCAGCTCTGCCCCGCCAGGGCCAGGGCCAGCCTCAAGGTTGCCATTTGCTTTGTTTGTGCTTCGGGCTCGTTCCTCTGACTTGCCTCTCCCGAGCCAGCTGACTTGCCTGTGCTTCTTCCCCTCTGCCAAGTCTGCTTTGCTGCCTTCTTTCAGGTCTGGAGCTGTTCTGCTGCCTGCTCTTTTTACAGCTGTCCAAGTGAGGAGAAGTAGTTGAACCAACAATACAACTTTGCCAGCTCTGGTCACTTGGGTGCCACAACTTAAACACAGTGTGCAAAACCTTAAGCAGCAGCTTCACTGATGGGGCTTAGCCCCAAATCCACACAAATCCAAGGTAATCTGGAAGCAGCTCGCTGCCTTCTCTTAATATTAGTGTCAGATGGCTTCAGCTGAGATGGGCGCTGAAGGAGATGGGAGCTGTGTGCATGCCTTGTCAGAGGAAGTTTGTGATCTAAAGGCTTTATAATCTGCATATTGAGAACTGCCAGAAAGTTTAGTGCAGCAGTTCTGCTTTTACCTGTGCAGAGCTACAGGGCACGGGTTAAGGCCCAGCTCCAAGAGGCAACCGAGATACTGCAATGCAAAGGAGGAGAGGAGATGCCAAGGACAAGGCTAGCAGTTAAATTTTCTGCCCAGCCTAAGGGTTGTTCATGTATTGTATCCACTGGCTGATTAATGTAAAATACAAAAGCATTCTGCCTTACAAGCAGGGAGTGGAACTGCAGTCTCCACACTCCCAAAGGATGACTTAAATATGAAGCTACAGTGCCATGCTCTTCCTTTCCTTCTGCCTGATCAAATGCATTTTTAATTCTTTAATGCAAAGTAGGAAGGCACCAACACGAGAGTTGAAGAGCTCTCTCTTGCTCCAGAAAAGCCTCAGACAGGGTGGCTAGAGACATCTCCTGGGAACACCAACAAGTCTCCAGCCTTTGGTGGAGTTAAAATCACACTCCCCATGGTCTAAGTGACCACCTAACCCCTGAGGCATGGGCTGAACAGAGCACTACTTCCTCCCCGGCTGTGTGCTGGAGCACAGTACCAGGTACCATGACATTTTGTACCCAGGCAGTCTCAGCAGGAGCCAACGTCACCCAGCGAGCCAAGCCACCAGCCTGATTGTACAGGACCTGTGGGCAAGAGCAAAATCACAGGTTTAGTCATCCAAGGGATATGAGCTCTTCATGGTCCACTGCTGGATTTCAACATACTTTAGGAAGCCACTGTTCAATAAGAACTGTCTTATACCCTTCTGACTATATGAAATACAGATGAATACAGTGGTCTTCCAAGAATAAAAACTGGACACACTGTTTACTCCAGATGTCTATCCATTACAGGCAAAGCATTTCAGAGTCGTTCCTCCTGAGGTGCTAAGATACACCTGCTGGGGTGTTTCCATTGCAGGCTTGCTATGACCCAAGTCACTGATACTTTCTAGTTAAATCACTTCAGGTGAACACAATGAAAGCCAATAAATAAACAGGAGAATGGTTGATTGGAAATATTTCCCTGTTCCTGCCACCAATAAAAGCAGCTGGCAATCTTCTGTGTTTGTAGGGTGAAAGAGAGTGCAAACTTTTTAATCCTCAGTCCAGAGCTCACCTAAAAGATTTAGGGCCAAAAATTCCTCTTGTTTACACCAGTGTAAATGTAGGGAAATTTCATCTGAGTTAACGTACCGCCAGGTGGTGGATTTTGCCTTAGATCTCATTATTTGTTGGGCTTTTGTTTATATTCAGCCACTGTGTGTATACACATATACAAAGCAGTAATTTTTGCCAGCAATGAGAAGAGAGTGGAGTTTGCTATATAAATCAGTATTTCTCAGTCAATATGTTGCAACCCCTGAAGGGGTTATAAAAACCATCTGGGGGCTTGTAAAGCACTGAAAATTTTATAACAATCTAAAGCAAAGAAAACGTCATTTCTTCTACTCTCCATATAGCAGTACCATTCTCTTGGCAACCTGTCAAAACCATACATGAAACAATAAATTCTATAGGCTTATCACTTTTACCATAATTTTTTACTTTAGCTTTATAAAACATGTATGGGAACTGTGAAGTTTCTTTTATATAGGATTTCCAATCTGAACTGCTTGAGAAATGGTTCTCTAAACTTTTTGGCCTGAAAAGGCAGTAATTTTCATTAAGGGCCTCTGCCTTAGTCTTCTCCTAAGCTGCTTGTTAAAACTACAGCCTATGTTGTCAAGCTTAGGCTTGTTTGTGTTGGAGCCAGTTTTTCTATTTCATCGCGACTTTCTGCCTGTCAGCTTCCTCTTTAAGCCTAAATCATATGGGGAAACATCAACATTTCCCTCTGTGGGAAGAGATGTTTTGCTTCAAGTGGAAAAAATGGATGAGATTTCCTGTATCCTCATTAGCAACTTGGTGTATGGTTTAAAATATGCCCTTCTAAGGTGAGACACCATCTGAAGAACCTCTGTGCTTTTAAGTACAGCCTCACAGCACATGCAACTTGTCAGTGAATTTTGCTTTCATGTACGTGTCTTTAATCTCTGTGCATAGGTACTTATCTATGAAATTAATGCCAGTAGCAACCAAGTGTATCCCACACGCACCCACCTAAAGGAATCTATTCCAGATCTTGCAATGCCTTCTGTGGCTGAGTTTCTCCAGTGGTTTAAGCCAGTCTCGCTCCTGGCTGCCATGGGCCTGGCCGCTTTGTTATTCCAGTGGCTCCAGCATTCATCAAGACCCTCAGAAGGCTCCTTCAGAGAATAAATTCAGAAAAAAATCTGTGTTGTGTTTTTTCCCTGCCAGGATGAGATGGGTCACACAAGGGCCTGGCAAGAAGCAGAGCTAGTGAGGCTCTGAGACCCTCAGAAGGGTAGGGGAAAAAGGAGGGGATGGTAGCGCTCCCCTCTTGGCAGGTGTTAGGTTGGGTGGGCCGATCTCATGCAGTTCCACCCCAAACTCCTCTTGTCTTCAACTATTTTTGCCTGATGCTTGAATTTCCACAAATGAGTCTAAGCACTTAGTAGGTGTGATGCCTCACTCTTTCCAAAAGTGTGACTAGTTAACTGCTTACTGGGCACAAATTTGATCGCTTAAACCATTTGCTAACAAGGAGAAACAGTGATTTTTTGCCTGGGTGAGAGGTGGTTGCCCACAGATACCTCAGTTTCTAGCTGTGGGCTACGTGGCAACAAGAAAGGGGAGGAACAGCATTGCCTTATGGCTGCAAATCCTTAGCTCCAGTTTCACTGGATTGGAACGGTGCTGTCCAAACTGGGTGTAATCAAAACTGAGCCTATTTCATGGTAATTTGTTTGGAACGTAACCTCCCTTATCCCTGTCCTGTTTCTACTGAAGACAGACTACAAAGTTTGCACCTGCAAAGGCTGGGTTCTGATCCAAGCTGAGGGAATTCGGGGGCTTGTCTGTTGGCTTAGGTCTTCAGCCTTTTGGACTAGAGCCAGGATTCTTGCCCCAAGATCTGGATGCAGCTGGCTAGTCATGGTCTGCCTCTTCTGCCTCCTTTCCATAAGCCAGATTGTACCAAAAGGCTCCTAAAACCACTCAATAACATTTTTCCATGTGGTTTTCATGATGTTAAGCAGTTGGACAGGAGACCTGACATGGTCTACACAGCTTTCTGTCTTCATCCATGAGAGAAAACGGATACTCAGAGGTTGTCCCTGCTAATATGAGAAATCATGCAAAAGGTGGGGGGTTTTGTTGTTGGTAGTTTTAATTAATCTCTATTCTCAACTCAGAAATGGACCTGTGTTTGTAGAAATGATGGTATGAAGCATTTTGGGAAGAGGAAAATAAGACAATTTTTAATTAAAATAGCAAAATCGAGCTAGTTAGTAAATAGCCTAAGAAACATCCACTGCAGTTGGCACCACCCATGAAGAAACTGTTCCTCAACAGCCCAGCCTGCTGGTGCCAGCCAGCACCTTGTCTCAGACAAATTCCCCTTGCCCTGGTTGAGGCTTAGCTCCTCGCCTCCACATGCTGCCATGCTGTGCCACCTCCCTCATCCTGCCTGCCAGCATTTTGGTTTTGCCCAGGCACAGAGAGAGCCCACCTCGGTGGACGCAAAGGCTCTCCATCTTGAAGACCAACAGCGGCTGCCACCACTGCTGCTCTGGCTCGTGCCAGGAGATCAGTTGGGGTTTTTTTTATCCAAACTCCTGAGGGAAGAAATGTGGTTTATTGCATACTTGTCCTGTTTCTTCAAAGCTGGACTGCGCCACGCATGAGAGGTTTTTTGGAAAACAGGCGCAGAAAGGGTGACTTAACAAGGCAGTGTTGTCCTCCGCCGGACCAACGTGCTGCCTGTTTCTCTGGGGTTGTCTGCAGCACTGTTTTGGTATGAATAGTGGAAATTCCCTCTTGTGCTTTGTCAGCTGAGGAGTCCAGGGGCTGCCAGTCAGTGTTAGGATTCACATGCGTTTTCCCAGGATTACACTTCTGTCCTGTCACACTGCCATGCCCGTGCCCTTACGCTGGAGCAGCAGCTCGCCTCCCTCAGATCCCCCCTTGCACGGTTTGTGAAGAGCAAAACCCCGGCGGCATACAAGGGATGGAGGTCCTAGGCTGCAGGCACACATTTCCTTGTCCCCGCTGCCAGCGGACGTGAGCGCAGCAGTCCCAGCCACAGGGAGCGTGCAAGAAGGCCGGGGTGGTGGGAGGAGGTGACCCTTCAGCCGAAATCCTCGCATCTCCCACAACGCTGGTGCCAGGAAGGGGCCTCGTTGCGTCGGGGGGATGTGCAGCCTTTGGCCTCGGTGGTCTCCGTCCTCTCACTGACCCCTGCTTCGTCAGTGGTCCTGCCAGGCTCGGCCTCGCCCCCGAGGGCACCACAAGAGCTGCCTCTGCTTCCCCTTCTCCCCCCCATGGCTGGTGCCTCTCCCCGTGCCCCAGGCAGAGGGGCAAGAGCTGCCGGTGGGGCTTGGGAGGGTCCCCGGGGCGGCAGGCGCACGGGCACAGGCCCGAGCTGAAGGGACGCAGCCGGCCGTGCCCAGGACGACGGGCCCTACGGTGCCGCAGGCGCCATGGGGTACCGCCGCGCCGTCGGCGGGCAGGCCGGGCTGCTCCCCTCGGGCGGGCTCGGGGCCGGGCCGACGCTTCCCGTCACTGCACTTCCCCCCTCCCCGCTCCGCCGCAGCGGCCGCGGGCAGCTCTGCCCCGAGGCGGGCGGCCGCGGGGCTCGGCGGCGGGCGGAGGGGCGGGCGGGCGGGGCGGGGCGGGCCGCGGGCCCTATAAACGCCGGGCGCCGCCGCGCTCCGGCCGAGCGGCGCGGTGCAGCAGCTGCCGCGTCGGGACCGGGCTGAGAGCTGCCGAGGGGAGGTGAGCGAGGGCCCGCGAGCGAGGGCCCGCCGGCCCCTGTGCTGTGCCGCGCCGCCGCGGGGGTGGAGGGGGACACGGGGCGGGCTGGAGGGCCCGGGGCAGCCGCTCGGCGGAGGAGGAGTGGGGCCAGGGCGGCGTGCGGGCTCCGCGGGGGGCACCAAAGTTTCCCTGTTGACAGCCCGGAGGCCGCTGGCCGCAAATGGTCGATCCGGACATGTTATCCTGGGCGCCGGCGGGCTGTTCGGTGTGCTTTCCCTGCTACCTGCTCCCACGAGTTTCCCAACGCCGGCTGCCTGGGCGCTGTGGCGTGAGTGGGTGCTGCTGGCCTGGGGAGTTTCTTCTTGTTGGTTTTCCGAAAGCAAGGAGGCTTTTTTCCCCGCCAGAAGCGGGTCTTCAAGCTGGTAGCCCTGCGCTCTGCCAGCGCCGGGCCGGCCCCGGGTGGGGAGCGCCTGCTTCCCCCGCCATCGGCTCCATCCCGCGGGCCCGCCGCTCCGCGGAGCCGCCGGATCGCCGCTGCAGCCCCGGGCCAGCGCGGGAGCCCGCTCCGCTCCCACGGCTGCGAGAGAGGTGTCGCCTCCCCAGCGTCGACTTCATCGTAAGAGCTTGAAAACTGGAAGTTGCTCCTTTCGTTAGTGTCTCCTGTTCAACATGAGAGCGAGCTTGCTTTTCTTCTACTAGCAAAAAAAAAAACTAAGCTAGTAATGAGACTTTCTTTACATACCAAGCGAGAGAAATGGGAGAGAAGTATCTACAGCCACTGCTGTTTGGGGAGCAAAGGGTGTATATATTCTGTTATTGAAACAGGATTTACTAGTGCTGATGGCACTAAATATGTGTTGAAGCAGCGAACTGGTTAGTTAAAACTCTTTATTTTGGCTCCCTTTTGAATAATACGGGAGTGTGCTTCATATACTGAGTTTTGGGAGGATTTGGAAATGCTAAGTACACTTCAGGAGAGAGCCTTTTGTCTCCTGGTTAAAATGGTGTTCAGTATCTTCACTCAATATTGGGCAATGCAGGAGGATCTTCACAGAGAAATAAAACCTTTGGAGATACCATTGTACTAACAAATAGGTGTTAAAATGTCAGATTTCCCTTAAAACTTGAGAATATCTGCTTATGGATTAGAGGCCTCAGTGTGATTTATTTCTCTCCCCCTTTCGCATGCCTCCATATAATTCTGAAACATGGTTTGGTTTTTGTGGTTTTAATTGCATTCTTGGGCAACTTCCTGAAAGAGAAACCTGGTAGACTTACTTTTTTCACTGCACTGAAAAATGACTTCCTCTTCTCCCTTCACTTTCTCTTGCGTGAGCATTTAGTAACATCTTACCCCCTGCTCTCCACAGGAATTCATTAGAAACCTGGTTTTGTAGGGTCTATTCACAAAATGTACGTAGGTGTAAGCAGCTGTACTCTTGTATAGCTTCAAAAAAGGGGAGAAGCTGCAGAAATCCATGAGCAAAGCGAAAAGCAGCTGCATGCCTGCTGAGTGATCAGATGAGCCTTTAAAGTGTGTGAGGTGAAGACCAACGCAAATAAAAAGCCAGGATGATTAAGTAGATTGATTCAAATACGTATAAGATGTGCTAGCTTGGAATTTTAGCATTTAATGGGGTGTGATTAAACCTGTGAGAATAGCAGCTGTTTGGCACGGAAGTAAACTTTGAGTAATGAATGTTAGTCTACAGTTTGTTAAAATTATGGACAAGTTGTATGCCAGACAATCTGTCAGCAAAATTTGTCAGTGCTCTTAAGGTGCTGAAAAGCTGCTTATCTGGACATTACCCTTGCATCTGCTACCTGGGTATCAGGATGTTATAAAAACTCCTCTTTGCTTCGGATGTTGATATGACCATCACTACAGACAGCTGTCTATATATAGCTCTATGTACCTTCTGAGGGAGGTGATCTAAACTCCTGTCAGTACAAAAAAGAAAACAATAGAAATCTGCAGTGGATTTCGTCTCAAGGTGTGTACAGAAGTGTTGAGGCTTCTGTTTGGTGTTGTCATTGACAACCAGGAGAATGGCATGTCTTAGTGGCATGTGGAGACTTTTAGTGTGGGTCTCTAAATTGCACAGCCAGAAGTGTGTTCCAGTCCTAAAGCTCCTTAACAGCATACTGTTAGGCAGAAAAATGTCAAGCAGGGAGCCCAGTAAATTGCACTAGGCATTTTTAGATTAGCCTGAAGTGTGTGTGTGTATATATAAAAATAACCACCTCACCTTATTGCTAGGAATTAAAATGGAAATACATATAAATTCTGTACTCTTACAGTAACGGAACAGTTCAGAGGGAGCTCTGGCTATAGATTTGTGCTGCTGTGGTGGTGGTGGTGGGCTCAGTATCTACCTGGCTCATGCAGCTGGCTGCGGTTTTTGATTCTTGCTAGGCAGCTGTGGTGCTTGCACTTGAAAAAGCTGAGGCTTAGTGGAAGGTTTTTCTTGGAAGCTGGAGTTTAGGTTGTCTGGACCGTTTGGATTGCTTAATCACAAGCATGCATGAGAGAGCATGCTTTTGTAATATTAATTAGGGGGAAATCCAGCCTAATCATCAAAACACTTCCAGTTAGTTGGTCTGTTAACTGGATTCTACTATTCTTTAGGGTCAAAGATTTTATACATGGGAAGATAGGGGAAAAGATGGATTAATCATCACTAATCTGTAAAGTGTTGCTGGATGCAGTCAGCTTTGCGAGCCTCTGGGCATCCTCCCAATTGCCTGTGACAAACTTACAAATCGTGTTTTACAGCTAAGTGCTAGCCTGTAAGTACCATGTAATTCAGCGCACCTATATTAACCATAAACAACTTTTGAATAAGCAGAGCGATATAAAGAATTGCCTCTTTTTAGTGGTGGAGAGCAGGTAGCATGGAGTAGCCAATCATGTACATATGAATTTAAAGATTAAGTGTAAATTAGAGAACTATGAAAATATAAAAAGGTGGTGGTTTTTTAGTAAATAGCTTCTGTGTATAAAAAAAAGAGAAAGCTGAATATGTGCAACCATGTATGTGTTCAGGTGTGCCTCCTCTGCAATGGTTAAAATGATGGGGTGGGAGGAGACCAGAAAGAGATGAAAATAAAGGTGGTAGCTTTCTACAGCTGTAGCTACACAAATGTTTAGGCTGGAATGGCTATGGAAAAAAGCTGTCCTGTGTTCTGCTTTTTCCTGTCTCCTCTTTAGTACTAGAATCTAGTTCACTACTCAACTACATGAATACTTCTGCAAGCACAGAGGAGGTCACTGCTGAAGTTGAAGCCAGTGATCATGGACAGGAAGAAAATGGGGCAATTTTGGTGGCAATGCTAGCATGTGCCATGGTTTCTTGAGTTGTTTGTCATGGCCTTGAAATACACTTAAGTGCTAACTGAAATGCTTTATTTATCCTTCAGCACCTCTTCTTGAGCAGTGTCTGTGGCAACACATGAGTTTTGGCAGATACTGTATCTTGTCTGTGGTCGGGTGTTCACCTTTAATAGCCAGAAGGATGCTTTCGCTTACATTTCCAGGCTGAAATCAGGAGGTGACTCATGCTGGGGTCTGATAAATATGCCACAAAGCGGTTTAACTATGAAAGCATAATCATCTTGTGGATTGATCTCCCCATGGTGGAAATCTCAGTCTTGCTGACCATACTCAGCAACACGATGTAAACCATCTGCTTCAGGCAGCCTCCTGTTCTCTTCCTGGGCTTTAGAAACAGCGGCCTGAAGTTCTTTTTAGTATGTTGGGGCCATGAAAGCAATTATGGAAGGCATCAAGACTGATTACCAGTGAGTTCTGAAGACACCTGCTCAAGGTTGTATGTATGTAGTGGCCTCAGCATGCAGGTAGAAATTGTTTGTTTGTGAGAAATATTAGTTGTCAACAAACTGTAAGCTACAGTTGTAAATCACACTGGGGTCTCCAGCAGCAGTATTGAGAAATGTTGGTACATCTTAGCTCTCTTAGTTCATCTGATGTGCAGATGATAGGAATTCGTGTTCATCAGTTATGTAGCTTTGACCAAGATTTGTTTTCTTAAATGCTTTTCTTATTATTCAACAATTTGAACTTCAAACATCTATTCCTGAAAAACTGCATGTTGTGGTATTTGGTGATGGTCCTCACTGCTTCTGAGATGGCGGTGTCATCTGGTCTGAACTGCAAGCTTCTGGTGGCCAAAGGTTATGAATAGGTTTTGAGGTTTCTTGTTTTGTTTTAATAGGAGAGGGGCAGTCGCTGTCACTGGCTCTGATGGGTTACAGGTACAAAAACAAGAGGAGAACTGAATATACCTCTTACTTTCCTCTTCCATTCTGTTATCTTCTTACTTTACATCCTTAAGCAATCAAAGAAATCCTCTGTAGAAGTTGGTGGATTTACCTGTTGGCTGTATGTTTCCTTCTTGCTATATACCTTCCTCTTCCAGAAGGAGTAGTTGATGTAGCTTTCTCAGCAGTGAAGCAAGCTTGAGGCCTCCAGCTGCTCTGGCAGCTCAGCTTAAGAGGCTGCTTTCCCAGCTAATTGCCTACTTCCTCTGCTGAGGTTCGTCATCTGTGTTACAGAAATAGCGATGGACTGTGCGGAGGCTTCTCAGCCAACACAGCTCACAACTCAGCCTACAAGCTTTCAGTCTGAACTGAATCAGATGGCTTAATATACTAGGTCATGACCTGCTCTTGCAGGATTCTTGTGCGTAGTTCATATTCAGTTGTCCCTTTTTCTATGGAAATTTACGTCTTGCCTTTCCAGAAACCTGTAGTAAAGCCAGTGGGATTCATCAGAAGTGAGGTCAGATTAACGAAAAGAGCATGTTTTCTTAAATACGGGTCTTCTAAATAGCTGTTAATTCTCTTACTAACTGGTTAATAAAAGTCATCTTGCAGATGACTAAGGAGGTGTCTATCTGTGACTTCTGATGCTGTTGTGGCTGGCTGGTTCTGCTTCTGAAGCTATGGAGGGGGAAAAAAAATGACTATAAGTAAATGTCTGTATGCTGTAAAGAAAAATGTAAATATCCCTATCCTTTTTGGGTAACCTTTAAGCTAGTTCTGAAATGGCTGAGAAAAGGCCACTAGAAAACTAGTATCTGATGTTTCTGTGAGCTTAAGTCTGTTTCAGTGATGCTGTCCTAGAGAGAAAATCAGTATGCTTTTTTCATCTTTAATATTAATAACTTAAAGTGTAATGTAGCCAAGGATTAAAGAGTTACATTTGTCACCTAGTATTTCAGATAAGAACAGGGTTTATAAATGCACTTGCAAGTAGGAAGTGGTTGATTATTAATGTTGTACAGTATGATAAATAAATAAAAGGCTAGTCACCTATCACTCTGCAGATCTCCAACCACAAGTGAAGTAAATGGTTAGAACAGTGTTCCTGATCTCTCCAAGTATTTTGTCAGATGGTAGCATTCCCTAGATACAAATGCTTTAAGTTTCAGGTCTTGGATATCGCTGAGTTTGTATAAGTACAAGTTCTTATAAAAGCTCTTATGAACAGAGAATACTGGAGTTGTTCCAATTTATTTTTATGATGAAATGAGTGTATCAAAACAGTGTAACTTTACAGAACTGCCAACACTGTTATTACCATAGCCTTACCTCTTGTAGGAGGAAGAATAAGTAAAAACTTAGTAATACTGAGTTACTTGCATTATTTTAAGTGTGGTTTCTTAATGGCCACTTGGAAGACTGAGAGCCTGTCTCTTACTTGTTACCAATGGGGCATATCTAACCAAAGCATGCATAGGCTTTGGTTAGTTATCATGTGGGTGATACGTCCTGCCATCTCTTGTAGCTTCCCAGGAGTATAAAAATACTATTGCTCTGTAGAAAACCCCATTTTCAGTTGTGCTGTAAACCCAGACTGAACCATAGGGTGTGGAATGATGGGAACTTTGTAGGCTATTGTTTAATAGGAAATACAAGTAATTCTTTTGTAGAGTAAACTAAACCTAAAAGGTGTAGAATCTGAAGGCAAACAATCATCTATCTTCTACTCTGCAGCAACTCACGTGCCTTGTCAAAGCTCTGAAATTTTCACTATTGGTTTGAGGACTCAATTCTATGTCTTTTAGCTTTATTATTTACAAAGATTTTTTTCTTTGCTTGACAGCTCTCTAGGTCTGAGTGTTACAGATATTAGTATCTTAACCCTTCTGAAGAAGGATGTGTACTGGGAAGTTCTTGATATTCAGTCAGCTCCAAGCGCAGCTCTTCATGCAGTCTCAAAGTGGCAGTGGCCATGGAGCCATCTCCACAAGGCTATTTCTACTCTTTCAGCCTGGTATGTGCAGGAGATAGGGCATGTGTCACTGGACAGCAGATTAAAATTTTCCTGGAGAGATAAGGAGGAAGTTTGTTTGCTCTGCAGGAGTGTAGAGGTGCGAGAGTCCTGGTACCAGATGAGTTCTGCAACAAGTAGAAATGAATAGGGGTACTGGGTTTCCCTTTAATACTCTTTAAGGAAAAAAGAAGGTCAAATACTATAGCAGAAGTGGGGGCTAAGGTAAAGGTGGTGGTGAGGTACTTGATAAGACACCAGCCATTGTTAGTCCAGCACCTTGTGGAGTTGCTTCATAAATCTGTACTTACGCAGCCTATTACCAAAGAGTTAATACCCTGTACCTTATTAATGGGAATTTGCAATCCTGTAGGTTTGCCTTTTTGTTCTTAATGAGCCTGTACTTGCCTAGTGAGCATTGTTAATGTACAGTAAATGTGGGAACTGTGCTTCCACGAGGCTTTTCTTCCACAAAAACTTAAAATGGGAGCCTGGGTTATGGACCTGCTGCTAAGTTTTAGACAAACGCTTTAATCATTGAACCATTGTTCCCTCTACTGGGGTGAATCCAGAGCAAGAGGGTATAGCCTCACTGCCATGTTGTGAAACACTACGGTGCAGCATCTTTTTGGGAAACTGGTTCTGCAGCATTAGTCATGATGAGCTGACTGTCCCATGCTGTTTCTTCATTATGTTAAAATAACCACATTGCCTAAAGAACTTATGATCAACAAACTCACTACTTTTAATAAAGGGACACCAGTGAATTAAAACCATAATTCTCTTTAATCTTCCTGATACTGTAAGGCTTGATAATAGATCTTAGAAGGCTGTGGAAACTCTGCTTTAATACCAGAGTAAATAACACACAAAAACTTTAACAAAAGTTGTTGAGCCTACTATAATGAGAGAATACAGATAAAATTTGGAAGTGGTGGTAGAACTGTAAAGTCCCAGAATTGTCTCTGTAAGCCCCTTGACCTGTGATATCAGCAAACTGTGTATTTGCTTCATAGAACAGAATCACAGATCATTTAGGTTGGAAAAGACCTTTAAGATCATCAAGTCCAACTGTGAACCTGGCACTGCCAAGTCCACCACTAAACCATGTCCCTAAGCACCACATCTACTTGTCTTTTAAATACCTCCAGGGCCCATGGCTGTGGAGGTGATAGTGACTCAACCACCTCCTTGGGCGGCCTGTCCCAATGCTTGACAACCCTTTCAGTGAAGAAGTTTTTCTTAATAGCCAATCTAAACCTCCCCTGGTGCAACTTGTGGCCATTGCCTCTTGTCCTGTCACCTGGGAGAAGAGACCAACACCCACCTCTCTACAACCCCCTTTCAGGTAGTTGTAGAGAGCAATAAGGTCTCCCCTCAGCCTCCTCTTCTCCAGGCTGAACAACCCCAGTTCCCTCAGCCGCTCCCCATCAGACTTGTGCTCCAGACCCCTCACCAGCTTCGCTGTCCTTCTCTGGACACACTCCAGCACCTCAATGTCCTTCTTGTAGTGAGGGGCCCAAAACTGAACACAGCATTCGAGGTGCGGCCTCACCAGTGCCGAGTACAGGGGCACGATCACTTCCCTGCTCCTGATGGCCACACCATTTCTGATACAGGCCAGGATGCTGTTGGCCTTCTTGGCCACCTGGGCACACTGCTGGCTCATATTCAGCCGGCTGTTGACCAACACCCCCAGGTCCTTTTCCACTGGGCAGCTTTCCAGCCACCCCTCCCCAAGCCTGTAGCGTTGTATGGGGTTGTTGTGACCAAAGTGCAGGACCCGGCACTTGGCCTTGTTGAATCTCATCCAATTGGCCTCGGCCCATCGATCCAGCCTGTCCAGATCCCTCTGCAGAGCCTTCCTACCCTCGAGCAGATCAACACACCCACCCAACTTGGTGACATCTGCAAACTTGCTGAGGGTGCACTTGATCCCCTCATCCAGATCGTTGATAAAGATATTGAAGAGAACTGGCCCCAGCACTGAGCCCTGGGGAACACCACTTGTGACTGGCCGACAACTGGATTTAACTCCATTCACCACAACCCTTTGGGCCCAGCCATCCAGCCAGTTTTTTACCCAGCGAAGAGTGCACCTGTCCAAGCCATGAGCAGCCAGTTTCTCCAGGAGAATGCTGTGGGAAATGGTGTCAAAGACTTCACTAAAGTCTAGGTAGGCAACATCCACGGCCTTTCCCTCATCCATTAAGTGGGTCACCTTGTCATAGAAGGAGATCGGGTTAGTCAAGCAGGACCTGCCTTTCATAAACCCATGCTGACTGGGCCTGATCACCTGGTTGTCCTGTACATGCCGCGTGATGGCACTTAAGATGATCTGCTCCATAACCTTCCTTGGCACTGAGGTCAGACTGACAGGCCTGTGGTTCCCCAGATCCTCCTTCCAGCCCTTCTTGTAGATGGGCGTCACATTTGCCAACTTTCAGTCAACTGGGACCTCTCTGGTTAGCCAGGACTGCTGATAAATTATGGAAAATGGCTTGGTGAGCACTTCTGCTAGCTCCCTCAGTACCCTTGGGTGGATCCCATCCAGTCCCATAGACTTGTGCATGTCTTAAGTGGTGTAGCGGTGTAGTCCTCTTCTCCTTGGAGTATGAGGGCTTCATTCTGCTCCCTGTCCCTATCTTCTAGCTCAGGGGGCTGGGTACCCAGAGAACAACTGCTCCTACTATTAAAGACTGAGGTAAAGAAGGCATTAAGTACCTCAGCCTTTTCCTCATCCTTTGTCACTATGTTTCCCTCTGCATCCAATAAAGGATGGAGATTCTCCTTAGCCTTCCTTTTGTTGCTAATGTATTTATAGAAACATTTTTTCATTGTCTTTCATGGCAGTTGCCAGATTAAGTTCTAGTTGGGCTTTGGCCCTTCTAATTTTCTCCCTGCATAACACCATAACATCCTTGTAGTCCTCCTGAGTTGCCTGCCCCATCTTCCAAAGGTCATAAACGCTCCCTTTTTCCTGAGTTCCAGCCAAAGCTCTCTGTTCAGCCAGGCTCATCTTTTTCCCACTGGCTCATCTTTCACCACATGGGGATGGCCTGCTCCTCATGAAGCAGTGCTCAAGTTGGCTTTTTTAATTATGTATAAATAAGCGATGGAAGTAAAAGCAAACAATACATAAATACTTATCTGTGTTCTTGAAACTCTGAATAGTGCTTGTGTAGTTGTAGTACAGCTACAACTGAGTGGTGAAATCAAAAGCTGTCTCTAGTCAGCTTTACAAAGACCGATTTCGCATCATGCGGTGAACTACCATGAACCACCACCAAACGCTGTTTGTATCTGTCTGCTCCAACAGACAGATACTGGTGAGAAAAATCAGTCTCTGGCTTATGAACTAGGGACACTAGTCATGAGGCTACAGAAAGTTTTAAATGGAGCTTGTCTCTCTGTCCTTCATGCTAAATGGAAATTCCCGAGAAGTGGTGGTCAGGACCCTTCAAAAAGAAGCACCAAACTCTAACTTTCTGCTCATGTGGGAGCTGTGCTTGGACAAAGAGATGGTTCCTATCTGGGGCCAGCCAGTTTTACAAGCCGGCACTCAGCTGGGAAATTCTGCCTTGGCAGGGGAGGCTGGTTGGACACAGCTGAAAGGGAGGCATTCCAGATGGAGATGGTCCATCTTGAAACACACAAATGCACTAACAAACTGAGAGAATTAGAAATAGCGGAGAAAGGATTAACATTGAGAGAGGGAAGCCTCAGAACCAGTACCATGCTTTTTGCAGTTGTGTGGAATATGGGCTGTAGTGCCTGAAGTCAGACCAATATCTTAATGTACAAAATGTTTTTTAAAAAAACTTCTGGCTTATCTCTGTACAAGTTATGTTTATCTCATGTTGACAGTAACTTACTCCTCTTCAGAGCAGTGTAAGTACTGAGCTGTTTAAAAGCTAGCAATCATCCTTTCTTAGTAATGCTCTGCATATACTAAACCTTCCAGGTATGGAGTAAAAAAAAAAACTGTTTTGTTGTGCTAGATATTTTTCATTTGACCTGACCTGTTGATATAACATGGCTTTTATTTTTGTATCTGTGGGGATGTCTGTGGGGTTCTTCCTCACTTTAAAGCAGGAAGCACTGGAAAGAGTTGCTAGACGACAGGGAAGAGCCAGCATTCAGGATGTACCAGAAGACCTGGAGGAAGATGAAACATTTCACAGTTCCGTCATGAGGAAGAAGCCACTTCTGAACTCGTCTGCATTCAGACCATGGGTCCTGCTGCTTTGAACCCAAAAGCGTGTTTAGATGTAGCAGAGATCAAGCAGCATGGTAGGAGAGAATACTGAAGCTGAAGGCTTTGGGATATAAGAAGCTTAGGCAGAAGAGGAGTTGCAAACACTGTGAGGGGGAGAGGAGAAGCCTACCAACAGGCTTGAATGTTTTTAATATGCTGCCAAGTGTGCATCATCTGAAAAACAAGATCCAGCATGTGACCTTCCCATTGCAACCAGAGTGGTCTCACTGCTTTGGAGAAACAATTGCTGTGTGCTCAGCCAGCTTCTTAACTGACTGTTAACAAGTTTGGTTGAATATTTATTCAGTCCTGCTGGAAAGAGTTAGTTAAATGCCTGAAGTGAAACTTCTTTCTTTGAGCTCACATGTCAGTTGAAATAAGACTTTTAAATTATTAGCACAGATGGCACTGACAAGGAAACATCAACATCTCAAACTTGGAGAAGTCCCTAAATGTTTGTCCCAGGCCAAGTTTCTCTGGGCACACAGGCTGCCCAGCGTCTGCTACATGGGCTCAGGGGCTCTGAGCTTTTTGGGCTCAATACAGTGAGACCAGCAATGCTGCAAGACTCTGCTTTTTCGTTTTACTGTGTTTAGCTGCGCTTGCTGCTGTTTTGGTTTCAGCTATTCGCAGAAGTGAATGGTGTCTAAACTTTATGCTTGACATGTCTTTAAAGAAACTGCAGAATCCATCTTGTAGCTGCAAGAATGAGCCTTTTGGGTTATACTTTATTGCTGTTGAAGTCAGGCTTCAAAATAAACACTTGAAGGTGTCTCATAGGATACCAACATACATACAATACTTAATGCAGTTGGTACGGATATCTAAAAATCTATACAGTTCACTATTTATTCCTGAATTCACTTCAAAGTGTTCTTCAGGCTCTCTGGGACAGGACTTTTCTCCAACTTACATTTTAAATCTGGGTATTTTTTCAGCTCATGTTTTTGCCTCTGATATTGAATGAAACTAACTTCTCTTCTGGGGAAGAGTGCAGAAGCTCGGTCTGGCTATCTGAAAACCAAGTCCTTTCTAAGCTAGTTCTTTCCTGTAGGAGCATCTCCATGCTCAGCAGTTTTTTGTGCCTGGGGCTGAAGACTTAACTTCTGCCTGCTCCACCAAACGCCTTTCTAGACCCAGATCAAACAGTCTGTATTAATGTAACTTTGCTTTTGTACCAAGTGTTCTGTAAATGCAGGCCAAAAGCATCGTGTCCTCTTTGTTGACATAAATACTTCCATAATAACTTCAGCCAAAAAACGTAAACTATGCATTATGTGGGTGACCTAAATAGCTGAGCCCAGTGAGAGTTGACTACTCTGCCTAATATGTATGAGGGTTAGTGTTTGCAACACTGGCTAGAGGCTGAGGGCATCTAGAGATTGGTAGCCTGAAGACATTCATCATCTCTTGTGAAACAACACAAAACTACCAGTGCAGATATGACACGTTGTGGTGTTCCTCTCCTGCCTTCCCCATAGCTCTGTGCCTGACGGGACTGCGTGTCTAAAAGTACACAGCGGCTTAAACTAGGCTCTGCAGTTAGATATAGGTAGTAACTATACTAATTTAGCATGGTGCACAGGACTTGGTATGGAGCTGTTCAGTGAGGCAGGTGGAGTAATGGAGTTCTCTGTACACTTGCCATGGACAAGGCATCCCTTATACAGCTGAATGCATGACACTGTCATCTGTTTTGTTCAGCAACTTTAGTGTTAGAGTTAAGAACTGGATTCACGTAGCAAATTAAACTGTTTTTTGGTTTTTATTATTCTCTAGGTGCATTTCTTTGAGTCAGTGTCAGTATTTCCGTTGTCTGTTCAGAAATTTAAGTTATGGGATGTTGTCTTCCCTGTAAGTTCTCAACCTAAGAAGTGGGCAGCCTATCTTGAAGAGGGATTTTTCTTTTAGTCCGGCATCTTTCAAAAGCCCACATTTATGTAAATGAATTTGACTATACACCTTCCTCCTTCTCAGTTAGCTTTGTAAAAATATAAAGGTCATAGGCAAAGAAATGCCTAGCTTGTATTTTTGTTTGGCTTTCTGAAGTATTAGATTAAAATTTAACTATCACTAAGTTTTCAGCTTCAGCATTATGAAAGCTTGTTGAAAGCTTGTTGGTATTCTGTATAGCAGGTCAACTGTTTTCCATCCTACACATCCTACATCCTTTTGGATTTTTTTCTCCTTGCACTGTTCTTAAGCTGTTTCTTTCAGGATATGCAAATGCACTTCTTGTTACTGAACTGCATAGAAGTGGAACTGCATAGAAGTTGAATATACTGAAATCCATGCCAGAAGCATTAATAACATGAATGCCACTTCTGCTCAAAGATTAATTTACTCCTCAGTTAGCTGGTCAAGCTACGCAATGGGCATGGCAGGGCTGAGAAGTGATTGCTCTAACTAATGCTGAAAAGCGGGTTTACTCTTTTTCTGGTGCTCAGAGCGCTGCACAACTTTGTTTCACTTATTGAGCAGGTATCTGCTAGAGATCGTGGTGCGGAATGGACACCAACCTGCCTTAATGGTATAGCGGGGGGAGAGATTAGGCAAGCATGGAGACTCTGGGGAAATGAGGTGCACGAGGTAGTAGCTTTTCCCTGAAACAATAAAAGCAAAACCAAAATCCTGCAGCAGTGGCCTTCACACATGTGTCATGGGGAAAATGCAAGGCTGTTGGTAGCTGTCACCCTGAATCTGGCAGGTGCTGTCATCAGTGAAGTAGAAAACTTGGTACTTGCAATATATTGTGGTAAAGGCAAAGAAGAGAGAAATGTCTGACTTCAATTAGGCTTATGCAGATGCAGTACATAAATAAAACAATGTTTCATTGTCATTTGGTTTCAGACAAGTGTCACTCCTGGCTTTGCCAGAAGTATATTATGAGGGCAATGTAATGTGTCAAGGGTAGATGCAATCAAAATAGCCCAATCTCTTCTGGTTTGCTGGTTGGATCAGGTGGAGCTGCCTCAATCAAAAGCAGGGTTTTCAAATTAGAGGTCAAATTGTGTGCTCTGTGATTGCCTTGTCTGTCACTATCCCCAGTCTCCATCACTACATGGGACAGGCTGTATTGCACCAACATTAACTGTTTGCTTGCTTGTAAGTGTATCTACTAAGAATCTCTAATAGTTGTGGGGTTTTGGTGGGTGGGTTTTTGACAAGGTACTAGGTAAAAGTCTGATTAATGTTGGGATTAAGAATTTTTGTTTAAAATGCACTTCTTGGGTCTCTGGGTAGGGAGAAGAGATGGTCACCAAACCACCAAAAAAAACCCAACCCCTTAAACCCAAACCTAACTCTTCTTGCCTCCTGCAAGGCAGCATTGCCATCGGTGTAGAGCTGCTGCCTGGGAGAGAGGGAAGCCTTCCCCTGAGAACAAAACTAGATATTTTGGGTGGTTGGTTTGTGCTAGTATCAAGGAGCACATAAGAACATTCCTTAATGTTTTTAATAAAAAAAAAAGTGCAAGTTCACTTTCCCTGTCAGGCTGCTGGTCCTTCCCACGACTGCTTCCTGCTGTGGCCTGTGGTGGGGGGTGCAGGACAAATCTAGGAAGCGCCTCGGGTAACCTGCTTCAGGGGGGTCAGATGGCGTTTGGTTTTCCTCCTGCAGGTCTCGGCTGCAGCCAGCCAAACCCAGACTAAGCTTGAGTAGTGCCAGATGATGGCTGGTATGGAGCTCCTTTGGAAGGAATTGTACTTCAGTGCAAAATGGCTTGGGGGATTAGCAGGTTGATGGGAAAGACTGTTAATTAGTGGGCGGGCTGTTAACCTGCTTTGTAGGACAGCCTTTTCACTTTTTCTTGCATAACTTAAAACAGTCCAACAGGTTCTTCTGGTCACAGCTATACTAACAGTTGGGTTAGGGGGGGTAAAGATGTCTCAACTCCTGCATTATTTCATGTTCAGCATTTGGTTTATTCTGTGCTACAACAGCAAACTTTGACGAAGCCAATTCTGTCCCCTGAAATGGTGTAGAAGAAAGTGGGAATACTGTATTTGTTACTTTCAAGTGTTTTAGCACAGTTAAAGTACATGCTATTAAAAGCTGATGAAATGAATCCGTACAAACACCAGCTGGTTTTCTGGTAATCAAGTGCTCCAGCATGGGTTGAACTTGCAGCGTAGGTAGGCTGTGTAATGGCAGGGCTCCTTGGTGCAGTACGCCCTTCCGTGCGAGTGGGAGGCGGCTGAGAATAACGCCTCAGCCGAAACACTCTCCCCGCCTGAATGCTGCGTCTCTGCTGGCCTCCAGCTCAGGGGCTGCTGGAGCCAGAAGAGCAAGTGTGCAACGCTGAGCAGAGGGCTCAAGGGGAGGAGACACCTATTCTTGGTTTTTGTATGGGGTATGCAAATGACATTTTAATCAGTTTAATCAACCTTCTGCAGCCTGATTAGCCTTCAGTGAACTAGGGAACTGGTTGACTTCTCAGCATGTTTGAGAGACTAACACCCAAGGGTGCCCTTGGAGGACCGAAGTCGGCTCAGTGGGGGAACAGGCTCGCTTGTTGGTCTGAAAATGGAGGTCAGGACTCTTGAACTGTGCAGCTGAAATGTCTTAAAATAAAAATGTTGTGATTGAACATCTCAAAGGTGAACAAGGAACCTAATTTCATGAAATAAGAGATTATTGCATGACTGTTCCTTTAAGTACCCGTTTGCCCTAACAAAAAAGGGACTTAATACACTTCCATCAGGAGGAAATACAGCCCAGTAGTTACAGTACCCAGTGTTTAATATTTGGGTTTGGTACTGTAATCAGTTGCTGAGAGGTCCTGAACAAACTGTTGCTGCTGCTTGTGCCTCAGTTCCTGGGACGTCATGGGTGTATGATGCTGAATTCTGTTAGGTGTTAGATCTGCAGATGAAGATTGGCCCACTTTGAATGTGAACTTCCTTCTGTACTCATTAGCTGCTGAATTTTCTCAAATGGAAAAGTACGGGCTAAAATACAAACTTAACCTTGCATTTTAAAATCTAAGCGTCTTTCTCTATGTTCCCATCATGGAGAATGCCAGTTATGCAGCTAACTTTTATTATTCTAGGCAGGTGTAAATTCCCACAACAGAAGGTCTGTTTGCATATGTATACGTGCTTCTGTTCACTGCAGAAAATTATCTATAAAATGTACTGTGCATCACATCTTAGTGGGCGAGGACCATACCACAAGGCTTATTAGCACTAATTTATCCTGAAGGGCAGTTTAAATAAAATGCCAAGACTCCATTTAACTGAAACACAAAACTAACTGAACTTGTGTGTAGCGGGAGGTAGCCTCCCAACTTGGTGCTTTTGTCCTGTTATATAGCCACTGATATCTAGCTATTTTATGGTTATCTCTGCTTCTGGAAACCCCTAGACCTAAAATACTGGTAGCAGTAAAATGCAGGTGAGAGTCCCATTGACAGAGCTCTGTGAATGGTGTGTGGAGCTTGTGCGAGACTTACCTGCTCTTTAGGTAAATAAGAATTTAAATTTAAAATAAAAATGCTGTACTTGTGAAAGCTGACTTAACTTTCCCCTCTTGTTCTCTTAACAGGTATCTCCAACCAGAAATCATGAACTGGTACTTCCCATTTCTCTTTGTTCTTGGGACTTTAACATCTGTATGTTCCCAGTTCAGTTTTTACCCTCTGGAGGAACTTAGCTCAGATGTTGGAATCCAGGTCTTCAATCAGATAGTGAAAGCTAAGCCTCAGGACAATGTTGTTGTTTCTCCTCATGGGATTGCATCAGTCCTGGGGGTGTTGCAGCTGGGCGCTGATGGCAAGACAAAGAAGCAGCTGACAACTATGATGAGATACAGTGTAAATGGTCAGTGATTCCTCAGGTGTTTTTGGGTGTGTTTTTTGTCAGAATCTTCATGTTTTGAGATGGCTTTCAAAGTGTGGTAGACTGCATTATACACCAATTAACTCTGTTTACCAAAGCACAAAATGGACATGCTTGAACTTAATTGGCAATTTGAGTATGGGCATGTACATACGCTTGAACTGGCTTATAAGCAGCTTTGTTAATGACTCCAGGGTCCTGGATAGAACTGCCTTCATCCTTGCAAAATTGATTCCCCAGAACAGTGTGGATGGCGGTCCAGTGCCAGCACTGTGCAGGAAGGCTGCTGTACCACGTTTCAGGCTGTACTGAACAGCCCTTAATGTGCCACTCCTTAGACAACAGGGCAAGAGAATATTTCTCATCACCACATTGAAAGCAATGCAAACTCTAACCATACAATTGATACTTTCACTTTGAAGCTCTTCAGCTTTGTTCATTTGTGTTTCTGCTGTCAGGATCCCTGAATCCATAGTTCTTGTAGTGCCCTCTTCTTGAAACAACCATTTCTGCTTGTCTCTGTGCCTGACATTGCATGCATCTGTGTTTATATTCCTCTGCCAATGTCTGCCCCTCGAGAGGGTGTAGACTGGAGGTTCTTGCTGCTTTACTTTGCATGCTGAGTATTTTTGTGAGTGTTTGCCAGCAAGACTTAACATCTTAGTGCCAGCATTCTGCCTTCCTTCCAGGAATAGGAAACCCTCCAAGAGGTAAGTGCACATTTAAATCTTGAGCAGTAGTGTCATATTGTCTTCATTTGCTTTGCTGTTTTGGTTCTGGATTTAAAGTACAGAACAATGATTTGTCAGCTTAAGATCTCAATGTTGTAGACTGAAATCTCTTCATGGGATAATCAGCTTTAGGAACATTTGAATGCTCAAAATACAAGTACTTGTGAAAATTTTGAAGCATTCTATCAACTTGTTTTATTTGGCCTGCAGACTTTCTAATCTTAACTGTGAGACACAGAGGTTCTCAAACTCTTTAGAAGGTAGCTAGTACCTTGTTACAGAGACTTGTTATGGGATGCTACCTATCTCTTTGCACAGATCTCCTTTACTCTTGTTCATGATTGCCTTACAGTCCTTTGGCAACTACAGCAACTGCTTCTTTGGAAGGGTAACAGTTGGAAAGTATTTAATTTATCTTTAGCTGTCTTTTAATGCAATTTAGCAGCTGGAAGCAAAGAGGAGAGCCAGCATCATGAGACCAGCCAGCTCTCCCCGGACCACCAGAAAGTGCTCCGTGGACCCCCAGTGGTCCACAGAATACAGTTTGAGAACCTCTGTTATGGTATGTTCTCCAAAAGAATTTGCCCATAATATTGGAGAGTGAACATGTAGAGATTCATACAAACGGTACCACTAAAGCATTCATGATACATGAAACAGCAAAGCCATCTGAGGCTTTTTCTTATGTGCAGCTAAGAGAATAACTCTGAACTAATTTATTCCCTTCATATCTCTTATCTCAAGTTTGTCTACATAAGGAAGCAGTCTGGAAATGTTTCTGCCTAAATTGTATTGGGGAAACAGAGGGAGCCCATTAATAACTGCTGTAAAAACAGCCACCCAATGATCCTGTTCAATATAATGGTTGAACATGAAGTTGCTTGCCTGGCAATAGCTTCCCTGTGTGGACAAGCACTCATTCATAAGCCATAACAATGGGGAGAACTGGGTGTGGTGAACATAACAGTTCTTCTGTGCTGCTATATGCCTTCTCTCATATACATTGAAGGAGCTAGCAAGCACTCGATATGAGCTGCTTTCAGGTCCTAAGGATCTTGACTGTAAGCACTGGAACCTACTGCTTTCCCTTTTTTCTTTTTTAAAGGCAAGCTTGTGTGTTAAGGGGTTGACTCCTGCTTGTAGCTGATTTAGGCCAGGACCTAGTCTTTAAGGAAACTGAGACTTGACTTGAACCTTATCATAGAAATCTTGACAGCTTCCTTTATTCTCCAGTAAATGGAAAGGAAGGATGGTGAGAGAACAACTTTTGCTTTGCACTCTGAGGTTCAAGACCACCTGCATAATCCTGCAGACCTATTGGCTCCGAGTGAGCAGGCTGAGCCCTCAGCTTTCTTTGTCACTGTCTCAGAACTGACAGGTGACCTGGGCTGCTATTGTATGAAATAGATTTTTGGAACAGTCTGTTCTGTGGAAGAGTGTTGTTAGTAGCTCCATGCTAAGACTGGAACCCCAATATTATCCCCAGCACTGTCCATAGCATTCTGAGCAGGCAGCTAAAGCGGCAGCAGACATCACAGTGAAGATCATGTTTTTGCTGGGAAACCGTAGCGTTCTTCAGATGAGGGATCAGAAATGGGTATTTTGGAAGGCCTCTCAGAATGCCTGCTTTGGTCTGCTTTGCTAGTCCAGCACTTAATGTTTGACCTTTCATGTCATTAATAGTTGCATATAAAGTAACTGTTCATCATCTTATTCTAAATTAAACTTGCTGTTCTTTCCAACTAGGAGTTGGTAAAGCGTTAAAGAAGATAAACAGGCTCATAGTCTCAAAAAAGAATAAAGACATTGTTACAATTGCTAATGCAGTGTTTGCAAAGAGTGGCTTTAAAATGGAAGTGCCTTTTGTTACAAGGAACAAAGAGGTGTTTCAGTGCAGTGTCAAGAGTGTGGACTTTGAGGACCCAAATGCAGCATGTGATTCCATCAACCAGTGGGTGAAAAATGAAACAAGGGGTGAGTATTAGTGAGTGCCTTTTGTGCATGGCAGGGTGGTGTTTGAGACCTCTCAGATTCAGATGGAAATACTGGGGAAAGACGGGGAGGTAGAAAAAAACTCTGCCTCGCAGCTGAAAATTGTATTTAAGCTGGCATTAGTGTGATGTTCTAGAGCTGGTGGGCCAGGAATCTGCAGTCTCACTGCCCCAGCAGATGTGCCTGTCTGGTGGCCTTGAGGGATGTGTATAGTGTGTGCGTCCATCTGCCTATGGGATCAGGGGAGCTTCGACTGTTCTTTGCCTTCGTACATAACTGGTGAGAAATCCAAGCAGAGTTGTCTTGGAGCTATACTTTCTCAAACACAAAAGATGCTTTCAAGCAACTTAGATGTTTGACTCAGTAAACCAGATTTGTGGAAAGCTGTAAAGCATTTCAGCTTTTGCTCTTACTGCCCTAAACTCCTGCAAGATATGGCTGTGTTCTTAGGAGTCATGTTTAGTGGAGGATTTTTAATTAACCCTGCCTTGACAGAACTCCTCATGGCTCCAGCCTCTTGGCATCTAGTTTTTGAGCTTGCATATGCTAAAGCCAGAGATCATGTTTTGCAACATATTCATAGTCTAGGTGAACTACGTTTGGTATCTCTTGGAGTTAAAACCAGTGCCTCCTGGATGTGAGGAGTGTGTTAATGATATTGGATGTGGTATTTGTGAAATGAGGCTGTCAAATTCTTTCTCTACCACATCACTGGTTTTGCATAGCAATGTTGCAAGCAGTGTGCAAATGGAGAAGTGCTTCAGCTGAAACTATTACCACTATAACATAGCCGTAGATCTGCTCACAAGCTGGAAAGGGTAAGGCCCTGTTAGTTCTAAGATCAGTCTGTTGATTAGCAAGATATGTTTGCTTTTTAATTATACCAAAGATTTACTTTTTGACAAAGAGTACCGTTGGCTTTATGAACCTCAAATGTATTACCCCGTGAGGAGTTGGCACACTCAAAATCAAGAGGCCTAAAGCAATATGTATTTCAAGCTCTTAATGAGCAGTTGGCCACTGTTGTGACAGCAAATACTCAGACTTTCTTTATTTCTTCTAGGTATGATCGATCAGGTTGTAGCTCCAGATGATATTGATGGCACTTTGACCAGACTGGTTCTAGTAAATGCTGTGTATTTCAAAGGCTTATGGAAATCACGATTTCGACCTGAAAATACGAAAAAACGTCCATTTTATGGAGCTGATGGGAAGACCTACCAAGTTCCTATGCTGTCCCAATTATCTATCTTCCGCTGTGGTAAGCTCAGTAACTCCCACTACCACCAACAATGGTTGTATAATTTGCTCTTTTCCTTCAAACTGAAACAAGAGTTTGCTGTACATGTGGTGTTTAATGGTATTGCTTATTGTAGCTGATGTAGGAGGCTTTGTTACAGAAATATCTCATACTGCTGAGGTACGGATGAGCTTGCGGTGCAAAGTATTTAACAGTTGCTTAAGGTTGAAGACTCTGTCAAAATACTTGCCTTATCCTGCTTTCTTTAAAAAGGAAAATCTGAGGTACCCAAACTGAGAACTTGGCATGTTACTTAAGCTTTGCAGTAAGAAGAAATCCGTATTTTTTTGAGGGGTGAGAATAAAAAACTGTCAACAGAAACAGAACCCTGAGGCTTACCTGGTGATGAGCTGTATGTGAAAGAAAGATCGGGGTAGAATCAATCTATATTTTCCTGTATAATAAAGAAATAGGACTTGCACAGTCCCCAGTCCTGTGGGAGCCATAGGAGCACAGGGTTAGTATGTTGGCTATCTCTCAAGGTGTGAAGCTGCTCTTCAAATTCAAATTGAGTCACAAGTGAAAAGAAGCTCAGCAGGTTCAGCCAGACTTCCGTCAGAGACTCTCGGAGCTGACATAGGCAGCTGGATGCAACTGACAATGCACTTCAGAGCTTCAGCATTGCAGCCCTATGGGGATTTTATTGGTCAAAGTAAGATTGAAGCTCTGAGAAAAGAACATCTTCTGCTGTTCCCTTCTTGGAAGGATGCAGTGCTGCCTGGAACTTGCTTCTGTGTGTGCTAAATACAGTCTGAGAAATAGGCCTGAGAATATGGCTTGTTATAAATCCAAAAAACAAGACCCACTGTGCTTTTAAATGTCTAGGTTTACTGTCAGTAGTGCTCAACTAATATTAGTAGATTTGTGTTAAGGTAAACAGCTGTAACTTTCTGTCCTAAACCCACATATTAGAGCAGATGTAATGTGCTTTGACATAACTGCTGAAAGTGTGAGTTGGGGGAGGTGGGGAAGCCTGCTGCAGTGTATACTACTTATCTGTGGAATCTGAAAGAAGTTCATAGCTTAAGATGGGCTTTAGCAAGACCATTATCTTGAAGTCTTTTGACTTTTGATTCTGATGCTGGTTAACCTCTATGTTGGCCTATGTTTAAGCTAGAAAAGCTACTGAGGCTAGAAAGGAACAAGAGAAATACTGCTGGGTTAGGACTCATTTTAGGTTGGGTATCTCTGGATATCGTAATACAGGGTTTCTACCTTATTTACGCTTGCAAGGGATCTTTAAATGTTTAAATTACTTAAGCATCTTAAATCCTGTCAGTTGACTGTGAAGATGAACTCCCCTCCTGTTTGATATGCCACAGTAGTAATGATAGTAGCACGTAGCGGGTCGGGATAGTAGTACTTCACTGTTGGACAGTTTACCTTTTGCTATTGTCCTGTAGCTGACTTATGCAATCCATATTTTGATCTGTAGGCCCTAGTCTGAGAAGCACTGTCATAATAAGGAAATAATCAAACTGTCAAGCTTGACACAATTCCTGCAAAATAAGTGTAATACTGCCAGTTTTCTAGCAATGAGCTCAGTCAAGGCAGGTTGCATGGCCTTGGCAACAAGATTAAATTTCTAATGAAGGTGTTGATTTTCAGCTTGGGCTGACAAGTGCAGACTTACATGAAGAAAGGGGAAAGATAATAAGATCTTATTACTATACAAAAACTTTCCCAGAAATCCTGTCTGTAGTTAAACTGACAAGTTTTCACTTGAAACTCCTATAAAAAGCATTTGCTTCCCAGTCACATGCCAGAAATCCCACAGTAACCAAAGGGAACTTGGAGGAGGAGAGGGTTGCTCAAAGACAGTCTTCTCAGCACTTGCTGTAACTTACAGAGGCGTTGCTTCTCATCTAGTTGGCCTCCTGCACTGCCTCGAAGTGGCTGCTCTCCACTACCTTGAAGGACTTAAGGATCTTGTTAGGAAGCAGTCTTACTAAGCAAGAAAAGAAAGTAAATGCAACAGACTACTTCAAACAGGAGCTCTTCCAATGACTCCTGGAGGAAAAAGAGCTTGTCTACAAGATCTCTTCAGTTTGGAAAGATAGTCTGCTGCTTTTCTTGCTTTTTGTTTCTCAGTGCTCAGCAGGTTCTGGTACAGCTGAGATCTGAAGTAGAGATCCAGCTGATTCACAGACCTGGTGATTTCTGATGTAGCTGGCTTGCCACTCTGGGCTGATGAGGTTTGCCTGGGAAACAGTATGCATATCAAACTCAAATGACTATTTGCTTCATGGTGTCATCCTGTCTGTGCTTTTTGTCAAAATAACATCTGTACAGAGCCCATGCTGCTTTTGAAAGTTGCCTAGCAGAAAGGCAGGCAGTCTGTGACTTTTTAGAGTCAGTTTTAAGATGTGGGCAAAGCTTTCCTAACAGACCCTTATAGCAGTAGGTGTCTAAAGGTAAAATAGAGATTTAAGGCTGAAGAGTTAGGGCTCATTAGCTTTGCTTATTTTTTTAGGCACTACAAGTACTCCGAATGAGCTGTGGTATAATATCATTGAATTGCCATACCATGGTGAAATGATAAGCATGTTGATTGCTCTGCCTACCGAAAGCACAACACCGCTCTCTGCTATCATTCCGCACATCAGCACAAAAACAATAGGAAGCTGGATGACAACCATGGTAGCAAAAAGAGTGCAGGTTATTTTACCAAAGTAAGTACTCCTATAACCCATTTCTCCTTCAGGGAGTGTTTTGGGGGTCATGTACATATATCTCCTCTGATACAGGAGAAACAGAGTGCTTAAGGCAACTTCCCTGCATAATACTGATGCATTCTTTTTTGTTTGTTCCAACTAGATTTACAGCAGTAGCAGAAACAGACTTAAAGGACCCTCTGAAAGCACTTGGTATTACAGATATGTTTGACCAGTCAAAGGCAAACTTTGCAAAAATAACAAGTAAGTTATTTTTTTTTAATCCATGGTGGTTCTTATTCATAGTTTCTGGCATTGAATAAACCACTGTTTTACCAATGCAGTTGTCTCTTTTGTCTTGGATAAGTGTTACTATGACATTGGAGCAAGTTCTATTTTGTAGCCAGCCAAGCATGGCTGCTTGCTTCTATTGAACACTGCAGTGGCTTTTTTCCCCTTGTCTTGCATTACAGCAGTAAATCATGTTGGTCAGCTTCTTAAGTTTTGATATTACAACCTGAGGGTCTCAAGCATTGTCTGAAATCTAGGGCAGGACTTCTAACTATATCATACCTTAGACTGTAACAAGTACTGCAACTGCAGTATTTAACTTTCCCTGAAGCACATGTTTAATGACTTTCCTTGAGCTGTAGTAAAGCTCAAGGACTAAATTCCCAGTTTAAGGGACTGGACCAACCCAGGGCTATAAATATTAGAATCTGAAAATGGGGTGTAGACATTTTTGAACTCATGGCTCTAAAATGTCATCTTATTTCTGTTCCCTGCTTCTATTAAACTCCTGATGAGCTTCTACAGAGAGATCTAACAAAAAAGCCTGCCTTGTGCTGGCTTAATTTGAAACTTGGAAATTTGTTTTCATTGAAAGCAAGGTGTCCTGCTAAGTGCTTTTTTCTCCCCTCCCCCCGACGCTGAGATAAATGGGAGTGTAACTTAAATTCAGATAGCATATTTTTTCAGTCATTTGTTTAATTAAAACTAAAAATGCAAGGGAACACTTCTAACTTAAACCACCAAATAAGAAAACCTAGTAAATGGGGAAGAGGGAGGAGTAAGATAGGTTATTCCCTATTTTTTTGTATTTACAAACTTAGTGACTGTATTCAAAGGTATTACCAGTAGAGTTCTTCACTGCAACTTCAGGATTTCAGCAGGATTGTAGCAGCTTTTATTATTCTTAGCTATGCTAGCATAGCTGCTAGCTACAAGGTACTTCAGGATTCTTGCAGCTAGTTTTACTGAAAGTGCTGTTCTCCTTGGGTTTTTCAGGAACAGAAGGTCTTCATGTATCTCATGTTCTGCAAAAGACAAAAATTGAAGTTAGTGAAGATGGAACCAAAGCTTCTGCAGCAACAAGTAGGCAACTCTACTGATAACTGTCAGACTCGGGAAAACTATATTAGAAGGTTATACCACTAAGCAAAGATAGCCCACTTTGAGACCATTGCAGGAATGTGCTCTGACTTCGGATCAGATCAGTTGATGGATTTTATGTAACTTCTCAGGAAAATCCCAACTTGCCAGTATTGATCAGACCATTGGTATACTCTAAGAAATAGAAACAGGCTTACTTCTAGAGAAGCGTCTTCTAATAGCTAACACTTTGGCCACCAATGTAATGTTCCTGGCTATCCAGGTAGCAAAGAGGACTAAGCTACTGCATGCTTTGGGTGACAACCTAAGACTTCCTTCCAGCTTTCTGTAGGTCTTCTGTTGTGTCTTTTTTAATATGGTTCCTATAAGAATGTGTGATCTGTGTGACCAAGTTGGTAGGTTTTAGGCATTTATTTCTACCTGTGCAAGCTTCTAGTATACACTAGGAAAATTCCCTTTGACAGAGTATATAATGTGTTGTGGTACTTGCTTTGTCTAACCTTAAACCTTATGTTTCTTGCAAGCTGCAATTTTAATAGCCAGGTCGTCCCCTCCTTGGTTCATAGTAGACAGGCCGTTCGTATTTTTCATCCGGCACAATCCTACAGGTAAGCAGCATTTGTATGTACTTCTTTTGCTTAGAAGTTGAATATCAGCTATGCAGTAGAGACAAAAGAAGTCTGGAGCTACTGAATAACTATTGCTTTAAAAAAAATCCTGCAAGTATATTTTTATGCCTTTAATATTAGATTATTTTAGTTGGAATACAACTCAGAACAGGAAAAATAAGTATTGGCTGCCAAGTTAACAGAAACAAGCATGGCAGGTTAATGGGTACAAAAGAACAGTCTTTAATACTCATAGTTCCCCTAAGTGGAAAGGAAATAACTCTGTTACTGATTATGAATTGGTGAATAGGATCCAGCTTTCTGATGGACAGTAAAATAGTGCTAGGGCAAAGGCTAGAATAGGGGCTTCAGGGGTCTAGGGTGTAGCCTCAGCCTGCCGTGAACAGAAGTGAGTGTTCAGACATAGTGATCATGGTTCCTTTGCAGTATGGGTTGATTATCCTAGAGCAGAGCTGCCCCAGTTACTTTGAGTAACTTACCTACTTCTTGCAGTGACATGTGGATGATAGATACGCTAGTTAGTAGGGAACAAGATGCAGCTGCCAGCACCAGGGGAAGAGTAGGCTCCTGGCAGCAGTCCCCATCCCAAGGCTCCACAGAGCATCAACAGAACTGTGTGTCTCTAGAAATATGAGCCTGGCCACCTATCCAAACATATGCTTCCCTGGGCTCGCAAACTTGAGGGAGGCTAGACAAGACTGTGACAAGGTGGCTCAACTGTGCTCTGTGAACTTCATGCTTTCATGGAAAAGTTTAACTGTCTTTACAGACTATGGTAATCCTTGTTTTCATTTCATCCCTCAGGTACAATCTTGTTTATGGGACAAATAAACAAACCTTGAATGTGGAAAAGACTTTCTTCAAGAAGTAAACAGACTCATGTGACACACCCCTGTTCTGTTAAATATTTTGTACGCTACTCTTTGACTTCACTCAAGAGCTAGTTTTAACCACTGACTAGGTTTTGAAACGGGAGTCAACGTAGTTCTGGCTTTGTGGGGGAAAATACAGATTGAAAGCTACAGTATCTCTTCAAAATGTCTAAAAGATTCTCTAAACTACTGAATGGTTACCTATGCTAACAAACTTTTGAGCTTTTTCTGTATCTACTAAGAATTTTATGTATGGCTTTTGTGAGAGGATTTTAACAAAGAATGATAAACGTTTCTATTAATGTTGGTTTCTTGTGTGTGGAAAAGGTCTAATTTTGTAGATACCGCCTATCAAGATTATTTTTGGTTCTTGAATATCTTGGTACTTGGATATTCTTGGTAGAAATAGATTAAAAGTTCTAGCAATTTTTATTTTATATAGTGCATGTATCACTGAGAGTTTTAAAACTAATGTGGTGTTAGATACACATCGCATTGTACTGTCTTATTGTAATGTAAACTTGTCATTGCTAGCATACACTTTCTATTGGATTTAAATTTTATATTTGTTTTTGTACAAAGGAAAAATAAAACTGCATTATGAACAGTCAGTGTTGCAGATCATGGATGTGCTGATGGGTATTTGGGTCCAGAGCCCTGAGAAGTACTTGTTTTGAGACTTCCTTCTAAGGAAGGTGAAAGAAGGGTGGGTTTGTGATATTTTTTTGTTGTGTGTGTTTTTTGTTGTTTGGTTGGCTTTTTTTGGTGGGTGTGTTTACTGCCTGCTGCTGATTACCTCTTCTGTTTAAGTCATTCTGCTGTGGATGAATTATCCATAGATTTAGTATCTGAAGAGCAAATTCTCTGTATTTGCTATGCCCAAGTTACTGCTAGAACTGTCATGTGAGGACATCTCAATGCACCTTCGGGGCCTTTCATCCTGCTCCCTGTGGTGTAGGTTATGCACATTTGCATGTCTTCAGTCCCTTGCAGGGCTCTCCTGAGTACAAAACTCTTCAAAAGATAAGCAGTACATTCTTCTGGTTTGTCACAGATGGTTCTTTGTTTGCAAGCATGTTGTACTGCTCCTGTGGCAACCGAGGGATTTGGATGGGTAAGGTAAATCTTTGATATTAGCTGCTTCTTTTAAGGGCACACTCACAATGAGAGGAGGCTGGCTGATGGTGGTCTGTGGGGAGAAATTCCTGCAGTGTTTGACAGACTCAGCCTTGGTGTAAGTAGATGGCTGTTGCATGTGTCCACAAGCTGGAGGATGAATGAGCATTGAGCCTCTTTGTCCAGTAAGAATACAAGATGAAGTGAAAATGCTTCCAGCAGAAAATACCTGAATGTGTCATGGATGGCCACTCCTAAGCCAGTACAAAACCCAGAATGAGATCTCATAATATACTGCCACAAATAACGCACAGGTACTAACTTAGGGGGAGAGGAGTAACAAAACAGCTCTGTAAGAGGAATGTCTGGCTCCGACTGCTGCCCTCTCTTTTGCTGCTTACTACAAACATTAAGAAGAATAAATCTGGCTAGCTGTCTTTTATGGGATGTATTAGCTGCCTACCACCAGATCCTCGTAAGCTGGGAGAGGAGTGTTCCTACCGCATGCTTGCTTGTGCTGCTGCATGCTGAGGGCTAGGTCTCCTGCACTCAACTCCAAAGAGGTGAATGGAGAAACTAGCATGATCTAGTTTGCTTCCTGTCTCATTGAAGAGAAAGTGAGCCATGCAGACAGGGAAAAAAATAAAACCACCAAAAAAACCTTCTAACTATGTGACTGATGTAAGTAAAGATTCTGGTGCTGAGCAGATGTCACTAAAGATTCTGGTGCTGAGCAGGAAAGCTCTCCTGGATAGCCTAGCCAGGCTTGCCTTCAACTCATTGAATCTCATGGAGGTAAGGAGCAAAAGCAACAGAACTGTTACTGAGTTTTGTACAGTTACAGTGACACTTGCATTGGTTTGTCCTGCATCTAGCTTGGGTATGGTTTCTCCTGCAAAAATAAAGAAATGTTGCCTCACAGAAACTATGTAGCTAGGACCTGAGCTGGACTTCAGAAGGCATGATGTATATGAGAAGTGGCTACTGGGGTGCAACATGCTTTGTAAGGGCTCTGGAGCAGTGTGGGATTGTATTTCAGAGTCACAGTATTGCTATTTTGATAACAAAATAGAATTACAATATGAGAATTAATTTTCCAGTTGCTTCTATTTGATGTTTGTGGTAAGAATTCAAATATTAAGGGGTTAGCACTCAAACTGAACTCCCATAGGGCTTGCATACAGCAGCAGTGTGTGCTCTGTGCAGCAAGCAGGTTTGGGATTAGATTTGGGCAATAAAAAAAAAGCAGTGACGTAAGTTTTCAGGTTTGCCTTAGCACAGTTTCTCTGTAAGCAACGGTTGGTCACTTCTGTTTAGTCCTGAAATAATTTGCAAAATAAGATGATTGCTTAGAGCACTGAACAGAAAATAACTGTGGGTATTTTCTTTTTCCCCTAACCAGGACAAAACTGGACAATGAGGAACCTGCCTTGGCAAATGTGAACAGGCTTATTCAGCCTGATGGGGCTGGGTCTACTTGCCCAAGCTGAGCTCTGAGCAAACTGATGGGGAATGTCACACATAGCAGCTACTTGGGAGCTTCAAGTTCTGCAGTATGTGGGTGAAATACGTCACTGCTCAGAAAGAGGGTTTTTCAGCTCTGACGCTCCTAGGCAGTATTTTTTTCAGTGCTGGGAAAGAAAAGTTTCACAAAAGCAGGGTTGAACTAAGATGCTGATGGTATTTGCCTATAAACTGGGTAAAGGAGATCAGGATGAAGGGAAGTGAAGTAAGAGCCTGAGAAGGGGAGAGGGTTAGGTTAGCTGCTAAAAACTTCCTTTTTAGTAATGCTGTAAAAACACTGTGCTCTTCAGTCCTGGGAGCTGATTCATATAAAATTTCCAGTCCTGCTCAACAGAGCAACTGGAGTTCAGTGTGATGTGTTTAGCGTTGGGTCTGTGCTTACTGTAGTCTTATTAACCCTTGCTGTAGCAGGCTGTTAGCTGATCTTCAAAGGCTTTGGGGAATCTGTAGAGGTTGTTAATTTTTTAAATCTTTTTCTTTGTCTCCAGGAATGTCAAGCTTAAGGTGAATGCTTGTGCTGCTTGGGTCTGCTTCGATCTATTCCTCCTGTATGCCCAACTGCTTTGCAGTTGAACTTCATCATCACTCCACAGAAAAGCCAAGGTGGTTTTGGGCCCCTGAGCCCTGTGACCCAGGCAGCCCTGCACCCTGCTTGAGAGCAGGAGGGCTAGGGAGGAATTGTCCTCAAGGAGGAACAGAGATAGTGAGACTGAATGTGTAAGGCTCATAACTTAATGATGGATCAGTAACTTCAAGCAGGAGCATAACTCTATGCAGAATTGCAACTCATTCTCTATCTGCTGTTAATGGCTGCTTTCCCTAGGTATGCCTCAGTTTCTCCATCTTTAAAAGTGGAGGTAACACATCTTTTGTAAACTTTTCTGAAGTGGAAAGCCCAGAGAGACTGTTAGCTCTTCAGTAATATGAGACTGAAGCCCTGGGCAGGGAATGATCATGGAAAATGCTTGTGGTTACAATTGCTTTAGTCTCTAGGCTAAGTGGGGAGGAAAAGTTTGGTAAAATTTGCCATATGTTTCCTGAGCCAGATTTGTAATGAAGAAAGTGGTTTTCATGAAGTAATTAACAGGAAAAATAGCAGGCTATTAATCTGCTGAACTGTGTCTCAACTTTGTTTTCATAACTTCAGAGAGCTCTAAAAAGGCTGCTTTTCTTTTACAACTTCCACATTTCATTAACACGTTGTAGTTTTCAAATCTTGTTTGCTGGACAGAGTGGGGAGGATAGGAAGGGGCTGGATCCTCAGCCCATGTAAAGGGATAACTGCTGTTCATTCCTTGGCATCACACCGCATTCCCTGTTGGCAGCCCTCTTCTGACAGCAGCCTCTCCTCTAAAAACATGACTGCATTGCCTCCCAGCAGCAGAGCAGGTTAATAAAGATGAAAAAGAGAAAGAAATTCAAATACCTCTTTGTAAGCAATGTTCTAAAAACTCCCCCTTGTGCTTCAAAGAAAGAGAAAGCCCTTTTAGCTTAGCCCCATCAATTTAAACTGCATGTATTTATTAGTAATGCTACTACTACCTGTAGTGGTTGAAACCTGTCTAACACTAATTTCCGTCACTGCTGTGGTGCCAGGAGGCTGTGATGGTTTCAGGTGCAGGATGTGACACCCAGGAGGAAAGAAGCCCCTACCAAAGGCAGTAGGGGAACCCGAAGGCAGAAGCAGCAGAGGGTGATGCAGTCTGCCCTCCTCCCCGGGAAGCTGGTGCTGAAGCTGATGGCAGACTGCGGATCTCCTAGCTCTGTGTTTGCTAGGCTTGCTGCTCTGGCCAAGTGGGCACTGGTCGCTTAGTAGATGACCATTTTCTGTGAGCTCTTGACTAATGCTTTCTATGTGCTGCAGGGACATGGAGTCATGTTGGGTGGATACTGCTAGCTCACAGTAACACAGCCATCTCAGTGTTGTGCTGCTTTCGGTCCTCTCTGTCCTTCAGATCACACTGAAGTTCCCAGGGATGTCTTTTTTGCTTTCAAGGCTGTGGTGGGGATAACTGTTACAGTCTGGAAGACTGGACCCTGTCTGGTCTGTATGTAACATGTATGTGTATTAACATGCTGACATGTGCATTCCAACATACCTCCAATACACAGTTAGCCCTGAGCCGAGGATTACCTTCCCCAAGCCTTTGCTGGCTAAGCCTATGGCATCTCCCTTGAATATTGGATCTGGGCTCCTCATGCACCAAGTTCCCTGTAATTAAGTGTACCCGCTCCTGAAGGGTGTTTGTGCAATAGGGGGAGTGAATCAGATGCTTTTCCTTTGGGGTGCCAAGCACCTGGAGCCTGTGGGTATCAGTTAATTATACTGGCTGTGAGCCACCCTGCCTTAGACCAAAGGGCTGGGTCTGTCTGCTTGGTTCACAGGCAGCATTTGTTTTACTTCCAGACTAATTTGCGCTGGCTGATTTGGGATCTGAAGCGGCGGTGGAGAGTGGGGAAGGCAGCGCTGTATCTCTTGCTGTATCTGACCAGCCTGGGCTCTTCCACCTTCCCGAAATGGTTGAGGTGAGAACCAGGTAGGTGAGAACACCTACCTCGCTGGTAGGTGCATGCCCATGAGAGGCACAGGCCCACGTCACCTCTCCCCCTTCTTGCAAAATGCCGCCTGCCTTGGCCAGGGCTGGCTGCCATCCTCAGCAGGCGCGGTGGGGCTGCTGCTGGACCACGGTCCCTTTGAGAAGCAATGCCACCCTCAATCCTCCTCCTTGTATTTTTAAAAGGAAAAAAACCAAAACACATCAAAACTGAAACAATCCTTAGGGGAAATGATGGAATTTCACAGACAAAACAACAAAACTTGGCATTTCTTCTGTTGGGAGCTCTTAAGGTTGTCCTCTAAGAAGCAGGGTCAGGTAGAGAGGCCGAAGGGGCGCGTTTCCTGCCATGTTGGCATCTCCACGTGGCGTATTTCATCAGGAGCGTCCCTCTTTCCCGTCCCCCGCCTCAGCCGCACCTCTGCGGCTGCCCCGCCGTGCTGTCCCCGCAGCCGCGGCTCGGCCCTGGCCGCCCCTCCCCTCCCCTCCCCTCCCCCGGGCCGGCACGGCGGGGCCGCAGTACCCTCTCGCGGCCGAGGCTCGAACACGCACTCCCACCTCGCCGCCTCGATACGAGGCTGTTGGCTGAAACGGGAGCTCCTGAGCCTGGGAAACCTGAGTTCCTGAGCCTGGGGAGCCGGAGCCGCACCTCCGCGCTCTCTTACTAGGCCTGCCGGCGGGAGGGGGGGCGATGCTCCGAGCTATTCCTTCAGCTCCTGCTCTTCCCAGGCGAGGAGGTTGCTTTCCCAGCTCTTCTGGGAGGGCCTCTTCCTCCTCCCCGCGAGCTCGGACCAGGGCCCCGTCATCCCAAGGCGGACAGCTTGAGCAGGAAGCCCTGCAGCAGGGCGCCAGTGGCCCGGATCCCTCTGGGAAAGCCCTGGGCTGCTCGCTCTCCCTGTCCCCACACGCTGAAGTGCTGGGCAGCATTGCCCTTCCCGGGTGCTTGCGGCCCCTGTCGCTGCCCTGCCACGTGTGTCGGTCCCCTGCGGGACTGCACTCTGATGGGATATATGGGGGAGAGGGGCAGCCAGTTTTGGAGGGGTTCCTTTATCTTGCCATCTCATTTTCATGGTTGCCCGATGGCCGACTCTGTGTGCCAGTTATGCCTGGGTTTACTAGGAAAGCTGTGGAGCAGTAACCTGGCTGATGGCTCTTTGCCTGTTAAAATGGCCTGGAAAGTAAAGTCATCTTCTCTTCCCCACAACAGAGGCCGGTAAGGAGTGTACACGGGCAAAGAATTGCCTGGGTAAGGTGTGTTCCTGCTACGGGCAAAGGAGATGAGATGTGCTGTGCCACGTTCCTCTGGAGAGGCAGCAGCACGAGGAGCAGCAAGAGCTGGCACAGGTAAGGAGCAATACAAATGTGGTCTGCTCAGGGAATGGCTTTTATTGACGAAAGAACAGCTTTTGCTGGATTGCTGCTGTGGGAGAAGAGCTGACGTGATCCAGCCAAAGAAACAGGTCTGCACAGCACCTTCCCAAGTGTTGTGAACACAAATAGGAACCTTGCTGCTTCCGTGGCAAGGTGCCATGTGTCTGTGGCATAATTGACCTGGAACAATATCCCTTAAAACTAGACTTGCCATCATGGCATGCTGTGGCATGAGTGATTTGTGGAGCATGGGAGGATGGAAAGAAATGACAGTGCTGTATTTTGTGACTGTATGGGAGGCAATAGGAGGCAAGCTGGGGAAGAAGAGGAGGAGGAAAGGTTTAGTGAGGAGGACCAGTAGGTTGTGATTCTGGAGGTGGAAAACATAAGGCATTTTCATTGTGAAGGAGCTCAGAAGGAGCTGGAAGAGCTGGTAGGAGGATGTACCTCTGAGCCAAAATGCATTTCCACCACACTCCCAAGTCTAGGTCAGCAGGATGATGAGTACCAGATGATGAGGCCAAAGGGAATGTCTTGAAGGTTAAAAAAGGAAGATTAAAAATAGCTCATAACCACTAGTCATCAAATAAAGTCTTTGGATAGTTGTTCTTGAAAACATTTCCCTGTGGATATGCCATCCCGTAGCTGCACGTTCATATGGAGTCCCTGCTGTGAAGTCTCTGTACAGGGAGGGCATTGCCTTCCACTCTCTTCTTTAGGCAGGGAGCCAGAATCTCACTTCTGACAACTGGCATGACCTCAGAGCAGGTCAGGTTTAAAAAGCAGAGGAATAGATATGAGTCTGAGTAAAAAAATAGCATTGGGCAACAAAGGTGCCTTTTGGTGGCTGCTTGGATAATGAAAGAATTATAGATTCTGATTATAGGTACATCCACTGGGCTGAGCACTGTATTGCTGTTTGCAAGCACAGGGAAGCTTAGCACAGCAAACAGGTAAGGCCTGAAATACTGTGTTTGAAGGATTTTAGATCCAGTTGTGTCACGTCTTTCACTTATGTGGTTATTGCCTGTTGTCTGTACTGGGCCAATTTGTTAGACCAGACCTGGAGTAATATTCTTGTTCTCGGTGACCAAGTCAGACTGCCATGCACCAGGTTCCCCCCTTAGAAATGGGATACAGGCCAGATTCTCATGGTATTATAGACCCGCACATTACCCAAGAAACTATTAAGCTTACCTGTGGAGCTTCTGGTAAAGGTGGTCTTGGTATGAGGATCTGGTAAGTGATTACAGGTGTTCCTGCACAAGCGTGTTTGTATGCAGCTGGCATCCCCAAGTGCAGTGGGCTGAGCGAGCAGCTCTGCTGTCTGCTGGACCTCAGTCTTGGAGCAGGTATCGAGCAGTAAAGGACTAGGAAAAACCCTAAAGGTCCCTGTAGGGTACAGCAAGTGTAAGGTCTGTAGATGTGGAGACTGAGAGCCTCAAAAGGACATAATATTTAACTCCCCTAGATTCAAAGGGGATTCAGGCACCTGCATCCCTCTGAGGCTCTGGACTGGGCTGCTGGGGGGGGGGTCACCTGTTTTGGAAAGACCTATTTCCTCCACGTGTCCTCCTGTGACCTCTCCCTCTGAAGCCTGGGTGAAGGCTTGCACAACCCTGGAAGAAGTGAATGTAGTCAGTCCCTTGTTACCGGGACTGTTATCTTGCCACTTCATCTTATAGCTGAGCCTCTTCAGAACCATGGCAGATGTGAGGTCTCCTCGTGGGAGATGTGAGGTAGTGCAGGGCTGGATTGACTTGCTGCTTGGTTTGATTGTGGTCGAGGTGCAAAAAAGGTGATGGGAAAAATAGGTTGAGGAAGGATAAGAAATGGAGAGAAAAAGCAGGTTATAAGTTTAGGAACTGGACTGAAAGAGAAAGAAAAGCACCATGACACAGGCATGAGCTGAATGAGTGGGCAGGATTCAGGGAGGGAAGAAGGGTGGAAGAAAGGTGAACTCCGGAAATGCAGAGGAAAGATTAGGGAACTGGGAAAAGCTGAAGGCAAAGCAAAGTTTATTTAACCACAGGTATTTTAAAAACTTGAAGCTGGACCCATTCTTCCTGAGTCTGTTTCCTTTGCTGTCCAGCAAATAGATGAGCAACCCCATAAGGCAGGTAAAATTCCTCTCTTGGGGCAGGTCAGGGGAAAGACAATAGCCGTCTGCTGCCCTCCTCCAGGAGCCTGGGGAAGCCTCATTCAGCCTCCCTGGCTGCAGGTGTGTGATGTGGTCTGTGATGGCTTATCAAATGCTATGCTCCCCACCACCGCGCTCCTGGATGTTTGTCCTTACCTCATCGTGTAACTCATCTGCACAGTTCTGCCTGGGAAAATAGCTTCACCCAGCTTATGGTTAGGATTTTCATGTGAGCTCAGTGTATGTGTTGGTTATGTCCAGACACACTGTTGCTCAAATATTTACATATTTCCTAGACCTGAGATTAGAAGCTACATCTCTGCTCACAGAGAAGGGTCCTGACCAGCTCCAGTAACCTCTCCACCAGCCCCTGGCTAGTCCTGACAAGCAGGAGCTCTGGTTCAAGGTTGGACTCAAAGGTGTGAGCACCACCAGCGCCATGGTCACAGCAGCTACCAAAAAACTAGCACTGAGGGGAGGAATTCTGCTGTTGATTAACTAACTACATGGACAATATTCACATGCACTGGACATGAAGACAATAACCAGCACAATCCAACTGCTTAAGAACTTATAGGATAAAGTTGCTTCTAGTTTAAAAGACACAGAGAAACTAGCTAATACATTTCCTGTGACTACACATCCTTCCTCAGTCCGTATCCCCCCATTAATTACTCCAGGGGGAATATTCTTTTCTCTGCTGCCTTATCGTGGCGCCAGGCCAGCTGGGCATGGGAGTGAGCGGCGGGCTCCTCGGGGCCCCAGGGTAATGGCAATAACTGTATTTAACAGCAGCACCTTTCCTGAGCAGAGAGCTCTGTGGTTTGCATGCAGGAGGGCATAGCCAGCCCCACAGCCCAAGCCACAGAAATACGTGTTTGAGCCTAAGGCCACCTCCTCCTCCTCGGGAAGCCACAGACCTCCTGGAGGTGACACTTCCCTACGCCGGGTAGGCTGCCAGAGACCCCACCGGCAGCCCCAGCCCGACCCAGATTGTATCGTCCGCTCTCCTACGAACTACGGCCCCTCGGCTCTTCTATTCTAGAGAATACGCCTGCCACCGGCCCGCCCTACGCTAGAGACGGCCTCGGCGCGCGGCTGTGGTTGCGCCGCTATACAGGGCACCTCGGCCCAGCGGGGCGGTGCCGCTACACGCAGCGTTACGGCGGCCGCCGGGGCTTTCCCCGCGCCGTCAGCTGATGGGCGCCGGGCCGGTCCCGCGGCAACATGGCGGCCGAGATCCACTCGCGCCCGCAGAGCAGCCGGCCCGTCCTCCTCAGCAAGGTCGAGGGGCACCAGGACGTGGTCAGCGCCGCGCTCCTCATCCCCAAGGAGGACGGGGTCATCACGGCCAGCGAGGACAGGTAAGCGGAGGCCGCCGGCCGCGGCTCGGCCCGCCGAGGCGCCTCATGGGGCGGTGAGGCCCCTCAGGGCCCGCTTCCCGCCGGGGGCTCGGTGAGGGGCTAGGCCGAGCGGCGGGAGCGGGCGGGCAGGCCCGGCCCGGGCGGCCCCTCGGCCGAGGGTCGGGTCCACTCCCCTCCCTCGGCGGTCTCCGCTCCGTGCGGGGCTGGGGCTGAGCCCCCCGAGCCCTCGGAACCGGGGCGCAGCGGCGGCGCGGTCCCTGCGGAAGGTGGGAGCCGGCTGAGCCGGGGAAGCGTAGCACTGGGGCGGTGTGCGGGGGGAAGATCAGTTTTTACGGTATAACTTTGCCAGGAGGCACGTAGCCATGACTCCTTGCCTAGAGCCATAAGGAAATAAGCGAAGCTGCAGTTCGAGGGAGGAAAATAGCATTAGCCGACTTCCCGCTCTCGGAGGGAGGCAGCGGCTCAGCCCGCACGGCTGCGGGTGGGAGCGGGGCTTGGGAGCACAGAGCTGACAGCGTTCCCCTGCTGATAGGAAGAAGCTGTTGTACTTCATGCGTGCTTTCCAGCCCCGGCGAAGTAGGTGGAAGACTACAACTCATTTGTGTGTGTAAAAGGTTCTGCGGTGGTTATGAGCAGAACCAAAAATGTAGGAATGTATTTTTCTCTGCCTTCAGCAGTGCTGGCTGAATCACTTTTAGGTACGCTACTGCTTCCCCTGTCTGTCAGAAGAGTTGGAGGTCCCCGAGCTGCTTCAGTCAAAAGCCCATTCTGATGGCTCAGTCTGAAGGTCTCAAACCTGCTTCATTCTGGCTGAAACAGTTCAGAGAGTGAGTTGGCAGATCTGAGGGGAGAGGTGGTGATGAGCTGCTGAGGACAGTGGTTTCTGGTTGGAAGGGAACATGTCTTCAGAGTCTAATCCTGATCCTCGGCACTGGCTCACATAGCATGTGAAACATCTGTCATGAAAGCTGGTAATGTCATTAAGCAGTTGCTCAGATGAAACAGAAGTGGAAATGAGGAAGCAAGTAGCACAGAGGGTTGTTGGCTAGGAGGGAGGTGAGGGGTCTGTGGCGTAGTGGTGAGAGCTGGAATTTCCCCTGTACTATGTGGAAAGTGACTTTTAAATGTGATGAGGGGTAGGAGATGCTGCTTAAGAGCTCCTGTCCAGAAACTGCGGCAGTATTTGAAAGGAGCATGTTAAAGTATGAAAGTGCGTTCTTTGAGATGTGGCTTGGTGGAGGGATAATTTTACCATTATAATATAAAACTTCTAGAAGAACTGAATTTGCATTAATTTTTGCATGAATTCTCTTTTGAAAAGCCTGACCTTGTGAGAAACAGTAGGGTATGAGTGCTGAAAATCAGCAGAGCTATGGTGTTACCTGAACTGGTAAATTAGGTTTTCTGGCATTTAGTTTTAAGTCAAAAAGAGCAAACAGACCAGCTAGCTATAGCACATGCTGATTTTATAAGCTTACTGTTAGCCAAGGCATTCAGGATTTGGGGGGGGAAGGGAACAGATCAAGTGCAAAGGATGTAAACTTGTCCTGGTTTAAGTGAAATTTACCAGATATTGTTAGTTTTTCATTAGCTGACATCAAAGCAACAACATTTGTATAGGATATATCATAGTGCTCTTCTGCAGATCAGGTAGAAACACTGTCAAATTTATCATACTTCCTAGTGACCTGGCAACATAAATCTGATACTAAAAAATGTGAAGCTATAGCCGCACTTATTGGTTCTGATTGTCAGTGCTTCTGAGAAATCAGAAAGTGTTAGCCTGTCTTCACTTCCTGTGGAGAGGTGGTAAGCATGTATTTTTCATTGGCATGCTAAGAATTGTTTTCAAGTGCTAGTTGAACTCTTTAGAAAACTGTTAGTAGAAGTAGTTGAATTTGGAAGAGAAAGACTTAATAAGTAGTTCTTTGAAGTGGTTAATTGGATTCCACCTACCCCTTTTCTTCCCCTGAAGAGTAGTACACTTAATTCTTAGATGAGCTATTAATTATTGGGACTGGGGTAAAAACTCATCACTGGATTCTAAAAGCCTGAAGTACAAATGCTGGAAGTAAGGGGTAACTGAAGGCAAAGATTTCCTTATGTTGTTTAACGGCTATTTGAAACTATTTTTTTGAAGCACTTGGAGTCAGGCTCCTATTCCTCAGAAGTATTTTTTTTAGCCATCAGATTGGGTGCCTGTTGTAATAAGCCATCAAAGAAGTGCTCTTAAGTACGTTAATATTAGTGTTATGGTTATACCATCAACTTGTAGTATGTGGCAGATATCTTGGTCTTCTTTCCCAAGCTTCCAGAATGCTGGAGTTTTGGGTGCTGGAAGCATTCAGCACAGTGTTAGCAGGGTCAGAGGATAAAAGGCACATGTGCTTCTCAAACTGTACAATTAGATATCAATGTATTAAATATTTTCACGCTTTTAGACTGCAGGACATCATGCTGTGCAATGTGTGCACGAAAGGTGGGTAACAGAAGGAAGCAGATTTTTGTGACTCCACAGAAGAGCACCTGCCTTTTCAAAGCTTGATTTTGCAACTTAGTAGAGCTTCTTAGAGTTTAAAATGCAATTTCCTGCCTGGTAAAGAGGTAAACAGCTTCCTTCACTGTAGTAATGCCTATGTAAAAGCATCAGGATTTAAATTTTGACTCTTTTGAAGCAGTAGTACATACTGCTCCTTGTTGAACCATGGCAGTAATTATACCTAGCTTGCAGCAAGCAGTGACACTTGGATGTGTTAGGTATGTTTTCTGGCTTTGATTGAAAGATGGACTTGGTTGGTCTCTTCCCTTCTTGTGGAAATGACTTTCTGTAGTACATGTTGGATAACAGGTTTTGGATGGGACTGAGCAGCTTCCTTTTTATTCCACTCTTATGTGCGGTTGTTCTGGTATCTTAGTACAGTGCAGGATGAAGTTGGCTTTTTGGCTGCTGTTGTGGGCTGAATCTTAACATGTTTGTGTTCAGTTTGTTTTGATGCGCTTCCTGAAGGAGGGAAGAGAAAATAGTAATTTTTAAGAGCTCATATCTGAGTTAAATCCGAACAGAACTTCATGGTACAGGCTTGCAGAGGGTTGCCTGTAGCAGACAATGGCAGCCTTTAAACTTAAAGGTCTAATGCTGAAGGTTAGCAGTCTGCATGTTTAGACTGTGTTGATAAGAGCCAAGGGTGCAGCAGCATCTTAATCTGGGCAAGTTTTGATGTTAGATACAGACCTGTGCAAGGAGAGCAGAGGCTGTCACCCACCTTTGGTGTGTGTAAATTTCTAAGAGAAGCTTTGAACTTGAGGCTAAAATCATGTAGCCTGCCTTACTATGGGAGTTTACTTAGATCTTTAAACTTTCAGAAACTGTTGCACTGTATTACCTCTAATCTGGGATACCTCCTACAGTACATCAAAGCCTACTCACTGACGTATCCTTCACCTACAGTTTAACATGTTATCAAACTTACTGCTCTCCTGTTTGTTCACTAAAAATGGCACGTAGGTGTTAATACTGCATAACTGATTATGCTGCTAGCAGCAAGCAAAGTACAGAGTTCAAGAAGCAAAAGAGCTGCTGTGTACACCAAAAGAGTAGGGCCAAAGTATTTTTTATTACATCTTAATACAGCTAAGGTTGTCAGGTATTTCATAATAACCAGTAGGAGGAATGTGTTTACAAGTTAAGTAGTGAGGAAAACATTGGTGCACAAACATTCTTTAGGAACGTTGTAGATTATCCTCTCAGTTAGAGGAGTTGTAGTTCTTTCTATTTTAAATGATATTTCCTAGAATGAGAAGTAATGGGTCTATTTTTTTTTTTTTGGAGGGCACAAAAGATGCCATAGTAGATCTGTGAATACCAATAAAAATCTAGCTCTTTTTTTAAGTTTTGAAGCCAAAAAGGAAGCAAGAATATGTGCAGGAGTTAAACAGTTAATTTTCCCAATCCGATGTTTCAGCAGGATACTTGCCATCTGTGAAGTTTTTTCAGAACTTACCTGGAAAGGATGATTAACTCTATGTCCCTGCAGGCATCTTGCCTGACCCTAGCTCCAAGACAAGTTTGGAATTGTTGCAGTGTGTCCCTCAGCCTGGTCAGCCAGCTCAGGTACCAGCTGTGAGCTAGATCCATCTGCTCAAGGCTGGCTTGTTTTTTTCTCGGGGCTGAGATAGGCCAGTGTGGGCTACATAGGTCTGTGACACAGCCAAATCTCTGGACTTAGTGTTGTTATTCTCGTTCTCAGCAGACAAATAACTAAGGCAAGATGAGTGTTTCCCAGCTGTAGTTGGGGATGCTGAGGGATGATAAGCTAGTGTACAAGACCCTAAATGCAAGGTGAAGGTATATATACCACAGGCTAACAGGATCTCTAGAGTCACTAGCACATCTGTGACCATCAGCAGCTGTTATTGCATTGGAACTGCTGCATAAGTTGCAGTGTCAGGGGGTTTTTCAGTTATGGAACTTAAATATTGGTCAAAACTAGTGTTTTAGTGAGCAGAAATGAGATAAAAAGCATCAACTACAAGCTGTGTCCTTGAGCTTGCAATGCACTGTGATTAAACCAGATTCCTAATGCTGTTTTGGGAACACAGTCAATAGCAGTCTAAATACTTCTGGTTTATTTTGACTACCAGAAACACGCAGTCTTCTGTTCTTGCTAGGAAAACAATTGTTAGTGATTGATTTCAGATAGGAAAGCAGTTGTTAGTAGTTTGAAGGTGTTAGGAAGATGCAGTTCTTGGAACAGGGCTAGTGTAGCTGTGTAATACTTGCAGCAGTGCTTGTATTGTAACAAGTTTGGATTTGTCTGCTAATCTTTCATCACTTCTTTCTCCCTTACATACCTGCATTTGCCTTTCAGAGGGCAGCTTATATGCTATGAGCACAAATACTGTTGGAATGCTGAAGGATTTTCTCTGCTCTCAAACTCCAAATTTTTTTTCCAGCACTGTTGGGTGCTTACTCACTCTGTAAAAGAAACAGCAATTGAGAACAATCAAAATCATTAGAAATTGGTAAGGCCACACTCAGTATTGCTTAAAGGTGGCTTTTGTGTGTGTTTCTTTATATTATGTAAAAAACAAAAAAACCCAACCGAAAAAAATGCCCTTTGAATTATTCTTCTATAAATGCGCATGCTTTCCAGCTGAAAGCAACTTCTTGTTCAATACTCGATGTTAGGGAAGTTTGGATGTCTTTTTTAATCTTGTTTTTCTTCCTTCTGCCACTCTCAGATATCTGAGTCTACTGTAATTTTAAAAGTATGTATCTATCTCTGGGTGCTCCTTAATGGATTTCATAATTTTTACATCCTTACTGAGACTGCTGTCAAACAAACCACTGTCTTTCTAGGCCCTTAACAGGGAATGCTTAAGGAAAGGTGAGTGGTAGCCAGCTCTTCTCAGGTACTGGGTGCAGGCCTCTTCAGTAAATAAAGACCAAGTTTTGAGAAGAGTACTAAAGACTCTAGGGTTGATATGGTGGTTCTCATAATAAAACAATATCATGGTAGAAGGAGGCTGTGGAAGCGGCATTACTTGAGGACTTCTCTAGTCCTTTAAGCTAGAACTGGTATTTCACAAATTAATTTGTCCTGACAAAAGGAGATGCACCACAATGACAGGTCTATAGGAGAGAGAATCGAGGAGAAGTGTGATTTTGGCACAGGTTATTTGCTGATTGCTGTGAAACAATCTCTTTAAATTTTGTTCAGTCAGAGCTTTGTATAATTAGATATAAAGCTGTCTGACAGCTTATCTTTGCAAGCGTGAGGCTAGCGAAGTCTAAGTCTTACTTAAACCAAAATAAGAAGCTTTCAGAAGTTAATTTTGCTAACTTTGGCAGCTATTTGCTTAGGCTCTCAACTTTAGTGAGGGACTGTATTGTTGATGATCAGTACACAAATTATACTTTCAGGAAATAATTTGCTTAGAAAAAGCAAATCCTTGCTTCCTTTATATTAATTCCTAGTTTAGTATAATCGACCAGAATACTGAGAGGAAACAAAGTCTACTTTGGGAAAATCAGCAATGCGTGATCTCAATCACTATGATAACTCCTAGTCTTTTTATATCAAAAATAATCAAGTGATTTTGGCTAGAAGTGAAACAGTTGAATTAGTCAGGGTGGAAGGTACCATCTGAGATGTTCAGAACAGTTTGAGTATGATGGAGCAGATTAAAAAGCTGTTAAAAATGCATAGGTGCTAACCTATGCTAGTACTGGCATTTGCATCATAAGAATGACGTGGAAGCATTGTTTTTTTCATTTTCTCATGTTACCAAGAAATAGCAACTGCTCTTCTGAACTGTTAACTTTCTGACCATAAGGCATGGTGTGGATTATTGTAAAGAGGAAGTGATTTAAGAGACAGTCTTAATGCAAAGTATTTAGTGGTCTGAAGTAATGCGCATTTGCTACTGAACTGGTGGAAAAGTCACTTGATTCAAAAGCTGAAAATCATTGTTTTGAGGCAGTGTGTACTCAGCTGTATTGGTTTCATGTTTTAGAAAAGGACAGTAGAACATTAAGGGTGGGCGTTGTCTGCTTTATTTTTGAGTGGTCTTTTAAAGAAAAGCCCTTAAATGCATTACAAAATTAGAATGCTACCTTTATATCATCGATCTGAAAAGTTCTAGTCCTGATGCAAAATACCAGTCCGCTCCTGTGCTCTTTTTGTTAAACTCTTACTGGCAATCCTATACGATGTTTAGCAAATCTGTCCCCTATTTTTTTTTCTAAAAAATTCTAAATACCAGGCCTTTTTTTAGCCAGAAGTAAATAGAACAACTCATCTCAATGAACTCTCTTGACAGTGTTCCCAGGTACACATATTTACAGATCATTTCGGTTTCCATTTAGGAATGAGGAAGTTGGATTTAAACAGTAACAAGAAGGCAAACAATGGTTTGGAGAGGAAATTTCAAGTAGACTTAAAATAACCTTAACACTGTCTACGTGTCTGCTCTTAACTTCTTGATGTAAATTCCCTTCAAATGTGCCTATTGTAGGAATGTTTTTAATTGACAGTAAATTTCCACTTCCTTGCTGATTCTCTTATATCTCTCCTCCTAGGATTTGATAGTCATGAGAGTGGTACAATGCTAAATGTTCTCAGGACCGTTTTTCCTTTCCTTCCAAGGCCCGATTCTGGAAGGTTACAAACTGAAAACAATTTTATAAAGAGCCTTAGCATGCTATCCAAGTCATCTTGTCAACTTCTGTCAGTTCCCATTTGGCTAATCAATCCTGTTCATATTTAGGCCAGAGGAGCAGTGCAAAGTAACAGTGCTACTAACATTGTTTGTCCTCTGTGTTCATACATGTTGAAGTAGAGACATGGCTTAGAGGAAATAATACTGAACTAGATATGATGTCCTCTATGGATCCATACATCAATATTTGGGGATGGAGATGTCAGTAATGTGCTGGTCTGGAGGATGAGGTGCTTCTGTTACTAATATTCAGTATCTGGCCTGCTGAAGAATGAGTTGCACAGAGAAGCTGTAAAAATTCAAAAGTTCAGACTTCCATAATGGAATGATTTGCAATTCTTTTTTTTAAACATATCGAACACTTAATCTGCTCTAAAACAAGCTGTGGTTTGCTCTACCAAAGCTGGAAAGTTCCTGCAACTTGATTTTGACTTGTATCAGCCAGAGCCAAGGAGAAGGAATTAAAGGGATGCAAAATGTAGCAATTTCTGAGGTGAGCTGAAATAGTATTTCCATTTTGTACTTACTGAAACGCAATGTATAAATAGTTTTGAAGAAAACTCTTCAGAATCCAGGGCTGTCTATTTTTAGTGCTGTTATTCTTGTTATGTTAGAGTACTACTGGAGTACTATTATTTCTATTATGTTGTTCCTCTATTACGTTTGAGTAGCAGAAAAGCTAAGAGGATTGGAGCTGATATATAAGCAATGAACTGGTTCAGATGCAAGGGACGATGAACTTACTGTCTTCTCCCTGCTCTTCCCATGACACAGAACAATACGAGTATGGCTGAAGAGAGACAGTGGACAATATTGGCCCAGCATCTATCACACCATGTCATGTAAGTGCAATACTGGAGATGGTAAGAGATGGCCAAGCATGGCGTGGGTTTTGTACCTGTGCTATGTGTGGAATACATCCTTCCCATTTCCTCAAGCGCTGGATTCACTCAATGATCTTGAATTTGGGAACTTTGCAGCAACTCTAGCTCAGACTTTAATTTGAAACTCTCTGCGTAGTGGGTGAGACCTAAGGCAGCGTTCTGTCAGAACCAGATCCTTCACCAGGTAAATCACTGTGTGGATCTGCAGCTGTAGGTGTCTCAAATGCTGGCAAATAACTCATCTGCCAAAATAAATAAGCTTTTTAAACCACTAGCTGAAAGTTCAGACATAAGAATATTCTATGCTTTCCAAGATGTGCATCTTTTTTTTCTTTCTTTTTCAGCATTTAGATGATTAAGAAAGCAATACTGAGTAACTGCTACAGTGTTGAGTAGATCTTGAGTGTCAGTGTGCTCTTTTGATTTTGAAACATCACTCAGCCTGGGTGCTTTGATGTAACTTCTTTAATGTAGAGTTGCTACCTGGACACACATAAAAAGAGGGAATACAATGACAAAAGAAAATGTCATATAAACAAAGGATAGTCTTTGGAATGACACGTTTTCTGCAGTAATTTGTGTACAAATATTAAATGAAAACCAAAGAATTGGACTCCTTGATGTTCTGTGTCTTTTCAGCTGCAGGCTGAGTAGCCTAGGATCTAGATTAGAAATGCCAACTGTAATTTTTTTTTTCCTAATAGTTGGTCTAAATTACAGCTGTTGCTCCATTTATCAATTTTCTGAATAGACTATTTAGATTGTGCTCTAAAAAGGTTTATACAAAATAAAGCATGTCTGTAGGTAGTTCCAAGGGATGGACTTGTCCTTATGCAGTATGACCACTGTAATATTCCAGACTGTCCTGTCTGGCTTTCAGTTTCTAAAAACACCTTCAAGGCCACATTTTCTGAGGGTCTTCAAGGAGTAGGTATTAGTTTAGAACACTGTATCCTTCTCATGCTTGTAATTTGCAAGTTCAATGAAGACATTCTTCAGTGAAATTTTTTTGCAAAATTTTCATTATGACACTTTATTGTAATTTTGTTGTCATTGCTTTTCACGTCTATTTTAGATCTTAATTTCAAAAAAAGAGGTAGGTCTTTAGAGGTTTTCTGCTAAAAGATATTATATGTAATCTCAAAAACATGAGTGTCCTTAAAGTTGCAGATATTGAGACATGATTCCATATGAAGTTGACATGCAATTACATATTTCTGTCTAGCACGTCACTCCCTCTAATATATAGTCCTCAAATGTAAAGAACAGAATATTGTTCTTGTATACAACTCAAGGCTCCATTTGAGATAATTTTAGTGAGCTCAAGTTCTTAAGTGTAACCAGCTGCACATGCTGTTGCTGCTGGCTAGGCTTTCAAAGTGTGTAAAATTCCTCTTACTGAGTTGCACCTTGTGGCAGGAAATCATGTTTGCATATGGTTCCCAGTGGTATATCTGAGTTACTGTAGTAGTGTACCTTTCCTCAGCTTCACATATGGGAATTTAACTGTCTTACCAAGGGACATTATCTATGCAGACTAATTTCTATCAAGCTACTTAATCTTAAACAGCTTTTGTCCTGGGTGAAAGAATTGGTTTTAATGAAAGTCATGTGTATCCTAATACCTCTGTTTCAGTAACTGTAATGTGCTTGCTTTTTTTTGACAGCGCCATGTTCAGCCATGGCTTATCATCATGACAGCAGACGAATATTTGTAGGCCAGGATAATGGCGCTATCATGGTAAGTTGCTGTGACTTTTCTTCAGAATGTAAATTAGAATTGCTTAGATTGCCTGTGAGCACCAGGTGTTGCTGGCGGCTGATAATTTGATTTCTTTCCCTTCTTTTTGGAATGCAGCTACTACTAAATGGCTGAACTTCTTGGCAGTTCACCTGAGATGTACATGGGAGGACTCCAAATAAACGAGGGTTCTTCTGGATAGATGTGACCTAGCTAGCCTCAAGAAGCCATTGAGCCATTAGTGTAGCAGTGGACCCAAACAATTGCACTTTGTCAAGGAATTATTTTGAGGAGTACATTAAGCTGGGCAGAGTGTCATGGCAGTGCATTAACAGGGGTTGTGAATTGCAGCTACCTTGCACCTGGCCAGAATTATGGATCTGGCTCTATCTCACCATGCATGTGTCTCTGGATTTTCTTGCTGCAGATCTTTTTACGATGTGGAAATTTCAACACTAGCTTTAAAATTACAAGAGGCGGGGTTGGTTTCTTTTCTTTCTGGGAAGCCTTCCTTCTGTCTTTCTATACTCTTGCTGTAATTGCTCTCCCTCTGCTGGAGAGCGGATACATATGGCAGAACAGAAAGTGGGTCTGTATTCTTCACCTCTTTTCTTGGTAAAGGAGGGGAATCTTGTGACTCTCAGATGCTTTAATGGTTTCCTTTCTCTATGAAAATAAGGTCAAAATAATAACTGTCCTATAAGGAGCCAGGGTGCTGCATGAGTGTCATAAATAGTAATTCTGCTGATAACTACTGTGAATAGCCTACACAGAACTACATAGAATAGTGACTCTAGCGATAACTACTTGAAATTGTAAGCTGAGACTTCTAAAATTTCAGTAAGCCTAATGGATCAAATAGAGAATACTCTCACTTAAATCTGTCCATTATGAAGTCTTAGATACTTAAATCCTAAATACTACAAGATACAGTTTTGTTTGTTCCTGCTGGGGACAAATGAGATCTTGTCTCTTCTTATAATCTCCCTTCAGCACACTCGGTTCTGAAAGGATGCTCCCTGTTGAAAATGTAGCTCACTAATAACCTTAATTTAAGTTCGTGTGTCAGTGTGCTATGCTACAGCCTGAGAAACTGCTAGTTTTTAGTGAGATGTATTGCTGCTATGCAAATTTTGGTCTGTGAGGTTACTGCTCTTTTTTAGGTATCAGTATTGCTTATGTCACTGCAGTATCTTTTCTAACCATTCCGCTTTGCTTTTAGGAGTTTCATATTTCAGAGGACTTTAATAAGATGAACTTTGTGAAGACGTATCCAGGTAAACTGTTAACCAGTGTCGCCGCTAACATTTGTGTGAAGGGGAGGCATCTAAAATGCTTAGGAAACTGGACACTGTCACAGATTAGTCAAGCCCAAATATGCTTTAAATCTGAGTAACCTTCTAGTTGTCACTTAGTTGGGGATAACTGCTATAAGATAAATGTTCTGTTACTGAGTAATCCTCAGTCAGCTGAGTCTGAGTTGCAGTCATTATCATTAAGTTCAGTACCTCATTAGCCTGCAAGTGTAATGAGCCAGAACTAGTGTGTTCAGATTTTGTTCTTCAAGTGGAGTAGTTATACTGTATGAATGTTAGGGTAAGAGCTTTTAAAAGGTGCATTTTGGTATTTGCAATTTCCATCCTTACTTTCTGTAATCTGGGCTTGGTTACTTCTAGCTGAAGATAAGAGTCCTTGCCTTCTCCCTCATCTTAAGAGAGCAATAGGGATGAAAAAGGTCTTATTTTTCCGGTACATGGGGAATAGGAATTGTTCTAATATTTAGGCAGATGCTATTTTCAGCATTTGTCGGCAGATCCTTAACAGAAATACAAAACTCGATTGCTGGTTAAAATTGGAATATTAATGTGAAAGGCCTGAAGGAGACTTTTAAAGACTGCAGGTTATGTAGCAAAACAAAGTGCAGTTTGTTTTAAGACTCCCTGACACTGATAGAAGCAATGCTCTTGCTTAGGAGAAAAAGACCTTGTTCTTAAAGCAACAAAACCCCCCTTTATCCTAAGGAAGATGACTTGACAACTCAGTCAAGGGAAGTACTTGCATCTTGGGGGGCTTCTTTCTAATGCTCATGCAACTTCTTGCTTAGTGGCAGCATTCTAAACAAAGCTGAGTGGGATTTGGTTGCTGTCACAGGTAGGAGTTTGAGTGCTGTGGACTAGATACGCTTTTAGGTGCTTAAAAGCATGAATCTGAGCATAGCTCCCCTGGGGTCAGGAAAAGAGGCACTTAAAGCAATTAAGGTTTTTAGATGTGTTACATTACTCCCCAGAAGTCCTGGCCTAACTAGAGGAAGCTGAGGGTTTGCCTGCTCATTAACCAGAGCATCTTGGGTATCTGGGCTGAACTTGGCTTCTCCCTCTGTGGTAGAAAGGCTTAAATTAGCTGACTGACATGCTTGGTTCACTTAAGCTATTCAGAAGGCAAATACCAAACAGAACAATGCTAACCTTTTAATTCAGCCTAGAGGCAAGTATAATACGATGGGGCATTGCTTAGATACCATCTGCAAACTATGTCTGTCTGAATTAGAACATAAGAACACATCACTTTGATTTTTGGGAAAAACTAGCCAAAATCTTTTTCTTCCCACAGCTCATCAGAATCGAGTATCTGCTATTACTTTCTGCCTGACATCAGAGTGGGTTATCAGCACTGGTCATGACAAATGTATCAGCTGGATGTGCACCAGGAGTGGGAGTATGCTGGGGAGACATTACTTCACCTCTTGGGCTTCATGTCTACAGTATCCTTTGAAAAATGATTGCTACCCTGGAACTGGAAGAGTACTTTGTTCCTTCAGCTCAATTTGTTCCCTCCTTTTCATGTAAAAAGCTAGAGTGAAATCTATTGCAAGTCTGCAAACCCTTATTCTGATCAGATGCTTCATACCTTTATTTCTGTTAGCTGTTGTTAGTAGAAGGGGATGTTGTGACCTTGAGCTACAGAAATCACACTGTGTACTAGCTCCTAATTTTGAGATGTTTGTCGGTAGCATCTGGTGGAAGTGACTAGTAATTGTATCTATAGTCTGGCCTGTATACTTTCTAGGCAAGGCACTTTGTTCACCAGATGCCAGTGTGCACTTGAGTCCTTCTGGAGCATAAAAAGTCACGAAAAACCTTTGGACTGCTTTAATATTTTTGTCTTTGCTCATGTTAATCTTTTCTATCTTTAAGCTACAGGGTATGTTGAAACTTTATTCATTACTAGTAGTAATTTGTCTGTGTGCAGTTTGCATTCCTGCAAATTGCTTCTAACTTCAGCATTTGTAGCTTAAGAACTCTGGTTGTCTATTCAGCCGTAAGTACTTCAGGGTGTTCTTTATCCTGTGTAAAAGACTTACAAACCCAGCGGCTTAAGATGTAGTTCATATATGAAAACTTTTGAGCATGAGTTAAATACTTCAGATTCTAAAACTATTTTTTAGCACTTGTTAATGGTGGCAGTTTAGATGTGGCTGGACAGTAATTGGAGGTACTGGTTGGTGTATGATGATTAATGGCAGTAATGTTGTAGAAGTGGCATGATACAAAAGTTGAAAGACATCAACTACAACTCTTGAAAAAATAAAGACCTCTCTAGAATTGCTATATACCTGTGTAGTGCTAAGAAACTAGGAGGAAAGCTAACTGCTGAGCTGCCAGCAGCGTGTCCAGCCTTCTGAGGTCTCCCATCTGTGCAGACCCTGCCTTACTGACTGAAGAGCTGACAGGTTTGTATTGTTGTACAGCTGCTCTTTTTAGCTGTCCTTGTGTCCGAGTTCAGGGGGGTTGTGTCCCACAAAACATTTCATGTACAGCTCACCTCAGCTGAATGCAGCACAGAACTGGGTTAATACTGGTGTGTGTCTGAAGACTAGCTCACAGAACAGTCTGGTGCCTCTGAGCTTCACTATTTGAATTCAATGGGTTCTATAGCTAATGCTATTGCAAATAATAGAACAGTTTATTATGAGATTGGAGAAAAGAATATGACCTTTTCTATCAAGATAAAAATAAATTTCCACTGAAGACCATGGCATTTGAAAATGCGTTGCAATTGATCCTGGCTTTGGACATGTGTTTGGAAGAACTAGCTTTCTGGTGTGTGTACTAGGTGCTTGATCTCCCTATCAGGAGGTTCCTTAAGAGTTATTTGTTAATGATCCTATGTGTAAGCTTCTGAAAAACACAGCAGAGTGCCTTTCTTTACTGGATTAGTGGGGGTAATGCTAGCCTGAACTTCCAAGATGAAGAAAGGATCACATGTTCAGGGACTTAGTGGATTTGTTGAAAGTGAATTGTTTATCTCAACATTCTGAAGGCTTAAGAGATTTCAGAATGTCATCAGATGGCAAAACCTCTGCTTTTTCACTTATGGTGCTGGGCTTTTTGGTACACTGACCTTCTAAAGTTAGTCTTTTCTTTGCGTAGAATAGGCTACTTTGCTAGCTGCTGCTTGTGTTTTTGTGTGGCTCCAGAAGGACAGGTGAGTTTATACACAACTCTTGGATTACGTGGCATCAGCTGTATGGTTTTTCATAGCTCTTGCTTATATTCTGAATAGCAGAAGTCTTCTAAAGGTGGCAAATGATCTAGTTCCATCCAGCTTGCTATGCTTTAGTTTCTGGAGAAAGTAGTTACACAGTGACAAAAACTGAGTATCAGAAAATGCTTTTGCCAAACATGGCACCTTGTTAATAGATCCCATGTTAGGATGTGGTGTGGCTTTAATGTCAGTGTTAAATGACAGAACCCTTTCTAAAATACAGTTCAGTCTTCAATACCGTGCTCAAGGACCTGCATCAGTAAACCTGAAACTGCAGCGAACAGAACAAGAAATTAGATGGTCTCACCTTCTCAGTAATTAGAACATTGGAAGTATACTTCCACTGTAAGGTAAACTAGCTGTGGAGGGTCAACATCCTTGTATCTTAGTTTTCCTATCCTGGGGGCATCAACTAGTATAACATGCTAGAAAACTAAGAGTTTATAGGAGCAGATACTAGGTAAGACTGAATACCACCCAATGTCCAAGTGAAGTGCTCCTAACAGTAGCTCTGCACTGCAACAAGTAGCCTGAGGTGTTCTGGCATCTCTTGTGAAAGATCATGAGTGTGTTCTGTAAATATCTGCTAGAAATGGTCTAAATCTACTTGGCTTGCCTTAAATTAGGGGATGGCTTATCTCATGGCTTCTCCAGTGGCTTTCTAAAACTTTTTCTCACTTATTTTCCATACTGTCTTACTTGCACATGTAGGGAAGTGTGAGGAGAAGAGAGGAATGAAAAAGGTTTAACTATTACAGTCTCCAACCCCTTTAGAAGTAGTTATGTAAATATTTATCTGGCACATTAAAATGTTCTTTTCCAATTTGTTTAGACTTTGTAGCTGGCAGCTGTGCTATCTGTTTCAGTCCTATAAAATACTCTTAAGAACAAATGAGGCTTGTTCTTGACTGGCGTTCAGATACGATCATGAAACTCGGCATGCTTTTGTCGGTGATTATTCTGGACAGATCACTCTCCTGAAGCTTGAGCAGAATACATGCTCAGTTATCACCACACTCAAAGGGCATGAAGGTAAAGTAACTCCTCCTCTTAATTCCATTTGACCCAGATTATAGTACCTCTTTTAAATTGGGATGAGACGGTCGGTTGGGTATCTACCTTGTAAGGTAGATGTTCAAGGCTGTACATATGACTGTTTCTCAAAGAATAGACACATTCTTGCTGAGGGGAAATCTTAGCCTTATAAATACTGACGGGTATTTTTATGATGGATGAAAAATAAAGGTAAACATACGCATTCAATTAAGAACAAGTTATCCACTAGATGGCCACCTTTAAAAACTTCAGTCTCCTTAATGTTTAAAAGAAAGGACGAGAATGTGTCACTTTTTTTTCCTGGAGAGCTTGTAGTACTACAATAATACCTAAAGCAGCTTTAGCAACCCCCAATCTAGATTCTAAAAAGCCACTTAATTATTCCAAATGCAGACTTGGCGGTTCTGATTAGTCTTTATGAGACTCTAGTTCTGTTTCCTATGTTTAGCTGAAACTAAGCTATATGCAAGAAATCTAGAGAGCCTTTTTGAATCAAAACTGTCTAGTCAAAGACAAATGTCTCATCCTGTGTAGTATAGCTGAAGTCCTTATATCAAATGAAGAACCAAATAGTCTGTAACATGATGTGGAGCCACTGTCTACTGTAATGAGTAAGGCAAGAATGCAAATCACAGAAGAATGTGTAATTTAATAATATGCTGAGAGAAATAAACAAGAGTTAAAGCCTCTTCCCATGTGGTACTGGCAACTTTCAAATCAGCTGACTGGTTTGCATTTGGGTAGGGGTGAATTACTGCGTCATGAGTCTCTGACCCACTGGAAAAGGCTGCCTTGTTTAATATCTGTAAGTATAGAGTAGACTTTGTTAAAGCTGGGTGGACTCCTGATTTATGGATGACTGTGAAATGATAAAGCTGGTTTTGAATGCAAGAGGCAAGTTGAGATTTTTCAAATTATAAATGCCTCTTCTGCTTTCAAGCAGAATTTTGGATTGTTTCAATTAAGAGCAAAATAATTCTCCTGGTCCTAGAGACTCCTCTACTTCTGCATGCTTCTGCACTAGCGTGTGTTCAAATGCAACTCCTTGATAGATGTTATTGTTAGTCTGAAAGCAGTATGTCTCGACGGGGCACTACATATAGTGCGTATTCTATCTATTGAGTTGTGGTGGGCTTCCAAGCACCAGCTTCAGCAGTGCTGTCCACATAGCAGACAACTTTGGCTTATATAAAAGTTCCCTAAGGGTACTGTGATCTTCAAAATGAGAATTGATCTAGTATAAAAGATGATTTAAATTTGAGGGGCAGAAACAGGTTTTTTTTTCAATTGGTCTAATAGTAGCTACTTCATCTTTTTTCCTTTTTTTTTTTTTTTTGAAGCAAAACAGATCATGTGTAATCATTTTTCCTCCAGAGTATTTGTGTAATATTCTCAAAGCCTGGTAACTTTAAACTTAAATGGCATCTAGTTCTTCTCTGAGTGCAGCTGTGTTTGCCAGACTTCAAAAGTCTGACATCATCTTGTTTCCTTTCTAGCTCTTGCCTTACTGTGACTTCATAAGCAAGCAGTGTTTGCTTTGCAGTCTAAATGGTTTTAGAGCTTATCCTTCAACAGTCAGCTTCTGGAATTCTCCATATTTAACAGCCTACTCTGTGCAATGCTGAGATAATACTCAAACTGCCTTTTATGGTGCAGATGCTCACTGTTCTCTGAGACAGCTATTCCCAAAGGGGTCAGTCTGAAAACAGTGTAGCCCTAAAGGAGGCGAGAAAAATCTCTTGCTCCAGGGAGCTGGAAAGGACTGATTTGGGCTGTAATTACCATTCATCTTGCTTTCAGACTAACAACTGAGCAATGGAAGGATGTTTTTAAGGGAATAAAATGTTCCTGCGACTTCAAAACTATAGGCGGCATGAGTGACAAAATTACTTCTTTAGTCTCCTGTCTACCCATGCATATGGGTTTAGTATAAGACTGCTACTGTCAGATGACTCATTTCTTTCTATGTCTGACTAATGAGGTTGGGCCTTCTGAAATCCAGTTTTGTAATTTAGTACTTAGTGGCCAGATTTGCTAACAGCAGTGAAACTGTCACTTATTCTAACTATTTTAAGGTTGTAAATGGTTATGTAAGGGAGTTGGTTTACCTGTGAACACTGCATGCTGTCCTGCAACCACTGACCAAGCATCTTACTGTATTGTAGATACTAGTCTCTGCTTGGCAATTTTTATTACTTTTCATCTGTCAACGATCGCATAGCAGTCTGCTGACTCTTATAACCAACTACCTAAATACAAGAGGCAGAAAGCTAGTAACTCAAACTTTCTAGCTTAGGCTTTGCATCTAACTTTGTTCTTAGGGATGTTTTGTTCTGTTGTCAAATGCTCTTTGCCTCTCTAGCAGGACTGTATCTTGCTGTTGCATGCTGTCCTTTGCCTTAAGGCTTTCAATATCTGTTACTGTAGTAAGAGAGTACCTCAGGTTTCACTTTAATGACCTAGAAGAGCATCATTGTGTTGGGGAGTGGCTCCCTTAAATCTAACTGCAGAATGTTCTTTTCTAGGAAGTATTTCTTCCCTGTGGTGGGATCCTGTTCAACGACTGCTCTTCTCAGGTGCCTCTGATCACAGCATTATCATGTGGGATATTGGTGGAAGGAAGGGGCGAACACTGCTGCTCCAGGGACATCAGTATGTAATGGTGTCTTATTTTTCCTACATGTTCTGAAATGGACACAGAGTCCCAGGAAGACTAAACAGCATGACAAATACTTGAATCTTTGTGAATAATGGAGATAATAACTTTTTGCAGAACTCTGAGGACTTTGAGGGGGAAGAAGAATAATCAGTACTAGGAAAGCATTACTGATAAATCTTTTTTTGCTCATGTTTGATACTTCTAAACCAGGGGTAATGAGAACATAACATAAAAGTAGGTTATAGAAAGAGATGGGTAAAAATCCTAAATCATCTTGCTTGGACTTTATGTAAAAGTTGCATGCTTCTCTGTTGTAAATACTTCACTGAGTTGCCCGTGAGGGTGGGGCTAGAAACTTAATGTATAAGCATGTTTGTGTACCCATGTAGAATAAGCTTCAATATGTTCCTGTTCTCTGTCTCTTTCTATCAGTGAGGTGATAAACTGATTGGCTAAATTACAGGGGTGGTCTCTCGACTTCAGAAAAGCATGTCATATCTCTGCTGTTCTGTGGATTAGGAAGTTAGTTGTCTGTATTGAAACAAGTCTTTATTTTTACAGAGACGCAACACTAGCTGCCATTTTTAAATCTAGGGCTTTAATCCAGTCTGACAGGCAGTTCACTACTGAACATATATTCTACTTTAGAAATGCAGTGGTAATAGAGGTCTTGTTTATGTTTAAAGATGTATTTGTATAGTGCATTCTCCTCTTGTCTAATTCCATAGATGCCTCCATCCACCTTTGATCAAGACTGATAGCCTTAGCCCTAGAACTCTTGTTAAATCTTGAGGATTTAGTTTTATGGCTAAAGAACTAATAATAGAATACTGGTTACAAAAAAGTAACTGAAGTCAGTGACTGGAGGACTTTATACTGCTGTTACTGCTGCATCATGTGTCCTGGTGAAGACTTATAACACTGTTAGTTTCTCTTCAAACATCACACTTAGCAGCAAACTTCATACTGAATGGGAAAGTAAGTTCTTCTGAGAAGCAGAATGGCTTTTTTAATTCAACTTAGATGTTGCAAAGCAGTCTAATACTGTTGAGATCCTTTTGTTTAGTTTCTTAGGGTAGACTTTTATTTTGCCATGACTTTATTTAGGATTAAACTGTCTTACTGGTGAACGCATGCTTTGCTTTGCAGCTACAGACTTACTGTGATTTGTTAGCAAAAGTGGAAGCTCAGTCTGCTTTCTAGCTGTATCTTGAAACAAGTATTTCTCTTCATTTTTCCAGTTGTCTGTTTTAATAACTGACTCTCCTTGCCAACACAGAAGAGTATTTGCACACATACTCTGAGCCAGTTGACACTCAGCTCACTGTCAGTGTTTACTGCCAGCAAATGTTAACATGGAACTGTACCTCTGGTATTCTGGTCAAGCCTATAAGAACACTATTCTAGGCAACATCCTGATGCTAGGGTAGTACTTAGGTGACAGCATCTGTTCACTCATCTTCACAGTTCTACTTAGTAGACTTAGCAAAGAGTTTGGAAATCAGTTTTGCTTCCTAGGTAGCTTTACAAGGATAAATCGGGGTTTGCTGTGAAACTAAGCTTTGTTTAAATACCTATGGGCAAATAGTGTCTACTTTGTTTGCAGTGACAAGGTGCAGGCTATCTGTTACATCCAGCTGACACGGCAGCTGGTATCTTGTTCAGCTGATGGCGGAATTGCTGTTTGGAACATGGATATCAGCCGAGAAGAGGTAAGATCATGTCCTAGGTCAAACGTTTTTTTTTTTTTCCTTTTCAGAGGCTGATGTGGCTTTGGTTAGTCAGTTCTTCAGGCTGTTTTCCTCACATTGCCTGAAATTTTAAGGCTGAATGATGTTATTAAAACCTGCTGTGTTTTAGTGGCTGTACATACTGCATTGTAGTAGATGGATTCCCAGGACAGAAGTGCAGGACAGGTTTGGGACTGCTTAGAGTCTTATCTCAAGGAGACAATATGTTCACTGGAATGGCTACAGCTCTTGCTACTGGAACACTCTAAAGCAGGCAAGCTTTTGCAGTAAAGAAACCAATGGACTGTGCTTCAACAGTCTTGAAATAAGTTCTGAACTCATGTCGAAGCAGGTAAAGAATGAGATGCTGTTTTTGAGATGCAGTTCAGAATGTAGAGATTCAGTTCCCAGATAACATTTTTATTTTTTTAAGAGCTCAGTACACAGCAACTGAGCCTGACATGCACATTCTTTCTGCATCAGTTCATATCCATCATAGGAGCTGAAAAGATGTATATTACGATCATCTTTAGTTAAACCATAATTATAGGAGTTTTGGTTGCCCCCATAAAGCAGTATTTAAGGCTGAGCCTTCCTTGCCCTATTGCTTTTCCTTAAATGCAAGTGTTATGATTAAGAACTGTTTTCTGACGTGTGTTGAGCTGTCACCTTAAACACACTGAATGCTTTGTGTGATGCTCCTAACATTTTCAACATGATGATCTCTCTTCAAAACTTCTGTGGTATTATGAAACTTTGTAGTTGCAAGGAATTGATTTATACTACAATGGGGAAAACAAAATGTGGCCATTTCTCTTCTGGATCTGCACGCAATAATTAAGGGATCTTCTAAATAATAGACAGTTTTAATACAATTAAAATAATATGGTTAACTTAAAACAGCTGTAGTGTCTCAGAACTCATTGGTAAAACATAATCAAGCCCAATCCAAAAGCAAAGAAACTGAGTGTTTGAGGAATGATGAACATACTGCCTCTGAAGCATTAGCTAGCGAGTCATGTTATAGGGTATCTTCAAATATGCACTAATGCAAATAAGACTAGAAGACAGACTTTTTTGATTAGAAGGAATGGTAACCCCACCGACAGCTGTAGTATTGATCTTGGGCAGTTCCAACTGTATGTTGGTAATAGTGTTGGTAGTGTTGGCAGATTTTTACTTCCTATTTAATGCCTGAAATTAAGATGAAAAGAGTAGGAAGATAACCTGTTTTTCTGTTAGAGGGAGCCAGAAAGTGGATTGTCTTCTCAAAAATGCTATTACATGAAAACTGCTATAGTAAGTAACTGAAAGAAGCAATGTAGAACATCTCACTTAGTGGGGAGGCGACTCATTTCTTCTACTCTCCACCCCCCACGCTGGACTTGTTACTGCCCTTTACAATATTTTCCACTAGCATGGGAAGGAAGGGGATGCAATCAAGGCTGAAGATACAGGAACTGGACATCTGGTATTAATAAATACTCATTATGAGATGGTGGTGCAGCTGACAAAACTATTGTTTTATTACTATCAACGATGGATGTAAGTGAATTGAGGAGAAAAGCTTCTTTGTTGTTCCAGCTTTCCTCCTCTCGGCTTTCAGGGAGTCTCCCCCATCAGATGTATAAAGTTGTATAGAATGTATATTCTATACAACTAATACTTGTAATTCAAGTCTTTGTACTAGTTCTAATTCAAGTCTATGTTCTAAAAAATATTGTGCCTCTCTTTCTGTCCCTTACAAGGATGGTCAGTTCAAGTATCTGAGAGTGTTGAAATGTGTGAAAGCTCTATTTTCATTTGGCCTAGTCCATTTATGGCAGGAAAAATATGTGGGTGGGAGAAGGGATGCTTAATGAAGATGTGGGCAGGATGGAAAATGCAGATGAGTTCTTAATTATTTCAAACTGCAATCCTAGGGAAGCAGAAAAGATGTTTACTTCCAGAATTTACTTCTGGACTCCCCCTCTTAGAGGGAATGACTGCCTCATAGCTTCTGCAGCTTGGATTACACTAGCCCTTAAGAATCATCTGGACAACCAGAGCATCAGTCTTTGAATGTGTGCAGCAAGTTTAATAACTTAGATGTTTGAATTAGTTTTCTTATTAAGGCAGTAACATAACATACTGCTGTGGGCTTAAAAAGTATAGGAGGTGTGTAGGGTAACAAACAACTGTAGTCTTGGGTTTGGGGTTTTTTGTACTAAACTTCCTATGTAATATACCCTAGGCAATCTATTGTTGTAATGTCCGGAGCTGAGACAGGGCATCTTTCCAAGTAAAGCTTTACTTTGGGTTCTTAAAACAAACTTCTTCGGCTGTTGTATGAGGAAAAATAATTCTGATTGTTTGCATCTCTTGCTCTTTTGTAGGCTCCTCAATGGCTAGAGAGTGATTCCTGTCAGAAGTGTGAACAACCTTTCTTCTGGAATATAAAGCAAATGTGGGACACAAAGACATTGGGGTTGAGACAGGTGAGATCGCTAGTTTGAGTGCTTAGCTGTACTTCAGCACTTAAGCAAAATGCAAACAGAAAACCACTAAAGCTGTTAGATATTTTAAGCTGTTGGTATTTTTGCTGCTTTGAAGTGAGGGTTTATTGAGAGGTCACAGCTTCTTGGCAGTGCTAAGAAATTTCCAAATTCTATGGAAAGTGTTGCATGAAGCTTCCATCATGGGGCAAAGCAGGCTGTGCTGGGAGTGCTCTGTTGGATTTCACCTAATACTTCTATGCACTGGAGCTGTGGGCAGCTACTCCTCAACTGTTGTGTAAAGTGGCACACAATGCCCCATAACTGAGCAAATTGCAGCCTAACACGTTGCAGGGCACTCAGTTCGGTGAAGCAGTGATGGCCCTGCTCTTGCTGAGCTAGAATGTGAAAGCTTTCCAGATAGCTTTCTTTTTGGAGGAACTGGACAGGCACCAAGACACTCATGTATTTCTGGCTTTCTTAGACTGTTATTTCCTTGGTTGCTTGTTGAACCCTCTTTTTTCCCTGCTCCCAGAAGGGTGGACAGGGACAATATGGAGGTAAAGCCATTAATGGCCAAGACTTTGGTAGAAGTAACAGAAGACTTCCTAACAGGTTGCTTCCTAACAGGTTACAAAACAGAAGCTTTGTTGCTCTTGTTCAGTGAACACTTGGTAAGGTGGTCAAGTGGCACAATATAGTGATTTTTTTTGTTTGTTTGTTTTATTCTTCCTCTATGAAGCATCATTGCAGAAAATGTGGGCAAGCAGTGTGCGGCAAGTGCAGTACCAAACGGTCAAGTTACCCCATCATGGGATTTGAGTTCCAGGTCCGTGTCTGTGATTCCTGTTTTGAGTCAATCAAGGATGAAGAGTGAGTATTAAAGAGTAATAAATTAAAGTTACACTGCTGAGGTGCAGAAACACTTGTGGTTGCTCCACATCCACACACAATGCTACACAAAGCATGTGCCAAGCTGCCTCTCTGCTAATAGGTCACCTTTGCCTTGGGCACTCAAAGCACTACAATGGCAGAGATCCTTCAACTGTCTCTGTAAGCTGATTTGGATCAGAGGTGGTATTACAACTTTTCTTATCCACTTTATTTCTTCTTTTCCATGAGCCCAGGTCTAGAGTTGAAACGTATTTGTCTTAAGATTTCTGTTTAGGTAAAGGCTATTGATTGCACTTCAAATTGCTAAATGGGTACCTGACAGTGCATCATAGCTGCCAGGATGTATATGCATTATTTCATGTACACTTACTGAAAACTGTTTCTACGGGAATATTTTTCAGAGCCCAATATTATTTTCACCGTGCAAGCAAATTGAATTAAACATTATTTTCTGTCTCGTTAAACTCTTCTTACCAATGAAGGAACCCCCTTTTTTTCTTTATACGAACAGCACTTCACCGTTCACTGTCTTGTCACTTCCCTGGCCACCTGGAGTGCTAAAGGACCAAAGGAACTAGATGCCAATTTTTGGGGTGTTTGGGGTTTGTTTGGTTTGGTTTTTCTTGGTTCGTGGGGTTTTTGTTTGTTTGTTTGGGGTTTTTTTTGAAAAAGGGAGGTGCTGTGTCCTAATTGACTCACTGTAGACAAGAGGAAAAAAAATGTAGCTGAACTTGACTTTATAACCAGGAGTAGAATTATTTACTAATGCAGTGTCCCACTTCTGCTCTACTACTATTAACAGTCAGGCTGCAGAAGGCCAGGAAATGTCACACCTGTATAACTACATAAGCAATGCCTTAGCATGACTTGCTAATTTAATTCTGTCCCCTTTAATATGGCACTGCAGTTCTCAGGACTGATTTCTTAGTACTTGAGCAATTTCTTTTTCTTGTAAGTTTATTTTGCACTGCTATAATTGATGCCATCAAGCTTCATCTGATGGCTGGCTTTCATTTGAATTGTTCTCGTGCAGCCGTACTTCCTTGGCAACATTTCATGAAGGAAAACATAACATTTCACACATGTCCATGGACATCTCCAGAGGGCTGATGGTGACTTGTGGGAGTGACCGGATTGTGAAGGTATTCATGTACCTCTTAACTGTATTTATTACAGATATTTAATAGAGAACTAATGTTTGTATAGACTTTTTTCTTTCTGACATCTGTTGCTACAAAGCTAACTGTTGCAGGCAGCTGAATGAGGAAATGACCTGTAACTACACTGTATGGAGTCTAGCTGTCAGAACTGGTTACTGTTGGTGTCCTCTGGACAAACAAAGCAGGCATCAGCAGTAGAAGAATCTGCCAGTGGCCTTAAAGACGCAGACATGATGAAACGTGCAGGCTTCCTTTACTCTGAGCTCCCTGGCTTCTTGGAGCATTGCCACTAAAAGCTGTGACATGGAAATCAGACTGATGTAGAATCTTGCTGTGCTTAAGCTATACATCCGCCATGCATGTCAGAACTGAGACTGTTCCAGTCTGTCCCTGTTTTTCTGTAAGCATGTTTGTAACAAACTGCGGAGCACTCTTTAAAACAGACGTACAGAGAACTGCTAGAAGACTCTCTTGAGCCCTAAGTTTGGCTTTTGGTTTGTAAGGCTGGTATAACTCTTTATGACATTTTCTTCAAGTATAGTTTAAACAGAATTTGTTACCTTGTGTCCAGGGAGGTCTTTATGTTTGCTTCTATGCCTCTTACAGAAACACCTCTTAGGTCTTACAATAAAGCTATGTAATTCTCCACAATATTTTCTTCCAGATCTGGGACATGACGCCAGTAGTTGGTTGCAGCCTTGCAACTGGCTTCTCTTCACGCTGATCTCGTACCTGACAGGTTTATGCACCTTATGTACAGCAATATGCACCGAATGAATGGAATCCTTCTTAAGAATATTACTGCAAACACTGGTTGCTTGATTCTTCTCCTGCTGCTGTTCCAGGATGGGCAGTCACCTTTGTAGAGCACGGCTTTTCTGTTGGGCTCACCAGGAATCTCCTTGGTGCGGAAGTGCAGTTTCGCAGCCTCTTGGACTAACATAAAATGGCTTACCTGCAATATGACACCTGATGAAAGGACCTGTTGTTTCTCGGTTTACATATGTAGTGTTAACAATGTGCTATCTCTGCTGATATATCTTGTACAGATACCTTGTAGCTAAAACATTATCAGAGTAAAATGAGTGTAGTAAATTCAGTTTGTGCAAATAGTAAAAATAACTTATTCTCTCTTCCAAAAAGCAGTTCTGTAGAAACACTTTTGAGCAGTCACTGTCTAAACTGCCTCCAAAAGGTATGTTGGTTATTCCTATGGAAGGAGGAGATACTCCAAAGCGGCAGGTAGCTTCTTTCAGGTAAGATAGTAAGAGAACCTTTGATCACGCAAGATTTCCTTTATTGGCTTTCTTGTAGTGTTTGTCTTCAAGTTCAGTTATTAGTAAAATCACTTTTGTGGGACAACTGTTCTGTTCAGGTAGCTGGTGAGTCTTCAAACAATTCTAGGCTCTTTAAGCAGTGTTTTAGCATAGCTAATAAACTTCTGTAGTTCTTATGAAAACGTGTAGCCCAGCTACTCTAAAGACAGGCTGTAGGTATGAGCCGTATACTTTTACAACTCTGTAATGCTATTAGAATAAGAAGCTAAGCAAATCTGTCTTGTTAAATGTAATGGCTAAGAAAAAATGGCCAGCTAAATTTTAGAGACTTTTTCCTGTGGAAAGGCTGATGTTTCTTTAGCAAAGACAGGTTCCTTACCATTAAAGTGCAGCATAAATTCAAATACTGCCTTGGTGTTGCTTAAAACAGATAAATACGAAGCAATAATTACTGAGGTACAGAACAGTTGCTTTTTTCCCTGCACCTAGGTCTGTTAATCCTGAGATATCTATATTGATCTTTTCCTGTTTCAAAGCTGATAAGTATGAAGAAGAGCTGGGAGGCTTTTATGACTGTGCAGTTGGCACATACAGGAAGTAACTAGTGAGATATTGCCAATAAATTGGTCTGTCAGTTGTGTGAATTTCCTACATTTGAACACTGTAAGAAGAACTTATTTTGAAACTTTGAAAGCTAAGGTAGTATATCACAGAGTTTAAGCTTGGAGCTGTTTAGATTCTTATGAAAACAGATGCGTATGTGTGAGGACAAAAAATGTGGGTAGGTCAGCTGGCTCAGGATAGGTGGTCTTGCACAACTATCAAAGGTAATAGGCTCTTTCTGGCAGAGGACTTAAGGGTTAGACTGTCTTTATTTGCAGCAACAATCAAGTGGTGCTGTGAGTGTTAGTGAGTTCAAGTCCTAGGTGTGTAACTTGACACTAATAATCTGCATTGGACCATGTTGTAGGCTGAAATAGAGGAAGATAATGGTATCATTACTGTGTCATGATTCACTTGCATTTTAAGCCAAAAAGCTGATAGTCTCCAAAGGGCATTAGAATCCAGAATATGTTAGTCACTGTTATTTTGGATCTGGCTTTGTCTACCTTTCCGTGGGCCTTCTCTGGAAGTTTTGTGAAGAGTCTTTTAACTTGCTAGGCTTCCGTCTTTTGTGGGAATCCCAAAACTTGTCTTGCCTTCAGTTTGGGATTTAGCACTTGTCACATTGATTTGATTCATCCCTTGCTACGTGCTGTATAGCTTACGTTTTTTTGTGAAGGCTTATTTCTAAGCTATTGAGAGAAAATCAGCTTGTACTGGGAAAAAGTTGCAGCTTTCTGCTCTGAAGGCCTTCACCCTTGTAAATTAGGAAGGAAACTGAGTGGTTGAAGGGGTGAATAAGCCCTGATAATGCTCTGCATTCACTTTCAGACTTCTTCCTATCTGGCTCTAGAAGAGAATAGAAGCCTTCTTCCTCGCAGTGTGTAAGGCAGAACATGAGTTACATTGCTAGAACTGTTTAAGATCCTACTGTGGTAGGTAGGGTCATGAGTCAAGCTGGGAGATTGATGTAGATGTGGGATAAATAGCATATTTTTCAAACCAGGCGTTCTGAAACACCAATGATACTGAGGTGTAACTCCTTTGCAGCTAGTGCTCCTGAGATTCAGCATTTTTAGTTCTGATTAGTCAATGTGCCCCCTGTTCAGCATGCAGCTCACCCCCTTCCCTGTGAATACTTCCTCTGCTTCTTTACATTATGGTTTTGCCACTAGATAATATATTCTCTACTACATATTGTTAAACCTAAGGAATCTATTTTCTATAATTGATATACTTAAAGATAGTGCCAGTTCAGATATAACAAGACAATTATGGCTGCTAAATCATTAGTCATTTAAGTATACTCTTGGTGTTGAATGAGTAATGCTTACAAACCACTAAAGAGATGGTGTTTTTGTTTATGAACAACTATTTTGAAGGCACATACTCTCTCATGAAACTGAACGTACTTCAACTATGTCAGCTCAAGTGTGCAATTACTGAGAAGGCTTGATTTGAAGCATTACTAATCTCGCTTTTATAACCTCCTCCACTGGGGCAGGGAAGGGGAGCAAAGGGTACTAATGTGCTAATTCTTTACTAGATGTATTTCTGTACCCTGCATAGTTAAGAGATGCTAGATAAATCTGTCCCTTGCTCCTTGTTGTCTGTTTTTTAAACTTTGGTTACATGTACAATAAAATATTTCTTGATATTCACTTAGTCTATTTGGATGATCCATCTTTTTTTTCCATTCTGTGAATGCACAACCCACATTGTATGCTCTGGCTCCTCCTTTACATGGCCCATGTCCAAATTCTAGGTTGGAGGGAGAGCTTGGCAGATGTGTTGTATTAGAGCTGAATGAGCTGCAGCCGTGGGCTTAAAGGCCCATGATGAACCAGTGAGCTGAGAGACAAGCAACTGCTGCATGGTCCCAGCTAGGGACATATAACCCTGTCCTGTGTCCTGCTTGCCAGCTCGTATAGACCTCTTCTCTGGTTCCCCTTCAGAGGTCTGCAAAGCTTCTTACAACATAGAGTATCAGAGGATTAACCCCTTCCCTGAGATCCCTCGAACCTGTCTGTGGTATTAGAGAAATAATAATTTATGCTGGATGGGATGAGCAGAGTCTACAATACGATAAATACAGAGGACACAAACTGCAGTCACAGGAGGTGGTTATGCTTGTCTCGTGACACTTTCTCACAGAGAAAGGATGGGGGCAAGCTGGGAAGCATCCTTACCCCTCACAATTACTCACAGCCTTCACAGGCTCAAATACAGCACTGGCTGGCTTTATAACACTTGAATGCCTGAACGTTTGCCTACATGTGGTGTAGTTCACTGCTCCTTACGGTATTCAGGAGCAATAGAAGGAATCTGAAAGGGTTTCACAAACTCTTTCCAATTCTGAAGTGTGGCTGAGTAGTCTGTGTGGTATATAATACTGCAATTTTATTTTTTTTTTAACAAGATACGTCTCATTTTCATCAGCTTAAACTTCTCACCTTTCCCAAGGCAAAATACTCTGTTTTCTAGTTCCAGCAAAAACTGACTGGAAACAATGAAGCTGTTACTGATCTGCAGTTGGAAAAGCCCATTTAGACATCTGTGTAGACCATCTTACAGAATGTTTTAAATAAGGCATATGAACTCTAGATAATTTTGAAAATGTTTGAGAACCGCAGATGGTGTCCTTGTAGTGAAAGCACTAAAATACATGTATTGGTTTTCTAAATGAGAATGCATAGTTGATCACTTCTCACATTCCTTATGTTGCAAGCTTCATTTAAATTTCGGATAAGCTGTGTGGCAGGTCTTAGCAATGAGTTTTTTGGTGTGGTGTTGACTTTACTCATTGGAGAGATTTAGAATATGCTAGGTGCAGAAAAAGGACAGATTTTTATGTTGATCGGATTTACTACTACATACTTCAGAAGGAAAGCTCTGTAAGGCTTTTTGTCTCTGTAGGTGTAGTCCTCAGTGCTGAATGACCTGGCTAACAGTGAAATACCATGATCAAACTTGACATAAAATTATGAATTTCTATCAGCCTAACATTTAAAAACAATTTTTTGTCATCAACTAGCCATCTTTCAGTGAGTTGCAACATGGCCTTTGAAGGCTTTCTCTGCTTCTCTTGTGGTTATAAGGCAAACCTTCTCAACAGTCTCTTAAGTGACTGCTACCAAATGATCCCGCAAAGTTTTTTGCCCCTTTGGAGGAAGCGAGGGCATGGTCTCTAGGTAGCTGTGTGTGGTCTACGAAACTTTATTAATATGTAAAAGCTAATAGTTGAACAGATTCAAAGACAATGTTACTCATTTTATCACTTTGGCAATGGAAGAAAGTATCAAAATAATATCAATAATAAAATCTATACAATTTATTTTTCATAAAATTAAATGTAAAATATTTTATCAAATAATAAACTGAAATATATGGGGTCATTAGCAACTTTGCTTTCTATTTCTGTAGCATGAGTCCTTTTCCCCCCAACTCACTTGTGTACCCAGGGTCTCTTACCAGTTTTACTGTATAATCTGTGCTCACACAGAGAAGTTGAACCATATTCTTTGACTTACTCTCGATGTGTTATACTAATTTGGGTGGGATTGACTAGCTTGTCTACAGAATATTTGGTACATTCATTCCTAAATCGCTTTTTGTCACAAAGATACCATGGGTTGCCTTACATCTAGCTGTTGTAACTGAATTACTAAGTTAAGTCCTGTCAATTTTGTTTACAAAGGCCCTGGTGTGCTATGAATCATGCTTTCTGTGAGACACCCAGGGGCTTAGGTATCTCCTAGCATTTAGCCAGCTCCAAACAAGATGAATTTATGTAGAAATACAGGTTGACTGTAGGATTTCCCATCTGTATTTTTATATGCGGTCTTTTCATTTTTCCTCTGAAATGCTTTACATTACCCTGTTTTTCAGGAAACTGGCTTGCAATGACAAATGTTATGGAGGTACATGCTTTTCTCCCCTTTACCCTGTTTATAGGGAAAGACATAGAACAGGGTTTAACTTGCTCCTAGCTTTGCTACTATAGCTGTCCTTCAAATAAAGAAGATACCATGACTCCCACTATTGATTTTTCTTTCTGAAGCCTGTTTTCCGTATGGTTTCAGCTGCTCTCAAAATCTCTATGCATGTATCTGTCAAAACCCCTTAAGTTTTCATGAGCTGAAGTGCACCCCTGCGTTGCTGATCAAGAGTGGGCACTGCTTGCTAATATTCTTTGAGGTTTTTGCTGCTAAGCCATAGCTATTTTTCTGTTCTAGTACTGTCCTTTGTCTTTTCTCTGTTCTCATTTATTTCTTCTTCTTTCTCTCTTAATTTATGGCTCCTTTTCCAGGTTTCCTCCACAGCAGCATGTCCGTGTTGGAGTTCGGCTCCTTCAGACAGGTGATAGCAGCTCTTGAAGCACAACTGAACTGCTTGCCTGAGCCTCCTGATCTGTAAGAATGAGCTGGTCTTGCAGTGGCTGAATTAAGGATGACTGAGGTAGCAGACATGGAAGGTGAGTGTCTTTTAGGAAACAACCCATTACCTCATCCTCAGTTACAAGATTACATCCCATTAAGCACCCATAGCAATGCAGTCATAACTTGCTCTTCTGTTTGCTGCAGCCTTTGTAGGTTGGAAAAGAATACTGTAAAAGCCACTGCCTTTTACAACCCTGACTGTGTAGTGTCCCAGCTAAGTGGTGGACAACAGAGTTTTTAATCTTGGTGATCGGTGGGGAAGGTCTGGGATCAACAGGACCGTCAATAGTACTCGCAGGTTTTGGAGAATGTCAGGGTGATTTCTGTAAGGGTAGAGAAACGTTGCATGTGTCCAAATGGTGTCTGTGGGACACTCAATTTAAAACTTGATCTCATAGGCATTATCTAAAAGAGGGAAACAAGGCTGTAAATTGTGTTCATTACGGTGCTTTTATGGGGAAGAAACGCTGGGAATATAAGCATGCTTACAGGCAATGAGGGATGGTTTAGTCCTCCTGCTCCAAAACAGCAGTTCTCTTGTCTTACAGTGTGAATATACCAGCTGAGCACTGCTGTTTCAGAAGCGTAGTCTGAATATGCTTAGATTTTACAGCCAGGATTTAAGGAGGAAAAACATGAAAGAAACTGAGGGAAGGTGGAGAGAGCAAAGAACTGAATGGCAGTGGGGTTAAAGCATGCAGAGCAGTGATTTAAGGGGTTGTAAGGAAGGACACTGTGGATCTAATAGCTGTTAATCCAACTGAACACAAGAGGGCTACAATAACACATTTTCTCTTTATAGAAGGAGAATTCTGGATGGAGCTTTATTAATGTCTGTCTACCTTTTGGCCTGCTCTTGGTTTTAAACAGCTGGGAAATGAAATAAAATGCTACTTGACCCCCTTTAAGTACTTCTGTACACCTATCACTTCAGTACAGGCTATAAGGATTTGAGACTGCTATTTTTAACACTTTTCTAGTACTTTAAACTGCTTAAATGTTGGGACTACTTACTGAACATGCTATTGCTGCTGATAAGGTACCAAAATCAGTGGCACAAATAAATAATTCTGTATGTTCTCTATGATACGAATGCTTTGTTCTGCACTTAAATTGTGGAGGATCCAGATTGTGTGAGCAAATAAGGAAAAGGGAATATATGAAAAGCAGGGGAAAGTTGTCTGGAAAAGTACAAACCTCTGCCTAGTAACCGAGAGCAAGTGTTAGATTGCTTCTCTATTGATCTAAAGTGCAATTAAAAGCTACCTCCTGCAGCTGAATTTAGATTGGGCTTTTAAAGTTTTCTCTTTCCCCTAAGGACCTAGTATCAAGTGGAAAAAAACCTGCACAGCACGTCTCCTTGTAAAATCACCAAGTGGAGTGTGCATCAGCCTGAACTCCTTGGTTCACACAGGGCTACCTACCTGAAGTAGTCTGTGGCTCTGTGTGCCTGGCAGCAGCTCAGCTGAGCTGCTGAAAAACGACACCGAGGTGTGTGCTAGCTAGAATCACTGTAAATGGCCAGTGTTATGCTTCATTTGCTGTGGTACTCAATGTCAGTAAAAAGGCTTCTTTCTGCAATAAAAAGGTGGGGTTTTCTTTCAGAAGGAATTTTTTTGCGGTTTTTTAGAAGGATGTTGTATTTTGTTCTCTCCTTGCTGTTCTTTAGACTGTGGTTTGTGTCTCTTCATTGGAGCTGTCAGGATTTGTTTGTTTCCCTGCAAATACATGTGAATATAACCTCCAAATCAATTGTAAATCATTAGTGAATGTATAGCTTTACTTATATGGTCCAGGAGTAGCTTCCACAGTCCCTAAAGCTTGCAGAGATTAGGAGGGCCTGTTATAAAGCTTGTTGCAGGTTTAGGACTCCATCAGTCCATGGCATCTGACATTTTAGCAATGACTTCTTTTCAAATAAATAATGTCTGAATTCACCAAAACTTATACCTAGGAGCTAGAGAAGCTCTTACCAGCAGCCATAGGCACACAAGGCTCACTGAAGCCACTGTAACTCTTGGTGTGAACATTTTCTACTTCGGAATGTGGTAGGCTGCTGGAAGAGTGGAATACAAGCAAAGAGGATGTACTATCCAGTAGCAGTAAAAAGCTGCTTGCCTCACTTAAAAGCCTTTTCAAAGGTCCCCCAAGAAAGGAATATGAGCCTTTTCCTCCAGGCAGAGACAGAAGCCAAAAGAGAAGGGTCTCAAAGCCTTTTGCAGCCCATTTAGCGTTAGAGAAATACATTTGCGTTACTTGGCAAGCTTTTGTGTTCAGATTAATTAGCTGGGCCTAAGGGAAGGACCCGAAGGAGTCCATGGTAGGGCATTTTTCTGGCATAAGATCACCCCACCAGTTCACCTGGCACAACTGAGTGCCACAGCCTCCCCCACTCCCATTGCTGTGTGACACTGATAACCATCAGTAGTTCCTACCTGGGAAGTTTGAGCTATTTTCTTTATCACAACATTATGCAGGCGTATTGTGCTAGTGGTAGAGAGGCAGGGGAGGGGAGGAATTCCAACTCCTTACCACTTCTGTTTAGCCAGTCATTAAGTACAGCCTGGCTTTCTGTGCTGGAAAGCATCTAATTTAGGCATGATCCTGTATCTGCAGTCTTGATTCTGTAGGGCAGCAAAATTCTCTCTGCTATCCTGCAAGACAGGCCATAATGGGTTGATGTTGGCCACTGCTGTTAATGTGCACTGTATGCATGATGTGTTTGCTGCTGCTGCTTTTTTTTTCTGATGTACTTGCAAAACCACAAAAGCAGCAGGCTAGTTCTCTTGAGTTCAGGGGCCTAATTAAGTAAGGTCTTTGCATAGAGAAGTTAGATTATTGGGAAAAGATTGTTAAGCAAAAAAAAATTATTGTCCATCACTGGAATAAATTACATAGCTAGGTAAGATGTAAGCTGCTGAGAAGAGTTGTTTTCATGAAAACTTTTTTTTAATTCATTTTGAAGATGAAAGTGTTGATACCCTGCATCTCTAGTACAACTGAATTGTGGTGTCCACATTCTTGCATGTTAGGCAAATCCAATTCAAAGTGTACACAGAGACGCGGCTTTCCCAATGCTGCAGTGGTATCTATGGACTCTCCCCATTCGCCAACAGTGAGGAACATTTGGGGTGTAAGCGCAGAGCCAGATCTCTGTTGTTCTTCATAGACCACAGTAGGCAGAGCTGGAGGCTGCAAGGGACAGGAGCATGACCATGGTTGCAGGGAAGCCAGAGGTTTACCGCCTAGTGAAGACAGCATGGGTACTGCGGCACTTTGTGTGGCCTGTTTACTCATCCCAGCTATCTTTTGGGGAATCTAGCGGAAGGTTTTTGTCTACTTTTTGTCTACTTTATCAGATGCTGATAGCATGTAAGCAAGTATTTGGCAGGCTCGCTGAAGGGAAGATGGTGCCCCAGCAAAACCAGGGAGGCCAGTGCTGTCTGGCAGTCTGGCGCAGCGTGTGCTGCACAACTGTGAGGTAAAGGGCGAGCATGTCCATGTGGTCTGTAGATAGTGCTGCTTTATGGGCCCGGGATGTGCACTCAGGAAGTGACAGAGGCCAGAGGCAAGTGAGCAGATGAGGTATCAGTGTGATCTGTAGGCAGCTGGGACTCGTACTTCTGTGTTGTGCGCTCCAGAAGTGAAACTAGAGCACTCGGCAGCTGACAGCATCGCAGTACAGCGTGTGTCATGCTGCTTGGCGGGATGGGGTTGTAACACACAGAAACCAGAACTGAGCGAGCAGCAGTGAAGGGCTCTGTGAACACCATGTCTAATATAGACCAAATCAAAGCTTACAGAGGGCAGAGAGGAGTAGGGTCACGCATGCATAGGGAAATGTGGAAATTACCTCCACGCTGTTAAATGAGCATAAGGAGCACACCCCTGCATAAGCTCTCTGCTCGAGCATTTCCAGCTGGGAGTGGATTTCACCCCAGTTGCCCTTTCAGCTGTGCATGCACACTTGCTTTGGACCGAGAGACCCTTTGCTGAAGCCAGAGGCTGAAGAGAGGTTCCACCGCTGTCAGCCATTGACACCACAGTGTCCCCTGCAGTCCCTGAGCTGCTTCAGATTTCCCTTTCTCACTGATGACTCTCACCCATCTAACACTGCATGCAAGAGCAGGGTATGGCTCTGCCTGGGGCAGATGGGAACCATATCCTCAATCCCGACACGCTGCCCTCGGGGCTAGATGCTCGGGGCTAGATGCACGCTGTGCACTGGGGAATGTCTCTCCTTTAGACTACAAACATGGGACTTAAAGGTCCAAAGCTTTCTCGGTTTATGCTTATGTGGTAGTTTGCATCTGGATCAGACTCCTGGTAAGAGCTTGAGAAGCCTTAGGCCTGGATTTAGAGCTTTTGATTCAAGTGCTGAGTGTGTGGATGTTGCACATTCTTTTGGCACCAGCTGCTTATCAGCAAATCCCTGTCAGAGGTTACGGGGATTTGCTGATCTACTGGCAGAGCTGCTTATGTCTTGGCTCTCTCATCCAGCTCTGTTCAAAAAGCACAGGTTAGCAAAGCCCAGCCATTTAAGGTATTTAAACTATCTGAGTTTCATTTTGGAGGTGGACTGCAGAGCAATCATGCCTGTAGCTCTACCAGAGCGTCTTTAGGGTATGAATGCTTGGACGGGGAGTAGCTAGCACCAAGGGAGGACACGAACTGCATAGTTATTAAACTCAGTTTTCACTGTGGTGAGAAAGGTGCCCTTTGAGCCGGTAACGCGTGTACAGGGTGACAGCTGGGGTGCTAATGCGTGTACAGGGTGACAGCTGGGGTGCGGACGGGGTCTCTGCAGCCCCCACCTCCCCTCGGCACCCTCGCTTCCCAGAAAGGAGTGCTCTGCGGGGAAGCCGTGCCCCGGGGAGGCCACGCTGCCGCTGGCACACTACCACGGACGTGCAGCTGTAGCGTCTCTTTGTCAACAACCTGCCCTTTTGCCCGCGCTCTGCTTCCCTTCTCCCAGGACCGTAGACGGGCAGGCGGTAGCAGGCAGCCGCAGTCGCCCGCCGGCGGTCTCTCACCACCGGGCCGGGGAAAGCCCGACGCCGCAGGGTGCCGGGGACGCCTTGTGCCCACCGTGCCGTCGGGAAGAGCGCGGGCGGCCCGCTCGCTCTCCCAGACCCACTCTCATGCTCCACGGTGGCGGCTCGGGCCGGCTCGCCGCTCCCCGGCCCCGCGGCGCCCGCCGGGAGACCCGGCCCGGCGGCGGCGGGGAGGAGGCGCCCGGGGAGTTCCCTGTCGGGGCATTGTGGGAAGGCGCGATGCGGCCGGGGCCTCACCTGGCGCGGGGCGGGGAGGGAGGCAGGGAGGAGGGAGGCGGCCGGCAGCCAGCCGGGCCGTGCCGGCTCCCAGCCTGCCGCCGCCGCCGCCACACCATGGTAAGTGGGCCGGGGCCGCCGGACTTCGCCCGGGCCGGGCGGGAGCCGCCCTCCCCCTGCCCCGCCGCAACCGCCGCCTGCCTCCTCGGTGCCGCGACCGGCCCGGCGGCGGGGGGCCCCTCGACCGACGCGTTCTCTGGGCTTCCCCGCCGGGGCTGGCTGGAGGCAGGGCGGAGCGGAGCGGCCCCCGTTCCCCTTCGACCCGCGGGGACGGGGTTCCTCCGCCCGGAGCCGAGACCCGGGGCTTGGGCGGGGGGAGACCCTCGGCGGGGCCGGCCTGGACGTTGCTTTCCCAAGAGCCTAAAGCAAACAGAAATGTTTGCGCGCTGCCTGAAAAAGCAAAGTCCCCGCGGAGATGGGCTCAAACGTGGAGCTGCTGTGCCATCTGAATACCCCTGTCCTGGCGTGCCTCGGGAGAGGGCAGGTCCCGAGATGGTGTGCCAGTGGCTCGTTTGTGTTTGGGAGAAAGAAACTTGGGTTTTCTGAAAAATCATTCTGCTGGAATAATCCCAGTTGGCTTTAAATAGAGGTAAAACGTGTTCTTTAGAAGGTGCATGCCAGCCTGCGTGCTAGGGCTGTGCCGTCTGCTCTCAGAAGCAGAAAATTCCAAGCGGCTTTGAACAAGGTCTGCACCTGTTTTGAGGAAATGAAAGTTACATTCTTTTCCTTTCTGTCTTCTGACCCTTGGGGTGAGCCTGGGTCATGCTGACAGCCTTTCATAGCCAACCAGGAAAACAAGGCTGTTACAGAGAGAAGTTTTATGAAGTCTTCCTGTAACTTGAGGAGCTGAGCTTCAAGTCTGCTCCAGTGCCTGGAGAAGGATCAAATGTGGTTTCGTGTGGATCTGTGTCTTTTGGTGGGCTCTGGTGTCAAAGCGGGGCCGTGGGTTTTCTTGTGATGGGAGCATTGGGAAGAGCTTTTCCTCATGTATGTTCCCTGGTGCTGGGTAAGTGGAGAGCTTGGGCGGCAGCCTTGCCTCCAGCTTGGGTGCCTCTGCTCAACTGCCTGGTCTCATGGGGGTTATGGGAACTTAGCTCTGCCTTTCCAACAAGTAATGCATCTGTGAGAGGGCGTATGGGTCTGGTTCTGTTGTCTATGGGCAACCAGTCTATGTGTGCAAGTTGGCTCCATGGCTGGGTAGAGATGGCAGCAGCGGCTTGTTTTAGCTTGGAAGGGGGCAGCAGCCCTTCAGTGTTTTAGCTTGGAAGGGGGCAGCAGCCTTTCAGGTTAAAGGGCTGATGGGCAGGATCCTGGGAGGGAGGCCCTTTGGCTCTCCATTGCTATGCGTGGTGGTTTGCTGGGATCAGAAAAGGTTGCCGTGGTTATTCTCTTTTGTTAAGCGTGATGACCAATATCCTCAGAATAATGGTTAGATTTTCCCCAAGGAGGCCTGCGGGCTCTCAAGCAGTAAGATGGTCAGTGATGCCTCTTAATTGAGAAACCATCTCACTGCTTGATAATTCAGACTTGGGGCAGGTTCTGCGAGCACGGCCCCAGCTGCTGTCTTCACAGTTTGCCTGTTGTGTGCATTTGTAATATCAGTTACTGGCAGTGCAGTTGAACAGAAGTCTCTCAACTCCTTCATAGGAGGCCAAGTTTCGTTGTTTGTCTCTGTCCTCAAAGGCAGAGCTATGTTGTTTCTTTTCAGTGGTTTAACCAGAATGCTAAATATGTGTTAGTCTAGTGTATTTAGAAAGGTGTACCTGTCATTACATTTGCAAATAGAATATGCACAGTAATGAATTTACAGATGGCAATGCAGTCTCCACACCTCAGTCCCCATATAGATATAACCTTTCTGGTTACACCCCGAGACAGCCCTACATACCCACTTCCCTTGGGTAAAGCTTATGTAAACAACTGGAGTTTCTATTTTGCCCTTGAAGGTCAGTAAATATGGGAGCTGATTTCAGGGAAGCTGATCTCGGAACTCTCCCTGATGCATGCACTTTACAAATGCCAGTTTTCAAAGCACTCACGATGGTCCCAGGGGAGTGCTGCTTACAATAGCGCTGCTTACTGACAATTTGGAGACTGTCTGCTGTATTGATTGTCATAATTTTATAAGGTGATTTTGCATTCTTACGATTAATAATATTTTTTTTCCTTTTCTGAGGTCATAGTACAAACCCTTGCTGTTGTTATTACATTAACTAGTGCTGTCAGCCTTACCCCGTTCTCCTGTGCCAGTTAGTGCTGATGAAAAGGTGCTTTTGTCAGGGTACTCTTTTGCTTAAAATTCCTCTGTCTCTCTGAAGGGGTTGTTACACTGGGTTACAAGTCAAGAAATAAGGCTTACTGGGTTACAAACCAAGAATAAGCCTTGTTTAGGCTCACGAGTGAGGAACTTTCAACAGGTCATTTAAACTCTCCGTAGATGGGTTCCTCCGGTTTGGAATGACGTGGTTGTGCTTGCCACCTTTTTTCTGTGTTTTGAGATCTGAATGGAAGGTACTTGTGCACATGGTACAGTGTCTTAGCAAGAGCGTTGTTTCAATTGTTTCCTCTGTTGCAGATTTCCGTTGCAGAGTCTGTTTAGCAAAGCCAACTTCACATCCTGCTGAGAAAGACAGCTTTTCTGCCTGGCTATTACTTTGTGACATAAAAAAAAGACTTTTTAGACTAAATTCTGCTCCCTGACACATACAGGCGCGGCAGAGAAACATGTCTTGAAGGATTGCTGTCTTAACAAAGTCGAAGAGCGGGGAGAGAGCAGAGAGGAGAAAACGATTAGTTTCCATAAGGACTCGTGTTGCTGTAGTCTTTCATGCCTGTAAGTGTTGCAGCACCTTGATCCTGGTGCCACCTCAGTGTTATCAGTATTACTTTTGTGACAGTACATAGCTCTGCTTGCGCAGCTTTGAGTGCGGAATTGGTGCCTGCATAGTAAAGGGCCTGCTTCCCTCCTACCTGTGCTGCTCATCAGTACAGTGAGAAAAATTAGTACCTGTGGGCGTGATCTGAAACCCTGGGGAAAGATCAAAAGAATCCCATTGAGCACAGGGGCTCTAAAAATGTACTTGGCCTGAATAGAAAAGGAGTTGGCAAGGACTGTTTCCACTTAGTAAGGCATTTGATACCAGTCAGTGATCTCGAAGCTTGGGTGGAAATACTAGTTGAAGTGACTGCAGCTGCTGACACCTGCCCGGTGTTTGGAAATGAACTCTCAGCTGTTGACCTCACCAACAGTCTCAATGCCCTTAATTGTTAAAATAAACACAGATCTGCAAAAGATGTTTTCAATGCTGCACAGAATTTACTATCTACAGTTTGAAGAATAACTGCTTTTTTCCACACTGTGATACAGTTGTGTATTGGCCTAGAAAAGATGATGAACTTTGCCTCTAGGCATTTACCTCTGAAACCCAAGAAGGGCAGCAGATTATCATAGATGAGGGAAGGAGAGAAAATTACAAATAAATGATTCTTGTTGTTTGAGGCAGCATTCTACATGAAAAAAAGAAAAAGAAGTCCATGTGGTATTTCTTTGTTTATTTATCTTGTAGTGAACTATTAGTGTGGGAGTAGATAATGGTAATGGAATGGCATCCGTTTTAGAAGATCCTGACTTTTCAGCTTGGAAAGAGGTGACTACAGGAGAAGGGATAGAAATGCATGAAATGATGAACCCATAAAGAACTGTTGCTACAGGAAGAGTCAGGGTACATCCTGTGAAATTTTTAGTCACTAAACGTAAAGAAAACAAAAGGGAATATTTTTTCACACAGCGTAGATGAATGTTTTTAATCCACTGCCAAGGGTGCTGTGGGTGTCCTAGTAGTTAGGCAGTTCATAGAGGACAGGTCCACAGGTGGGTTGTCTGGATCCAGTTTCTGGCCCTGAATCCTTAAACCTGTGATTCGTGGAGACAGGGCTACCAGAATGATTTTACACATGCCCTGTTACTTATGCTCTCCCCTTCTGGAAGCTGCTCAGATCAGAGTACTGCTCAGGGGGTGATCCATAATCTGGTATTCAGTTACTCCCTGTCATTCCGTTGGATTTTTGAATATAATTTTGTGGGATTTGCTAGGAAAAATGTTTTTTAGGGTTCTTCTCAGGAAGTCTGTAATCTCTGACTGTTGAGGTGATCCTCTTCCAGTTTTGGATGTTCTCTCTCAAGTACTCACTATCATCACAGATTGTCACTGTTATATTAGAGATTGCTCTGGACTGGCTGGCTATGCAGTAACTGCGATGCACACTTTACTGTGTCTGGGTAATAAACTCATTTCCGGAAAGCAAAAAAAAAAAAAAGTTATGATAGATCATCTGCTGATTCTTTTCTTAAGTAACTTTTTTCATATTTTCACTCACAAATAAGGAAATTGTAGGCATGTCTCAGAGCCAGGAGTTACTAGGATGTGGAGTGCCTGGAGGGCTTTGGAGAAAGCCATGGCATCTGGGGTACGCAAATGCAGGAAGAGACCTGGAGGGGTAATGGGCAGCTGGAGCTATGAGGAGGCAAGAAAATGCTGCCAAGCATGTCAACCATGTAGAATGTTTGCTGCTTTTCTGCATCTTTACTCTAATTACTTCAAAATCCCATGCTTTAAAAACCATCCCATAGACCTTCTGCCTCCTGAAGGCATCAGTTACGTGCAAGAGCAGCAAAGGGACAAAATAGTGAAAGTACTGAGGAAGCTAATGAGTCAGGGAGGGCAGGTGGAGCTGCTCCTCCCTGACGTACTTACAAGATTTATGCTTTGGCATATACACCAAGCGTTTATGTGAGCCAGTTGTAGTCTTTCCAGTGATGCCTAAATTAAAACCGTACTGCTCCTGTGAAAATATTTTTTTCTGTATCACATATGCACAGCTACTAATTACCATCCCTTCCCATTCATGTCCTATTCCTACAGGCTGTCATCTGCATTTACTTGGCTTTCTTGAGGGGCCACCCCTGGGCCTTTGCATTTTTGCAGATGTTGCAGTTCAGAGAGGTGCAAGATCCAGTCATGCACAAATGGTATTTCATTTGTGAGTAGGAATAAAGCATGCAGAGTCACTGCGGCAGGATGGGAAAATAAAATTTACATTTGTGTGTTTGAAGGCAAGCTTGACGTGCCTTTCTGGCCATACATGTCTTTCAGGCCTAGTATGTCCTGGATTTGTGTTTCTTAATATCACAGACATAACCCCAGGTACACTATGCACCAGTCTTTTTGTCTTCTCTAACTTGCTGAACTTGTGTAGGATGTCCATCTTGCTATCCTCTGTTCAGACCTGAGAAGAGAGAGCATTAAAATCCCTCTTTACCGGCCAGTAAATGCCTGTTCTTGCCTTGCTGCTTGCCATTGGAGCTTGAAGGTAGTTTTGCTCAGATACTTGCAGTTCTTGATGACTCGTTAACCAGCGCAGATACTCCTGTATGGTCATCACCCTCTGCTTAGTCCCCCAAGGCGAGCGATAGACACAAACCGCAGAGGAATGAGAAATAGAATAATTTTTATTTGAAGAAAATGCAGAAATTTACTATGTTGTGCCTTTGTTTTGCGATGCTGCATGCTGAAAGGAGAACACATGAAGTGTTGGGTGAGTATCTGCCTGTCTGCTCTGAGCTCTAGAAAAGCCATAGGAATGGCTACATGAAACTCTCACAACTCAACAGCCACCGGGCTCAGGAAAATGGGGATGGGGAAGGGGCAGGGACAGTACCTCAGGTGTTCCCTTTCCTCCAGGCCTCATGACAAGACCCGGATGAATAGCAGAATTAATTTTTGGTCCATGTTTTCATTCCGGAAGCTAAATTTTTGGCCAACATAAAGTATTTGTTGTTGGCTGGATCAATACTATATGGTGTAAATACCCTTTAAATGCTAATATGCTGGTCAATTTAAAATCTTCAGTAATAACATAAAGGTGTCTTCTGCATCATGAAAAGCATAAAATCAATGTGTAACTATAGTCACGTGTGCCTGTAATGATCTGGCACAGCTTTTATTACATGGACTTTGAACGTATTGTTTAGGGGAAATTGTTCGGAAATGTTCCTAATGGAGATTAAGTGAGAAAGAATTCTGTGCCAGTTAGGCAGCAATACGCTACTTCGGTATTTTTGTGTTGCTGGTTTTTCATTTGTTTTCTTTTTTCTTATTTGCTTACATCATACAGACTAAATATGTGTTTTAAAATTTAAAGCTGAGATTCTACAGTATTCAGCAAACATATCTGTCAGATTCTGTGCTGCTGTGTATAAAAGTTTTAGTAACAGAGTAAACAAGTAAGGAAATTAATATTTTTAATAAAGTAGCCTGTTTTGGATTTTACATACTTGCTTTAAAAGTCCCTAAAACCCCAGAGTGTATGTGTTAAAGGTCAGTAGCCAGGTGGGGACTTTGTGCAGCAGCAGAATACAAAAATACCTATACTTCAGTGTGTGTTATTATTCTGTCTCTTCTTGACGTGGCTAGATTGCTAACACATTAGGTCAATAGTTGTCCGTTCAGTACGTCTTTCTCATTTCACCCTAAAAGCCTGGCATTCCAAACCATCTGTATGTTCACAGTATAGCTATTCACTTTTTTTGGAAAAATTTCAGTATTTACTTCCCTTCCTCCAAAAAACCCCCACTAAACAAAGCAAAAACTAGAAGTAATTTTTTAATCTTCAAATGTTTTGGAGAAAAAAGAAATCAACTAATGGTTGGAATAATTTGGATGTTTATACTTTTTAAAAGAAACAATTTAATGAAAGTAGGTTTGGTTCATTTTCAGATGTGATGTAAAAATAAATACTAATTAAAAAAATTCTGGACAGCTGTCTATGTTGTGAAATACATTCTTTCATATTGGAGGAAAGAATGAAAAATAGTAAAAGTTACTTAACTTTATATGAACTCAACTAGACTAAAACAGTACCAGAACATCAAGCAGATTTCAAGGGAGTCAAAATAAGTTAAAAGATAATTTTATGATAAAAAATCGCTTCCTCTCCAGCAGGTACAGCCAGTCGGTCTGGTTTTCCCCAGGCTTCTGTCAGCACCCATGGTCATGTCAGCAGCTGAAGGTGTGGCTTTTTTCATCCCACTTCCCTTTTTTATGTGCTCCATGAGTTTTTCTTTATTAGCATGTCATCTATTGCCTGTTGCCCTACTGGCAGCAGCAGGCTGAAACGGAGAGTTTTTAAGGAAAACTTAGAGTTTCCAAGTTCTGCCAAGCTGTCTGTTTTAGGATAGTAACTCCTAATCTGCAAATTTCAGTTAACTTGTGAATTTCAGGATCTTTCTGTTTTATAAAGGTGGCTTTGATTAGGGAGGGCTCTTAACTGAATTTGGAAAGGTCACAGCTGAAGCAGAGTCTAAACCCAGTGCTGCTGGAGTGACAGAGCTGCCTAGCGGAGCAAATCCTTGCCCAAACCAAGAACCCAGGAAAGAGATGGATGCTTGCTCTTTGCAGTCTTCCAGCCTCCACCTCCTCTTCCGCCTTCCCTCTCCTTAGGCTCCTTGTAGTTCTCTCCCACCGAGGGACGTGGAGCAGCCAGATGCCACAGAACAGGTTTGAAACCAGTTGGCAAATGTTATGCAGGTTGAATTTCGGGAGGAGGAGAAGCATTTCTAGCGTACATTCTTCTCACAGCCGGGTGAATGAGAGCCTCGCTGCATTGACCCCTGGACTTCACCTCACAGGAAGACATGTGGCATCTCTTACATGTTTATGTCATTGGACAGTGAACTGGACAAATGACCCTTGGAATCAGGAAAGCCACTTTGTCTTCCTGTGTAGTTGTCTTTATTGATATCCCTACAGGTGGTTTGTTCTGTATGTAATAGAATATAGTCTGGAGTCCTTTAGACAGTCATACTAAACGTTGCAGTACAGATTAGGTTTTAAAACCTCTGTAAAAGCAACAAATTATCAGAATTTGAAACCAGTGAGCCAACTGTAAAGTGTTTGATCAGTCTGCAGTGTGAAATGGCCAAATGCTGGAGAAGGCTGCACCAAAGGGGACTTCCAGTCTTGGCAGGGAACAGTCCACGTGAGCTGCTTATCAGATCATGACAGCCCATTAGCAAAAGGAGGGAAAGGTTTCCCAAGGAAGGTGGAAAAAATCACCATGTGTGTTGTTCTACATATTTATTTTACGTTTGCTGTTTGTGAACGTGTAAACCTTCTGTATTTTGCATTTTTTATGTCTGTTCTATTTACTATTAAATTATTTCATGGCAAAATCTACCATTTAATTTTTTGTAGCCCTGAAACTAAGTGTGTTGTTTGTTATCCTGGTACAGTTTTGTAGATCTCGATAAAACAGAAGGCCCTGTAACTTTCCGACCTGTTATATAACTTACAGCTGCAGTTGATTCCGAGATGCATGAGAACGGGATGGAGTTCAGGTTTAGAAATCTGGTTTAAATGCTTGATGTAAAAAAAACCACCAATTTTTCCAACTAGAAAATAGTGGGCTACAAATATAAAAAGCAGTCATTTAGGCTACTTACTGATATTTATGGAGATCATTTTGCACAGTGCTGTAGGTGGTTGGGTCTGATTCAGTAAAATGAGCTAATAAAATTACACTCAGCTCCCAGACCAAAGCTTGTCTCCTGCAGACTCCGCATGTGAAGGCAGCCGATGCTGTCATAGGAATTGCACTCCTCATCCCAACTGGCTCAGGCTTGGACCTAAAAAATTCCCTCTGGCATCGCCCTGGGTCTGGTGATTGTTAGTCACAGCCAGCACACGCTGGAAGGGTAGGAAAGGAAGCCAAGCACCTTGCTTCAAAGGTATTTTGCTTGAAGCAAGTAATTTGCCTTTGTTTTCCTCTGGAATTAGAACTTTTAAAGATGAGTAAAACATTGCAGGATAATCTACCTCTATTTGTAGTTTGGCTGCTGAAAACCAACCAAAAATTCCTTAATCAACATCCATCTTGTCATTAGTGCTATAGGAAAGCAAATGTTTTCGCAGTCAAGGAGCAAGGAACAGAAGAGCTGTTAGGTTTGTGTTTGTGCAGTACTTCAACGTTTCCAGGCTTATTGATGCATCAAAATCTTTCCAGTGAGCTGTAATAAACAGAGCTATGAGAGTGAGAAATGTGTTGTATAATGTCAGTGTGGCTGGGCAGAGCAAAGCGGAACTAAATGAAACAATGTCTATAGCAATTGGATGCTGACGCTTACAGGAATTAAGCCATTTAACCTCTTGAGAATGTAATACTATTTACCTCCTAGAGAGTTCCCCAGATTGAATGGATTTTAGAAATTAGAAAAAGGAAGAAGAGTCAAAAGAGAAAAAAACCCCGTAATATTTTCTCTTCTAAGTATCTACAACTTTCTAATATGTTGTTTTGTTACAGGAGCTCTCAGCTGGCCAGTAATAGGTACCTAGGCTTGAAGGTACACTATTTTGCTGCAGACTGTAAAATTAGAAATGGACTACAGTAGAGGCTCTTACCTATTTTCTAGCTGTATATATTTGTATAATAGTAAAATTGCCTTATGAGGTATGCAGTTATATTCTGCATATGAAGGAGTGTGGGATGGGAGATCCAAAAGATAGGATTTTTGAAGCTTGTATACAAATCTTGGTGCATTTAAGAGCCTTAATGGATATTTTCTGATTGCAAAGAATATTGCCTCTGCTCATGAAAGTGATGGTGAAACATCAACTGCATCTTTATGAGAAACAGTGGAGTTTTCAAAGCAATTTTAAATGGAGGTCAGCTCACTTTCCTGTGGGTGAAGCATAACATCCTGAAGTAAACTAATCAGTAGAAAATGGTGGTAATATTCACTGTAATTCCCTGGCTTGTTGGTATTTAACCTTTTAGAGGCATAAGGTTGCTCCTCTGGAGATACATGTATTATTTGCAGGCACTCGGATTTAAGTTCTGTTGGGTCCAACAGCTGAACCTAAACCAGCATACCCTTTCATTGTCTTTCCCTATTGAAGCCCTGCAGGCAAAGATATTTCTTCTGAGGATGTCTCAAACAGCATGATCTTGCTATGCTGAACATGCTGTCAGTTTTTGATCAGGATTCATTGACTAATTCCCTGCATTTTCAATCGAATCTGATCATCCTCTCCTATCTGAGTCACCATATTTTTAGAAATCTGTTTATCAAATAGCTGCTACCTGTGCCTGATTGCTTTTAAATGGATACTCGCTGACCTGCTGATCTTATCTGCAGAACTTAAGCTCTGCTTTTCGAAATGCACTCTTTACAAAGGCTTTGGGGTTAATGTGCTGTGCAGCAAGCAAAACAGTCTTTCATTCATCCAGCTCCTCTCAGTGGACAAGTGTATGATAGACAGTAAGTACTGTCCCTTCATCTGCTGGGAAGGGGTAACCCTGACAGCTGGAATATTACCATGTCAAAACCCAGTTGGTAATATGAATAGAGAAAGGCAAGAACATGGTGCTTTGATCTTCACTGTAATCAGGCCATGTGTACTGCCAGCAGCGTAATTGTTTTTATTTAGCAAGCTCATCTGGAGAGTATTACAGGACTCAACACAAGGCAGCTACAAAATCCTTGTAATTTTCTCAACCACATTAGACTAATGATGTCAAGAGCCATATTTCCAGCAGTAGATCCTGCCACAGGCACATATGAGTAACAGTCCACCTTTCCCTAAAATGATCCCACATTTGAAGTCTTTCTTAATATAGTCAGAACTCTTACCTCCGGATTACTCAACAACTATGCAACTTAATAGCTAGAGAATGGTTCTGAATTATGAATGAATGTTTTGTTTAAAATCCAGTAGCTTTTTTTTTTTTTCTTTTACATAGAAGCTTCTCTGGTGCACTTCTCTACATGGACTTCACCAGAGCATAGAATGATTTTTGTCTTTACAGAAATCTGCACTGTAATCTTGATAGTGATTGCGAACATTAACTTTAATCCTCACTGTGGAGATAGAGTGATGGGGAAGTATAGGTACAGCAATAAGCTGGGACAGAAAACAAGAGGGAGAAGGGATTAGGGTGTAGATTGAGAAACTATAGGGAAGGGTAAGGCTGGGCTAATGGGAATGGGGATGTGGCAAGGGACCTGCCAGCTCTTCTGTTGGGAGTTTGCAAGGATTGGGAGCAAGTGAGAAAAATGAGGCTCCTTTCCTTCTCTCTGGTCCTCCCAGCATCAGGGGAAGCCTTGCCTCTGCGCGGGCAAGTGGCGGTGCGCCTGTCATCACGCACAGGGCTGCGACTGCGGTTAGACATCCTTCCTGCAGGTCCCTGGCCTCCAAGCATTGGTACTGGTGAGAAAAGCAATGGGGATGCCTGTCAGAACAGGGCAGTTCACAGTCTCTTCAGCCATTGGAAGCATCTCTATCCTCACTAGGTTAGGTTTTTTCCCATTTAGCAGAGGACGTCCCGTTAAGATGGATATCATCCTCAAATAGATTTCCTGCATTCTTAAAGCCATTTCCATGCTGTGGATAGATGACTTACTGTACTGCTTAAAGACCTAGTACAGTCAGTTATTTTAATCTGCTAATGAAAGTATTTGTATAAATGTGAATTGATACTTTTCTCCCAAAGGCCCACTGGCATTTAAAAGCTAGCACTTTTGTATTTCAATAATACTGCTAATGCTAAGCATGAAAAAATAGTGGGTCAAACCATGTGAAATTATGACTAGCTTTAAAATTGAAATTTCAGAACAGTGTACATATCATGCTTTATTTAATGTAATATCCTTGGTCACTGAGGTCTGTCCTTTGTCATCTGTGTTTCGTAATCTGGTGATTTTTTTTTTAGTAAAACTAGTCAAGCTCCCTTTCCAAAGTGGTTGATTTATTCTGCTCCTTGTAGCCTCTTCTAGGAACGTGCTGCTTTGTTTGTGACCTGAAATAGTGCAATGCCAGAATTGTTAGAGATTATGATTACTATCCAGGTTCTCATATTTCTAGTCTTGTGCCACACTGCATCCTTGATCTTGCTAGCCCTGTTGTATATAAGTCTTCATTCCCTTCACTAAGGTGTCTGATCTTGCTGGAGGAGGGGCTGGGGCCCTCTTCTCACCACTGCAAAGTGGTGATGCTCCTCCTGTTCCCCAGGGAAGTGGCAGAATAGGAAGCAAAGCTGCTGTTTGCATAAGGTAAGGGAGGATGGGTGGGAGAAGATGCAAAGCGGATGTGCAGAGGAGAGGTCTCACAGGGAGGGGAGAGCTGCCTGGGGAAGAAACAGGAGAGGGGAGTGATCTCTGCTCCCACCTTCAGCCTTCCCCAGACCTCACTGATGCCACGTCCAAACGTCACGCCAGGGCTGGAGATGTCTTCACTAAGATCTTACAGATTTCTGTCGACAGGCAGAGGAATGCTCTTCTCTGGCCATGGCCCCGGCATTAACCATGTTGCTTTGTTTACTCTAGATACACTTTATACTGCTCTTCAGTCGGCAGGGGAAATTACGGCTTCAGAAATGGTATACGACGCTACCTGATAAAGAGAAGAAAAAGATCATTCGAGAAATTGTTCAGATTATTTTGTCTCGCAATCAAAAAACAAGTAGTTTTGTTGACTGGAAAGACCTCAAGCTTGTTTACAAAAGGTGTGAGTAATTTTATGAGAACATATAATTACTATTCATATAAATAATACATGCTAGAAGAGGAAAAATAAAGGCTAACTTTTAAGAAAAACAGCAAACAAAAGCCTAAGTGCTAGACTAGACTAGTAGGAGCCTGCCTTTGGCAATCTAACTATGTATAACAGCACAGTGTCCCTGGATAAATTGGCAGGGTAAATTGTGGGGTGAAAAATACTTGTACAATCTGTCAAATGAGAAAAATGGGAGTAACCTAATAAGTATTAGTGGTTGAAATCCTGTTAGAAGGCTTTAGGCTTCCCTGCTCCTTCTAATTCCCCAGGGTAGCCTGCTGAGACGTATGCTGGGCTTTATCAGGCTCTTTGGGAGGTTGCAGGAACTGTTCTGAGGCACTTTCAACATTTTGTCAAATTTTGTCTTTGAAATATTTGTTGCTCTGGAAAGTGTTAATTCCCATTTCCTTTTCCAAACAAATCACTGGTCCCCAGTTACACAATGCTTAGCATTAACTGCCTGTTAATTCTTGTAAAGTTGTAGCAAACAAAAAGTAGCCTTAAGGTATAGCACATTGTACAATTTAAGCGGCATCTCCCATTTAGCAAAAATTGAGTTCCATGCTGTGATGTGATGGATGTAAACATCTGACCAGGTGCTGTGACAAGTTGGGCCTCCAGCCACAGCACCAGAGAGTTGAGGTAGATCTTTACTCCCGCCTTGGGTTGATTTAAACATAAAGTTTTGCTGCATGTTAGCTATAAAGATTGTTTGGTCTAAGCAGTTTCATGATTTCTGGCCCTCTGTAAAACACTGTCAGTCATTTGATAGCCAGCAGGCTTGCTGAGATGCAACTCCTTCCACCTTCATTTTTATTTTTTGATGAAGAGCGGTAACACATTCTACAGTTTAATTAACCCCACTTACTGTAGTGCTATTGCAGCAGGTGAGGGAGACCTTAAAGTACTTACCGTTTGTTTTATTAAGACCAATGTTGGAGGTGTCCCACTTTGCCAAGGGTAGAGTTTGTTTTTCTAACTAGATTAATAATTTGTTTAAATTATCTGATCTTTTTAAGTGTTCTCTGGGACGCTATAAGAATGAAAGAAAATGATTATTTTAGAGACCAGATAGGCATTAACCATCATTTGCATAACTTCTAAGAGATGAGCAGAGCACTGAGCATCCAGCTGTTCACTCTCACGTTTTTGCCTTTGTTTCCGTAGGTATGCTAGTTTATATTTCTGTTGTGCAATAGAAGACCAGGATAATGAGCTCCTGACGCTAGAGGTCGTTCATCGATATGTAGAGCTTCTGGACAGATACTTTGGAAACGTAGGTTTCACTTTCTCCCATGAACCGCATTCCTGGCTGTCTGATAAACAGTTACCTGAAGCTGTTTTGCTTCGTGTTTCCATCTGCAGTACTTGCCCTGTAGACTCTCTCAATCCAGAGTGAAATTCATTACTAGAGTATTTTATAAATAGTGCTGAAGCTATCATAAGAGTGTTTCTCCATCCTCCCCTCCCCCACCCCCCCAATTAATCCTGATGGTTTGTATGTCTGTCTTGGAATAGAATTTGAGGGAAAAGCTTGAGGAAAATTACTTAAAAAAAACCCCTGGGTGACAGTACTTTAATTCTCTTTCCTGACATCTTCAGATATACTGGTTTTGTTTGTTTCATAATATCGCGCAACAATTAAGGACATATAAAGAGGAAAAAGATAAAGTGGGGTTTTTTTAAAGAAAAGACCTCAAGAAGGTCCACATAAGTCTTTAAAGACTACAAAAACCCCATCTTTTCTATGAATATTTCTGAAATTGTTCCCACTATCTTAATTCATCTCTTATTTAAATCACTGTGCCATGACTCATGTTTGTACCACCTCCAAACAAAAAAGCGGTTGGTGACTGTAAGGTCACTAGGACAGGGAATATGTCTTGCTCTGTGAAACTGTGCGTGAACGTATGTAACACATACTACAAGTGCTATATAAGACCTATTATGAGGTTAGTAGGCTAGGAAGTCAGCTTTGTTCTCTGAAAACCAGTATGAATGTAGTGTATTATATAAAATATAATAAGTGGAATATCTTTGCTGTACGTCTAGGCTATATATGTGAAGAGAATATGTGCAAAAGCTGCAGCATTACATAGTATGCCGTATCTTTCTTCACTCTGCTACCTGCCACGAGAGTGTATACATTGAATACGTTTGATCATCTTAACAACTTTTGGCCCAGTAGTGCTTATAATGCTGTAAAAGTGATTTAAATGTGGGGTGTCCTTTTGTTCTGGCAGGTGTGTGAGCTGGATATTATCTTTAATTTTGAAAAAGCTTATTTTATTCTTGATGAGTTTATAATTGGTGGAGAAGTACAAGAAACTTCAAAGAGGTCTGCAGTGAAAGCCATAGAAGACTCTGACATGTTGCAGGAGGTAAGGCAGAGGAAGACAAAAGGCAAACACCTCATCTTCCTACATCTTCCTCGTTTGACAGGAGCTTAAAATACAGCTCAGCACTTCTGGTACTTAATTATCCAAATGTGTCTTATGTTCAGTTTCAATACGTACAACAATGCGGTTAAGGTAGCAGTTACATAAGCTTTCAATTCAACCCTCTTGCATCTTGCGGAATCATCTGGAGGCTCTTTATGTACTGCTGTTGCTCTCTTGCAGTTTAACTGCTAGAATTTCTCAGATACTATATTAAGAAATAGTTTAATAAGACATACCTAAGATATTCATACAATAACATAATCTAAGTTTATATTTTATGTATACATATGTATATATAAATACAGAAAAATCTATTCTGTTTCACTAATACATTGGAAACGACCTACTATTAACATTTAAAATTGGAAAGAGTATATGCTGGCAAACTCCACTTTCATTCATAAACATCTGTGTAGTTTTTCTGCAGGGCACAGATAATGTAACCTTTATTCAGAACCCTGCAAGAATTCTCTTCTGTAACTTGTGCTGTTGAGCCAGGAATGGCAAAAGTAGTTGAATGTGATGGATTTACTTCATTTTTTCCTAGGTAGTGAAGGATCCATTGTAATACTGAAGGAAACAGCACGCTGGTAGAACTAGCTAGGGACACGCTATGTGAGTCGATCAGTTTTTCACAGTGGTCTGGCATTTGCACATGAAGCTAAGCCAGCTATGTTCAAAGGCCAGCTAGCTACGATGAGTTTAGCCACAACCATGGTATGTCATGATTTGAAGATCAGATTCTAAAACGCTGTTAAAGGTTTTTAAAGCAGAATTATTTCTACATTTTAATTAATCCTATCTAATTCCATGCAAAACTACAACTGTCTTCAAAGAGGACAAGAGGGCTTGTTTGAATATTACTTTACCGCTCCATAATGCATCAGTTGGTTTTCTTTTTTTTTCCCAGACAGTGGAAGAGTACATGAACAAGCCTGCATTTTAATGTTAAAACTACCTGGAGAAGAACTGCTGTATGCATCTGTAAAATGCACTTCCTGAAATTGCTTCCCAATGTGCCAGATCCTCAGAGAAATACCAAAAACCAATAACTAAAGGCATTTGTTTGTATAATGGTAAAGATGAAGGTCAGCTAATGTAGCACAAGGTTTAACAATTCTGTACTTGCATTACTCTGCATATGAGTTTCTCAGAGTTGTTATTACCCTTGATCTAGTTTCTTTTCTCCTTGCTGGACTAAACACTTGTTTTGTACCATGTCTTTTAGCTACGGGTTTTGTCATCATAAAATGTTGCTCTGACTGTATTTTGAGGAGGTATTTTTACTAGTTTTGGTCCACTGCTGACCATATGACTCTACTTTTGTACAAATGTCCATTATTTTGAATGTAGTGATTATTCTGCTCTAATAATAATTTTTTGTCTAAAAGCCAAATTGTTGTGGGCCCTGATTTCACAAGATTAACCCATCTAGTATAAGAAGAAATATGCTTCTCTTTGGACCAGCCCCTTTCTTTCACTATCTTCCTTCTATTTTCTGCTCTAGTCTGCTAGTAAGACTGCTCCAACTGCTACTAGAGCTCACTGCACACCTCCATTTAATCTGGAAGACTGTTCTGACTCGAGGTAGGCTTCTCCCAGGTTTAATGAATACTTTTTGCTGCTGCACGCAGATGGCCTTTTTTCTGTCTTTTCTCCTTCCTCGTTTTCCTATCCCCTTCGTAGATCCCCTGGACCTGGACAAAGGCTACAACCTTTGGAAATGTGCAGCTTGAGAACAGGAGATATCTGAAGACAAGAAATCAGTCTTTGGGATTTTAGGGTGAAGATCATCTTGTATATCTTTTGGCATCCACCAATAACCATCTTTCCCAGTAGAGTTTTCCAGTCCCAAATTCACACACAGCTTTCTAGTAGTTGAACATGGCTGATTTTTGTGAAGGTTGGACAAGTTAATCAACCTTTTATAACTTTGCAAGCTGCACGAAGGGAAAAAGGATAAAATAGTAGAGAGGAGAAGAATCAGCTGGGCTGTGCATCGTACTGTGTGTTATAAAACATTGTAGATGTGTGTGGGGAGCCAGATGTGTTAACTTGCCTGTTTTTCTGTCAGTGCAATTTGGACTCCACATGGAACTGGCTTCCTCAGAGAGATTCTTTCCTCCTTTAACAGAATTCAAAGCTCAGAGAAATTCTATTTATCTTAGCGCATAACTCATAGCTAGATGTTTTGTCTCTGTCAAATCATGAAATTACTCTGTACAAAAATTAGGTAAGTTATCAGACAAATATGCCAGAATCATCCAAGCATTGATTTACATTTCCCTTCAGCATATATTTTGTTTGATTTCTGGGATGTACAGTCAGTATTTTCCTTCAGAAATTTTTCTAATCTCTAAATGTCCTGCATGCTTATTCTAATTTTTTCATTGCTTCTTCCTTCCCAGTCTGTTTGTATCTTCCTGGGGAGGGGTTTACAGGTTTTTTTCTTTTTTTGGAGGATGGGAGCACTTTGACACAACATGACAACTTTGCTAATTGTCAACCCGCTTTTCTGCCTGTGTTATCTGGTCTGTTAGTAAAACTGTGACAAGCTGGTTCATAGCGTCATGCTGCTCTTTTTATAATTACTTCATCCATCTGTTTTCTCTGTATTGATGTCAAAGGCATACTTTCAGCATAGTGAAATTGCTGAAGGGCTTTTAATAGCTCCAAAGACATTCAATTTAATAGTAAATTAATGAAATTGTATGAGTTGTATATTATTTTCTCATGGTTTGAAATGAAGTTTTTTAAAGTACAGTGTTTAATTGATTAAGAAGCCACTTCAGAATGTGCAGAGGCTCTTTCTGCCCTTTACTTTTATAAGTGACTTCTATTCAGTGAAATCATCAGTACTTTCATTTGCTTTTACTCTTTTTTGGAGGCATGCTGTGATTCTCTGACTCTTACAACTGTCATGTTGCTTGAATTCTCGAGTATACCAAAATAGGAGTTCCAAAAAGAAGATTTCTTGGTATGAATAAGGAGATCATAAGCCTGTCTTTTCAGTCGTTCCAAGAAGAGCTGTAGGACTCCTTTCTCTCTCGTTTCAAAAGAAGAAGAATTCCTTATGGAAAAAAATAATACATTCGCTAGGGGTACTTATGCCAGCCGTATCAATATAGCTTCTGAAAGATACAGCATTGTCAAACTGCTGTATCCAGTGTCAGCTTGAAAACTGTGAAGGAATTAGTATGGCTTCCTTGCCCTAGTGCAAAAGGTCATTGGAATATCGTGTGCCTGTTGTGCCAACTGCCTTTGTGCTACAAAGTTGGATGGAAAGCATCTGTTAAGCACTCTAAAGAACTGCTAAATTATATTGATGCTCTAAGAAACATCAACAGATTCCTGTTCCTTTTGCCTATAGATGGGCTGCACAAAGTAGGCAGGTGAGCATTACTTAATGTGACTTTTGCAAGTGTCAGTCTGTATGTATAGCATACTTAATAACAGATTGGTTTGAAACATAAAACTTCTTTTTATACTTTTTACAGCCTTCCGTGAGAAAGGGGTCACTCACCTAAGTGGTGTTATAATAACATTCAGCTCAACCCAACTCTTCCTCCGAAGGGAAGAAGCCCAAATGAAATGCAGTTATTGTCAGGTTACCTTTAGGTCACTGTGTCAAAATGCCTGTGCCTCCATCTTTGTGGAACTCTATTGCCATCAACAAGACTCGACATAGATTAGTGCACTGTGGAGTATAGCTCATCAGAAGATTTATGGCTCTCATGGTATCTTAGTTCTTTGATTTTTCTTAAAGCAGGAAATACATATATCATTATATATATTCGCAAATTTCTCTGAAGCATTGCCCATTGCATGTGCTTGCTGTTGATGTTTCTCTTTCCAGCCTGCCTGACTGTTCTAGGAAATGCTCAATGTAAAGTTTTCTGAGATTACTTTATGAAATTATTATCAAAAAAAGTATTAGAAAGCAAGTTCCTTAACAGTTTTCCCAATCTCACTAACATCTTCTGCGGTTATCTAAACACTCACCTTGCTGACAAGCTTCAAGCACATATGTCCTAGTTTGCAAATTGCATTTACTAAAATAACCATTAATCATGGTCATGTTGCTACCCTAGATTCCCTTCTTGTTTTTGCCAGCTGCATCTAACAAAAAGCTTCTTGATTTTCTTATTAGCATCTCTGCCTGGAGGATTCTTACTGTGATCTTGCTGCTTACCAGTTGTGACAGGGCTGGTTCTCTGTCATGCAACTATTTGCAACTCATGAGTTGTGACATCTTTGAACATATCATAGCAATTAAAAAGAGGGAGACAGACATTAGACTGGGTTAAAAATAAGTATAATAATGTCGAAAGGAATATTAAAAGTATGACAAATCATCATGAGTGAGAGGCAAGAGTGGCAGGATCTCACAGGATTCATGAATTCTTATAATTTCAGTTTCTTTTTTCATTATGCATTTCTGAGTGTTTTGGCTCATTAAAAGGTGTCAACTCTTATAAATACCTGTAGGAAAATTGACATTTAGGTTACTTTCGATCAACCTTTATTTAACAAAAAGCCAATGAAAGTGAATCTTCAACACTTCCCCCAAGCTGCTCCTACAAAAAAACCCTGTGCTTTCAAAAATCCAGGTGGGAACCTTACTGCAGAGTTTGGGTATGGTTCTGTGTCTGAATTTATGTTAGACAGAGTAATGCTGTACTTATGAAAGGAGGAATTACTATTTTTTCATTTATTTTACAGTCCTTTCAATAGATAACACATTTTCTTATCCTCTGCTTAGCACTGTGCTGTGTTTGAGTAATACAGTATGCAGCTAACGGTACATTAGGGATCAGGAGGGATTGGTTTATAAGGAAAGATTAGAAGTGTTTAACGGTGTGAGTGAGGCTCTCAAAGATACCCAGAGACATTCAGTCAACAGTTCCCTCAAAATAACAAGGCTCAATACAGTTCATAGAGAGAGAAAACTCCTATCCGTGTCTGTCCGTGACGTTCTACTCCACTGATAATGCATTTGAAAATATTTCTGTTAGCACAGCTCCTGTGTGAGGGGGACATTGCTCTCACTCTGCATAAAATGGCTAAACCCAAAGGTCTCAATTCTGCAGTTAATCCTTATGGTTCGATTTTCGTTAACTTTAACTGATACCTTTATGAGCATGGAGTCTGCATCACCATCTTACATCATTATATGTTTGTTTCAGATGGCTGGCAAGAACTTGTGAGCTCAGACCAGGTAAAAGCATCCTTCTGGGAAATTTGACGGCATTCCTACTGAATTCAATAGCGTGCGTGTTCCTTAGCAAGATCATAGTACAAATAAAATACAGCTGTTGACCTAAATGTCTATCAGGATTTTTCAGGGATTTTTTTTCTTGAAGATAGGTGGTCTAGGTTGAAGTATAGTAGTGAAAGCTTAACGTTTACAGCAGAAATAACGGGCTGTGCTGCAAGAGACTTAATGTTTGCTGTCATGGAAACCTGTTGCCTTGGAACATGACTAATGAGACCCAGGCTAAGGGAAAGGAAGAAGCTATTCTTGAAATTATTGTTCAGTGAACCCTAAGGAAGACCAGCAATATACATTATCATAAATTATATTTATTTCAAGTTCTGTGGTCTAGTCCACTTAACCATGTCTTTTTATTTACTCATTTAACAGCTCTTGTAACTACATGTTTTCATGCAAAGAATGCTGTAAAATAGTTCAAAGCTAATCCTTTGGCATCTAGAAATAAATAGCATCTTATTTGCATTCCTCTTTCCCAGTACACTACAAAATTTGTCCAACTTTTGTGGAAAGGACACTGAAAACAAACTTGTGGTTGGTCTGGAATGCCCCGGTAAGCCAGGGGATAGTTAGCAGTTTAGCTGAGGGTTTTTGCCTTTGGTTGTAGTTGTACGTTTTAAAGATAGTCCAGGTGTATGAGGTGGGGAACATTTCTGTGTACATACCCATATGGAAAAATCCACTTACCCCTGAGTATCAGTGTGGTAAGACCGCTACTCTCTAATGCTGAAAGGAAACTTGGGAGGGAGGGAACATACAGAAGGTATCTTAAAGTTTACTATACCCTTCTGTCATCTCCTTCTAAAATTCCCACTGAGAATTCTCCTCTCTTCTGGAGCTCCTTGCTCCAAACCTAATACGTATCATTACGCCCAAGATTCTGCAATGGAGAATAGAGTGCTGATGTGTTTTTCCTGCAAAGGTGGATTTTGTGTGTCAGTTGTAAAAAACAATGCTCAATGTAGAATCCCTAGTTACACAGGGTGACAAATTCATTACAGCTTGCTACGGATTTCAGCTGCTCTCTGGACCAGGCTCTTGCATGAATAAATTGTCAGCAGCTGTGTAAGTCTCCCTGCTTTGCGGAGATCACGATTCAGGGTCCTTCTGGAAGCTAACAAGGAGAAGTCAGCCTTAGCTGAGCGGAGCCGACAATGACAAATCACAGAGGAACATCTTCACAGAAGTTTCAGGTGAAAGACTATGTTCTTTTTTATTTCTTGAGAGGGCTTGGGATGTGGTCCTAGGTGAGTATTATGCTGGATAACAGCTCCGGAAGAACAATCTGACAATGTGGCAAGAAAGGAATATTCTGGGAAAACAAACAAAGAACTGGCTGGGTTTGTAAGCTGACAGCTGCGTTTGGGGTGAAGGAGGATTTTTTTTCAGGTGTCTGTTGTCAGTGACAAGGTGGCCTTTGTTCTCAGAGAAAAAGCTGGCTCAGGTAATCAGTTCTCGTTTGGCAGGGACTGACACAGAGTGTTATGTTGGCAATGGCAGGAATGTTTTGCTGGCAAAAAAGGTACTGCAGAGGGCAATGAAATATTATAAATTATTTTAAAATACAGTAATAAAACATTGATTCATTCTGGTTAGATTAATATGGGGAAAACCGCAACATTTAGCATGACAGTTCTGTCTGAATGATGAGGAAAATAATTAATATGTCAAAAATGTTATGTAGTAATGTATATTCTAACATTTATGTTTAAGCCTGGCATAAAAGTGGAAAGCCTAGGCCCTCAAAAAATTGTCTTACTCATCCTTCAGTCCCAGGCAGGGTCAGCTGCACTTACCTCGTATCTGAGTGGTGTTTTTCTAACTTCTTCAAATCAGCCTGTGGTGGAGATCCCAAAATGTATTTGGGACAGTCTGCCCTGAAACTAAACTCCCCCTCCCAGTTGAAACGCTCTTCTAGTGACACCTCCAGCTTCCTGACTGCAACATAAGCCCAGTACTACTTGTGATATCAAGCATAGGTATAGAAATCCCTTTATTAACTTTCTCTTTGCAGTAGCCTTTTAAGGGGCAGTCTAACTGCCGGGTAATGCTTAGGGAGCAATGGAGTACAAGAATAGCTGTGCCTTCAGTATTGGGGGTATTGGGTGGTTTTAACCTTGATTCTGTTGTGTGAATCATATTCAGTTGTGGCTCATTGGTAGCTGGTCAGAAAATTTAAGTAACAGCTACATTGATGAAAGCCAGAAGCACAATTGCTTTCTCTTCTCCAATTTCTTACACTCTTTAACTGCTTATAAAAACTCTGTATGAGGCCTGGACTCAGCAAAGTACTTTGGGGTGTCCTCTGTTACAAGCCTGTAAGAAAAGCTCAGGCTGCTCTAACAGGGCCACCTGCATTTTTGAAATGTAAAGGAATCCCCCTGCCTTGCTAGCTCAGCACTGTGGAAACAGCTATTTCTTTTCAGATGTAGAAAAGGGGAGTTTTCTTCACTATTACAACTCTGGAGTCATGCTTTAAAATAAAATAAACGAGAAATAAATTTGCTTAAATTCTAACAGGTGATGGCTGTGGGTGGGAGGTTCCTGCATGTCATTTTCCAGCTGGGAAGCAGCAGAAGAGCTCACCTCTGACAGGCAGGGCTCTTCTGGAGGGGGCGGAATTTAAAATATGAAAGGGTACGTTTTGAAATTAAGGCAAACAGTGAAGTGAGTCTTACAAAAGGGGTGATTTCCACCTTGCCTGGCTTCTCTGCCGGGGTGCTGGGGTCAGGGGTGCTGGGGTCAGCAGTGCTGGAGGCAGGGCTGGGGCAGTTGGTGATTTGCTTCAGCCCTGCTGAAGTGAGCACAGCTGGCCACAGCTGGCCCTGCAGGTGGGGACGGGGCTCAGCCTGAAGCCTGCAGAGGGGAGGGCTAGGACCTGCGCTCGCACTACTGTGCCTTTTCTGAAGGCAAGATGCGCAGCCTGCGACAGACCCTTAAAACACAGCACAGGTCAGCTTGCTGCCTGGCAGGCCTGGGCAGAAGTCGCTTGTGCTCGTCCTTCGTCCCCGCACTGCCCCGCTGCGCCACAGGGCCCCCCAGAGCACCCCACCGGGGTGAGCTAGAAGTGTAAAAGCTTCGGCTCTGACTTGATGTGGCTTTTGCAACAGCAGTGAGGGCTGGGCTAGAGCTCAGACATGCAGTTTAGTAAGACATGGCCATGCTCCGTGTAGGACTTGGCTTTGAAAAAATAGATCAACTTAAAATGCTTTTACTCTAAACTGTTAGCGTTTCACTGTGTGGGAAGGGCTAAGAGCACACGTAGACAGCTGATCTCTGAGAGAGCGTGGTGGTTGGGTTAGTCCCAGTCAGCAGGTAAGTGCCCAGACAGTGCCCCCAACCGCTGTGATGGCTTCCAGAAGAAATGGGAGACCAAGTCCTTTGGGACACTGGGAGGAGTGGAGGAGCGGGCTGGGAGACACGAGGGTTTGCTGTTGGTTGGCTTGTCCTGCCCTGTGCTAACAAACAGAGCAGCCTTCGCGTGCTGTGCTAATAAGGTTGCCCCAAATGTTACAGCTAAGTTGGAGCATCCAGTTCTCCCCTAAAGAATGGGAGAAATCTGAGACCCCAAATATTTGCAGATTACTCGGGTAAAAGGAAAAACTAACAGAAGAGCAAAGGGGTGCCTAGAGAGGGATGAGAGCCTCGTTTTTCCTTCTGTTCCTTGATGAAGATACAGGGGCCATATTTGCTTCTAAGAATATACCGATGGCAAATAATGTGGTTATTGAGGGTTTTTTTGGTCGTTTTTGAGGGTTTGTCATTTTTTAAAATAATTACTTTCTACAGCTGCAGAAGGCTGTATACGTGAGGCCAAGCAGTAATAGTGCAGCACAAGTAAACAGGAGTGAAAGTGCTTACTGCTCCCTTTCTGCTCCAAGGCGATCCTGGCCAGGAGAAGGAGGGAGGTCCTCCAGGGCTCTGGCATGCAGCTTCCCCTTTGCACAGCTTGGGGAAGCAGGAGATCTCTTGGCCAGGGATGGCTGCCAAGAGCATTAGGTAAGTCCTTGGTGCCAGCTCGCGACAGAATTGACGGCAGCCTCTCCTGCTTCCAGCATCCCTGCGGGAGCAGGGCAAAGAGAGGGTGAGCCACCCTATGGAGGGGAGAGATTTTTTGCAAGAGGGAGGAATAAGAAAGAGGTCCTTCCAGATGCGGTCTCCACACCATTTGGAGAGGAATAGTTTCAGTAGTGTTACCCACAGCTTTCAACTTCTGCTTCCCGTTTCTGCATGGGCTGCCTGCCCCATACTCTCATTACCACTTTTTTTACAACCCTTCCCTGTTTTCTCCAAACTCGTTTTCCTTCCTTTCCTTTTCCTGCTGTCTGCTCTTGCATAAACTCCCCTTCACCTCCCCTCTCTTCCTTTCTCTACTCACTTTTAACTGACTTTCTGCAGAGGAAGAGAAAGGGTCTGTCTCAGCAGGGAAGGCAGAGCGGTGGGGCCCAGGAGCGGTACTCTGCTCAGCCCTCGGCTCCTGCTGCCGGCACTTCTTTGACTTCTCTTCTCTTCTCTCTTCCCCTTTCTCTGTTTCTGTCAAGAATGCAAAGTCTTTTGAAAAGCCTTGTTTGAGGAATTCCCACATTTCTGGTAGTGTATTCCCTGGATCTCCTTCTCGAGCAATGACAGCGCTCAGTCTAGCTCAGGTGAATTTTGCAATCCAGCCATGCTTTGCATAGTGCCTTACTGCCGCTAGGTAAGATGGCAGCTAGGTGCTTTTTGACATCGAAATGTTATTTAGAGTCTAAACCTGAGGTTATGAGGCATGTGCAAAATTCAAGTCTGTTAGCACTTCATTGCTAATCGATTCTAAAAAGATAAGCAATAAGAGTTTTTTCACTCCCATTTTGGAGCGCTCTGTTGTCCGGAGTTAACTCGGACACCCGGGGGCCATTTTAGCTGTGAACTTTCCATCCCTCTACTGCATATCTTTGTGAGAACACAAATTGCGACTCGGACTGCAGATAGACAGAGACCCCACAGAAAAATAAGCAGTCAAACCAAGTCAAGGCTAAGAATAGTAACAGAGCCGAAAGGTCAGCCAGAAAACCCATCTCTGCAAAGGGACATAAAGATAATGTTGATTATTTTTTTAATAGAAAAGTGTGTTGGGCAGAGGCTTATGTCACGGCAACTCTCAGCCTGTGTGTAACACTCTCTTTCGTGCACTCATTGACTATCCAGCACCTTTTATGTTATATATTTTTGGTCAGTCATTTCGGTCATCCTTGGGCTTTCATACTGCATCTGTGGCCTGACCAAGTAGGGGGGGAAGGAGTGCAGGTGGGAGCGCAGTCGTGCTCAGGCAGTGTTTTCCAGCTCTGGCACAAACCCCGTGTGCACGGACGACCCCCACATTGCCACGCTGTCTTTCCAAACCTCTGCTTTACTCCCCATTTGACTGCCTTTTGTGAAGACATTGACCTAACAGCCGTATTTCTGCTTCCAACACCACGCTGGGGGAAGTCGGGAGTCGCCGGCCGTGAGTGATGCTGCCCTCCAGGCAGCCGGGAACGGAGCTAAATATATCTCCTGGCCCCTGCCACGGCCCTTCGCAGCTGAAGAGCGGGCGGCTGCTGTCTGGGATGTGACGCTGGGCTTGGAGGAGGCTGAGGCTTGGCTTTGCAGCCTAAAGCTGGCAGAGAAAATAAAATACCACAGATGTTAGTAATTAATCCCATGTAAGAGCTAAATCCCAAATTACCCGTCTTAGTCCCCTCTCCATTGCTTTGCAGGTTAAAATGCTGTTGTCCATGTGACAGAAGAACTTGCCGTCTGGAGTAAAAATCTGAATTTTAACTACAGAGAAACAGCCCCTTTCTAGATTACTTCTGTTTCTAGCTTTCATGGCACCGGGCCCAGGTTTCTTCACAAAGATAGGGAATCATGGCTGCATTCACCTATGATTTTTTTCACGTCTGCACATCTCAGTGCAACCTTAGCAAGGCACGGAGGCAAGAGGGGGGTCTTGAATTTGGCAGCACTGGACATGTTGATGCTTCTCTGCATGTCTGTCTGGGCGCCCTTATCGGCTGTTACTGGGAAGTATTGTCTGGGCAATTTCAAGGACTGCTTAACAGCTACTTTGGGTTGTGTAAACATCTTGTGAAGGTACTCCCACCTCTCTGTGAGCGTGGGGAGAGCTAAGACAGGGTGCTCACTGCCCTGCCAAGTGGGGAAGTGTTCCTGCGAGATGCACAAGCAGGGTTTACTGAAAGGCCTAATGCTGGGGTTTTGTTTTGATTTTTGAGTCAGTATCTAATGAATCAGCTTGCCAGAGGAAGTATGGTTTATGTTTTTAGTATTCAACAGAAAAGTTTACCCTTTGAAGGAGCTGTCGGTGTGTACACGCGGTGTAACTCTTCGGGCAGCAGCAGCAGAGATGACCCCTGACCAAACCCCATGTGTTTGGGAGGAAGTTCAGGCTGTTATGTTGATACCTTTTTTAATCTTTTTAATGAAACCTCCTTCCTGCCATTTCAGAGGAGAGGAGGGTTTGACGTCATGTGCTGATGAGTCACTGCTTTTAACAGGCCAGCAAGCAGGGATTGAGAGTGCTGTCTGGAGCAGCTGCTCTGTTAATCATTCACAAAAAGCCCAGAGAAAGCTCAAGGGGAATGCTTGTGAATAATTAAATTTCTGTTTTCATTATGAAGATGCAGTTGATTTACCTGGATGTGCTAGAATCCAGGTATTGGGAAGTGAGGGAGGAGGACAATGATCTCACTGATTTATTGATATCACTGTAAATAGCTTTTGGATAGTCATTGGTGTCAGTCAAGCGTATACGTGATTTAACAGTTTTACACAAAGCTTATGTAATATAGCTTTGACCATCAGCTACATCTCACTTGCTGCAACCACTTCAACCATACCCATGTTTTCTAGAAGAGAGTTCTTGGGGAAGCAAATGCCTTTGATAGGGCAAGACATGGATTTTACTGGAAGGCTGAAGACTGGGCGTATCTCATAGCCTAGAGTCATGCATTCTCAAAGGAAGCAGAGCTGTCCAGGTTTGTTCACTGCTGGTTCTCCTGCTCGTAAACACCTTCTGGGGATGATTCCATCATTTTGAGTTAATGCTGAATCAGTATCTTGGCAAGATATGTTGCACTCATCCTTGTTGTGATGAGCTTTGAACTTCAGTTGCCAACATGCAGTGATCAGAGAGTTCATTAGATTCTGCTTTGGATGAGTAGGACTGTTATTTCAGCCAAGGTCCAAACTGGATAAATTCCTACATGGTGAATTATTCACTGCTCAACTCCTCCTCTTCTAGGTTGTTTAAGTGTCTTAGACAAGCGCTACTGCCTTTTACCCAGAGGTAGGATAAGATGGGCAGTTTTACTCCCAAAGCAATCCTGTCTGCTAAGTGGTCAGTTGAAGCTGCCTTAGAGCAGAAGCATGCCACTTGGCTTTGAGAAAATGTCAGATTTAGCTTCACCTACACAGTCGGGGTGCTGGGACCATTAGGGGAGTTGGATTGTTTACAAACATTTACTTTAATTACCTATATGATGTGAGTAGAAAGTTGTTATTCTGGCTGACAGAGGAATAATGAGGAAAAAAATCCACACTATGAAACCATTTGAGGCTGAAGAACCCCTCTGTCTTTGGACATTGTTTTCATGGATTTGTGGTATCCCACCGATGTGTAGGCAGAACCTAATTAGCTACAGCCATTGAAAGAGCAAATTTTTAAATAATTTGTTGAAAATGGAATATGTTTTTCTTCTTTCAGCACTGTGGCTGATTTACTGTGGATTTACCTTCTCGATTAGTAGAAAAGTTTAACTGATCATATCAACTTCTCCACATGCACATTGCCCCCAAATTCTAAAGCTTCTTACCACAGTAAAATGCACTTATTCAGTGGGCTGCACTATTCTTTATAGATGGAAAAAAGTGTTGCTAGATGAAACCAGATAGTATCACTGTGGAAGACAGAGTTGTCCTAGAAATGCAATAGCTGGTGATTTGCCATTTCTGTAATGAGATGATTTCCAGAGCCCACTTCTCAGTCTGCAGATACAATGGCCAGTCTGGACCCTTTCAGAAGAGTTGGCCTCACTCCCTGAGCAGGTACATGCCTCCTGGTGGGGTAGGAGAGTGCGATGGCTATTTAGATATTGGGGGGGACAGCCATGGAGCAGCAGAGATGAGATGTGAAATCTTATGGGGGGAGCAGGGGGCTTCATTGGAATGCGTTGGAATCTGGAATGCCAGTAACAGGCTGACTGTCCTGAGCTGGGAAACCAGAGTCAGAAGGATGGGGAGAGTGGTAGGCTAAATAAGCAGCTGAGCTGTAGCTCTTCTAAAGAGCCACAGAAGTAGAGATAAATGAAGGCCAGAGGAGCATTAGAAAGGCTTGCCTGCAGACCCGTAGGAATTGGCGTTGGTGGAGAAAGCAGGAGGTTCCTGCTGAGAAGTTCAGAGGATGGCTGGACTGGCTCTTTCCGAAGAGGACCACAGATGAGCCTGAGAAGTAGTAGGTGCTGGGACCAGGATAGCTGATGTGTCAGTGTGGTGAGTTTGGGGTTGTTAAGGTTTGTGTGCTCTAAGTAAATGAGAGATGGCGAGTGTACCTGGGTCATCACACAGCACAGGAGACTAGCTATGGAGAGACTGGGAACAAACTGGGACTGAAGTGGGAGAGCAGGATGGGAAAACCAGTAATGCTGTGCCCTTTTCACAAGGGTGACCTGGTATCTACCAGGGGACATGGGAGGGAAAATTTTGTACTTCACATGGCAGAACAGAAGCACTGAAGAAATTGTAAGTGAACAGGTTGTATATAGCTTTTCAGATCGTTGCCATGCTGTAGTGGGTAGTGTTGTCCATGCAAACCCATGGAAGGTGTTATCAGAAGGAAATGGGGTTTGCGTTGATTTTGGCAGTGGTAGAGCTTGATTTACAGATGTTGACAGTGAGAGGTTCTGTATATACCCTGTCCAAAGCGATCAGAGATTGTGAACCACGTGTCTTTCTTCCCCATAGAATCACAGCCTGAGAAAAAGGATGCCCAAGGATAGCTGATTTGTTACTTTGGTCCTGTGGCACATCCTTCCTGGAGCTCTTCTTGTTTGACTTCTGCCTTCTGACCCTTTAAGATTCCAATGTTCGAGTTCCTATTAATTTTAAGGCTTGGAGAAGCTTAAATATTGAAAGCTGTGATTCTAATAAATTAATGACATTATAAGTATACCTAGCTTTCCTAATAACTCCAGATATTGGGAAATTTGAATTCTTCAGTGTCACGAGCCACTGAGTCTGGGATATGGGATAGAGCCCAGTTTGAGTATCACAGCTCATAAATAACCACCATAGGGTGGTTATTTATACTAGCAGGGGAAAAGGTATCAGCAAAGCAAATTGTGTTGCTTGCAGATGGAGCATATTTTGTATGGCATACAATAATAATTAAGGTCATCTTTCAGAGCAAAGTTGCTATTGAAAATTTGAGGAATATTGAAAATAGAGGAAATCAAACAGGAACTTGTGAAGTATAAGAATAAAACAAAATCAAAAGGAGGAAAGCAGTTAAAATCTGAAGAGAACACTGTTTCTGAGGCCTCAAGTCAAATGTTGATTCTACAAAAGATGGTTTTTTTCAGTTGCTCATTAAAAAGGGCCCTACTGAAGAGTTATTGTTCCCTGAGAAAACAGATGCATTGTGTAGTCAAATATCATATTAAAAAAGAAAAGGATTTCTGGAAAGACATGGATGCAAGAAAGCAACAAAGCCTGAAGAGGTTATTAAAAGCCACCCAGAGAAATTGGCCATGTGAGGTGTATTACAAAACTGAGAAGCAATCAGCAACAAGAAGCCTTCTGAGACGCCAAAGCCTAAGTTTGCACGTAATCCTGAGCACCCGGGAGCCTCTGATCTCCCTCTCCCGGAGGCCTCACCATGTGGATGAAGACAGCTGATCGCCCTTGCTCTGGCATTTCTGTGGCTGGAGGCTTTCTCTGTGGGAAGGGCTGGCAGGTTTAAAAACAAGTTTGAAAATTTTCCCTATTCTCCAGCCATGTTTTTTCTCCTAATTGGAAAGCGAGTGTAGTTTTTTTAAAAAAATAACTGATTCAGCCAGCCATTTAATCTCTTGCCTTCTGGACCCAGCAAAAAAGTGTGAGTTTGTCTGGAAGAATAATAATTGAAGAAAGATTAAGAATGGGGAACAACACCGCCTGTGATTAAATGATGGGCTGCGGAACCTTTCACCAGCCTAGGTCAACAGCAACCAGAAATTGTCCAGTGGGTTTTGGCATAAACTGTGGTCTCAGGATAGTGTCCAGGGGTAAGTATCAGCCCTCTGACATTCAAGGGCGGGTATTCCCTCCCTCAGGCTCTCTCATCAGAGTGCAAGCTGTCTGCTTGCCTGCCTTGGTGCTCATTAGTGATCACAGTGTTGTGGGGTCGGAAAAAGCACAACTGGTTGCTGGTCAAATAATGGGATTTCTTCCCTCGCTTCTGGCCTCTTGATCTGTGCTCAGGAGAGCTTGTCTAGACTCCTCGAACCTGCCAGCTCTGCAGGGCTGCAGCCAATTCCTTCTCACACGGCAAAGCGTTAGGGAGTTCTTGTAATGCCATAGCTTATTACGTTAGATGTGTCATTATTAATTATTGACAGAGCACTCAAAGATTGGATTGTGATATTTCTGTCCTTTGTTTCTTTTATAAGAAAAAGAGTAGTTTCTAAAGTTAGGTTTAAAAAGTTTAAAACTTTAAAGAGATGCCTGTTCTCCCATGCCTGAGGGACACGTTTGTTTTCTTCTAAGGTAAGGAATAAGTTTCTTTTCCAGCTTCCATCCTTGATCCGACACCACATGATTTACAAAGGGCTCTGTGTCCCTGTAAGCCAACACACCCGCTGACTCCCAGCGCATCAGCTATAAGCTGTTCTCACAGGTATGGTACCAAAGGCAGACAAGTAGTTCTGACTTTTGTGCAGTTATTAACTACTCCCTGTTTTTCAGAAGTGGCTAGCAGGCATCCTTAGAATTGGTCACAGCTCTAGTCGATGCTCGTAAAGATGGAAATACCTGTTGCACCCCCTGCTCTGGCAGCCTGATCTTGCCTGTCGCGAGCACCGTCCTTCTGTGCATTGCAGCAGGGATTCTGAGTGGTCCCATGAAGCTGTTCTGCATTTCGAGAACATGGCACTTTGTCTTCTCAGAGACAAAGACGTGCCTTTCTTTTAGATCTCAGCCTACTGGAAAAGAGGGTCAACCTGATTGTTTTGGAACAGATGGCTTCCTTCCATGTAGTGGCATCTCCCTGGCTAAATGGAGCCTGACTATACATAAATATCAAATGCAGCTATATGTGGATTGGTAAGTATAGTAGCAAATTACAGGGTTAGGAGAATTTAGAACTGCTGAAAAAATGACCAAATTTTCCCAAAAAATCAGTCAGCACTTTAGGTTACTAGTTTTCTTTATCTTCAATACTCATCCTTTAAACTAAGCTAAGCTGGCAGGTGACAGGTTATCCCAGTCCCTCCTGGGGAAAGTTCTCAGTGGAAGATGACTGGAAGCAACTACACAAGAAGAGCTTGATATATTCTGAGCCATCTCCCCCAGCGGATAGAGATTTAGTTGGGTTCTGTGGAAATGCGAACTAAACCAGATCTCATCTGGATGCTAAAACATGAGATTGACTGTGAAGCATGGGTAATGAGGCTAGGAAGAGTACAGGTGGATTAACTGGAACAGAAAGACTGACTTACTGTTCCTGGGTAAATGCATGCTGTTGTCAGTTTTGCTTGTTTCTTGCAGAATATAGGGAATGGTGTGCCCCACGTTCTTGTCGGTCTGTATTACAACATGCTTGGCGGGTGGGTAGCGGGGAGTGACCTACATGCCTTATGCAAGAGAGCGTTACTTGAGATTTCCTGTGTTTTTCAGGATGTCTGCATGCTTTTCCTGGTCCCAAAGAAACAATTTAGATGATATTAATTAATTATTTCAAATAATATCGTGCAGGAGGGAGGAGGACCATATGACCTCCAGAGGCCCATTCCAGCTCTATTTTCTATAGTTTTACGAAAGCGGGTGGCACCAGCAGCGAACGTCACTGATGCCGGCTATTTACCCCTGTGCAAAAGAGTAGCCCTGGCAGCGTGCGGAGAGCCCTGCCTTTCCAAGGGTGGCATTCAGAGCTCCTCCCTCCAGCTTTATCTCATTAGCTCTTTTCAGAAAATACAGCAGAAATGTAATCCAATCACTTTGGCGTTCAGAGGCCCTGGCTCAGCGTAGGGCACTCCAGCTCAGTAACGAGAGATGCTGCTTCGTGACTCATTTCCTCTCCTCGGTCACTGAGTCACTGTCCATTCTTATTGCTAAAAACTGCCTGAAAAAGTCTGAATGGATTTCTGGGCCCTTGGTGTTTTATCTAACTTTAGATGTGGAAGGAGGCACTTAAAGATGTGGGGGTTTGTCACCCCCTCCAAAACACCATGAACTGCGTTGGTATAGGTAGAGCTTTAGCAAGCGTGTTTGAAACCCTGGCTTAAAAATGTACAGGTTTTCTGTGGCTGCTAGGTCGTGGCTAGAAAAGGACTTAACCACAAATAAGAGGACTTCAAAGGGGTTTGAATCTGAGCTAGAGCTGAAATTCTGTTTCGTAGCTTGGGCTTGTTTCCAGAGCAGACCAGAACTCAGATCTGGATTTTAAATACCATCAATCTTGTAAGTCAAGTACCAAGTTCAAGTGTACAGTCAAGCAAGGACCTTGACCTAGGTCTTCCGGCTGTGCCCAGCTGTAGTTTACATGACTTTGTGTTCGTGCATCTGTGCAGGAGGGGAATGGCCACCCAGAACATCTCCACCCTGCAGATTTGGCAGCCCGTCACCTTTCCCTGCCCAGGTTTCGTTCTGACTATATCTTTGTGTTCCTCTTTTTAACTGCTGGTTCTGCTTCCAGAAGTGCTGCCCGCTCCCCACAAGTTTGCCTCTACTGGGGGGTTTCACTCACATCGACTGCATCCCACAAGTCTCCCTGGTCCAGCTGTAAGTCGAGAAGCTGACAAGGTCTCGGGACTGAGCCTGCTCAGCCTCTCCTCTGGCCCACGTAAAGCAATCCAAACATGGCAAGGGATTCAAGACGCTTTATAAGCAAACCCGGATCATTACAAAATAGAGTTTTTTGAAACAAACACTTGTGCTTATTTTAAGGATTTTTTTTTTCTTTCTTCTCTCAAAGGGTTTTTAATCTTTATCAGTATTAAAGCAATCCTGTTTTGAGAAATTCAGATCTTTCTCTTTTGAGATGGAAACTAATTTAACACAGTAAATCCCAGTATTCTGGCTCAATTGGTTAAACCTCTTCATAAATCCCAGGGAACAAATACCAGCAGAAGCATTAACAGACTGGAGCGAAGCTAGATGCATAATTTATTTTTCAATATCTTTAAGCTAGCCAACCCCCCAAATTTATATGTTTCCATCCTTTTTCTTGTGATTTGGTTATCGAATGTAATTGTTGTGTAGTGATGTGATATGTTGTAATATTCCTTCACTCAGTCCTGGTATTTAGTTTGAGTAGTTCCAAAGGAGACCTCCCAACCTACTTAGAGCAACCAGCCAGAAGGCAAAGTCATTATTCGGAGACCTGCTTTACGCAGATGTCCTTTCTGCTCCCAGGTAACAGCGATCCTAGTCATGAGAGTTGTTGACCCCCTCCCTATACTTGGCAGCATTCATCAACCCAACTGTTAGTCCAGAATAGTTTCTTTTGACTTTGTTAAGATTGAGTGAACATTCAAAGTGACCAAAAGCGAGTCAGACCCGCTGTAGAGCTGCTGCCTTCCTAGTCCTGTATTCCTGGTGCTTGCGTCTAACCTACTGCCCGCTGTGGCTGATAGCGGCCGCAGCCAGCAGCTTGGGCTGAGACCTTTGTTTACCCCAGCAAGTGGATACGTCCCCCCTGTAATAAACACACAGACCAGAATATTACTGTAAGTAGGCCCATTATGCGAGACAGCTAAGAAATTAGGGGAAAACAAAGCAAAACCTGGCTCCATAAAATCTGATTAGTAGTTTTTGCTAGAAAATGCTGGCAACACAAAGATTTTATTTGTGTTGTTTCATAGAGATCGGCTGAAATGAAATGACTGAAGCTGAACAAGGATTGACGTGTGTGCTTGATTTACATGCGCTCTGTCCAAAACAATCTGGATGTTCACGTGTGAGTTTAAATGTTCCCAAAATCTTTGCAGAAGCAAGTCCCTGAAAAATAACTTTCTAAGGTTGGTAAAGCATTTCCCCAGAGCTCATGGATATTTAAATCCCTGTTGTTTTGCTTTGCTCATTATAGGATGCATCCTTCTCTCTAGATTAAGATGTTTATGAGATATATACGGTCAGATAAGCACAAATAACTGAGATTGATTTATGAGTTACCGGCCCTCACTAACCCCTGATGATTGAGCCAGTCTTGGCGTCGTTTGGGTTGTATCTCCAGCACAGCCGCTTGGAGTTGTCTGTACCCTCCTACCCCCTCTGGGAAGGAGAAAGGACCATCCCTGAAGTCTGAACCTGGCTTCTGAATTTCTGCACTCTTTTAAGTTTGCTTTTATTGGTTGTATTTGAGACACCTCATGAAGGGACTTAGTAGTGGGTCATTGAATATCGCTGAATATTGGGGCTTCTTTGTTTGGTTTTAATTCTATAGCTGCATTTTAGTTAGCCCTCTTTTCCATCATTTAAGTCATATTAAAATACAATGTGTGTTTTGGAACAGAAAATTAAATGTAGCAAAGCAATTTGAAAACTAATAGCTATCAGGAGCTAAATTGAAGTCTGTGAGCAGCCTAGGGGTTTGCTGTTCTTGCAGACAAGTTTTCGGAAAACTCTGTGGCTAACATGCAAAAAGGTTGCATCATTGCCACAGCTCTGGCTGGCGAGACATACCATAAGAGCAGAATCCCGTTGCTTAGCAACTCGTGAAAGGTGATTAACTCTTTCCCAGCACTGCCCAATATTTGTACAGAAGCCCTCCTGAGGTATCTTTGTGGACAATAATTGAATATGAAGAAACTGCTCTAATATCTTTAGCTACTAGATGTATTGATTTATTCATCATTAATGTTAAATGAAGGACCGTCTTAATCTTACCATTAGTTACTGAAGGAGACTGCTTAATCAAAAGTCATTCTTCCATAGTATGACATGTAATTATTGCAAAGAAAAGATCATATAAGTACAGTGAAGATGGAGTAAGAAGTGATTAAAAATAATTTGGGGGTGATGGTGGTCAATGCTACTGCTGATATTTCTTCATAGGAACTCAAGTATTTCTAAAACATCTGCCAGGTTTAAAGACTGAGTCCATGTATTGACATTGCTCTTGCACAGGGTGTCTTAAAGCAGAGTTTGGGAGCAACAGTAGTTGGGGAAGTTTCTCACCTCTGATCTCCTTCCAGTGCAACACGGAAATTATAAAGGTCATTTCAGTCTGAAAATGCTCCTTTTAATTAAAAATTGCATTAATCTCTGAGGTTGATGGGCTGCAAAATTTCAATTTTCTTCTTTGAAAGGTGCCTGAAACTCAGTAAGAGTTGGTAAGCAGGAATGTGTGGGTGTGGTGGGTGTGTTTGGTTTTACCTGGTGTCGCCCTTTTGCAGATAATATGGTGCAGAAATTTTCCATAGGGTGTTATTAGTATGCTCCAGGACTTGGGTTGGTATATTTTTCAAATGTGATCACTTTGAATGGTGTTCACCTCATCCAGCTTGAACTGTCTTAAAATCGGATGTGAAGTCATCTAGCCATCTACAGTCAGAGCAAGAGGAGCAGTTCTGGTGGGTCATTCATTACATCTCTTTTAAACGTACCCTTGGGTGGGGCTGAACTGCCCTGGTTTGCCGTCTTTTGAAAGCAGGCTGGAAAGACCATTGCACCCCAGCCTGGAAGGAGTGCTGGGTGAGATGAGCCCAGCCCTCTGGTTTTAGTGGTGTCTTGTGTAGCGATATTCCCACAAGGATGACTTTCTAGTGTTCAGTGTGCTGCTTAGTAAGAGTGACAGAGCAACACTGTTTTCAATTGCAGCGGTGGAAGAAACCTCATGTGGGAACAGAGTTAAGGCATAGATAGAGGATTTTAAATTGCAATGGCCTCTCTTTGTGAAATTAGCTGGTAATAAAGGCAAGAATTCCCCTGGGGCAAGAAACACTCTGGGTTTCACTTCTCCCCCTCGCAGTGTTCCAGCAGCAGCAATTGGTTTCTGTAACTATTGGCCCTCAACTCTGGTAGCTTGAGAGCAGGTTGGGGCTGGTGCCCGCCGACAGCAGCTGCTGGGTCTGTGTGCAGCATCATCCCAAGCATCTTTGTGTCTCTGCTGTCACCAACAGAGAAAACTATCTGAGCTAGAAATACTTTGTATTTGGTAGTGTTGAGATTGTGCTCTCCTCTTGTTTGCAGGTGGGTTAACTCCGTGACCTTAACAGAGACTTGTAAGGCCTTAGAATCAATCCAGATGACAGCTTGCTGTCATTACAGCCTTTCCTATGACATATCTGAATGCAGTCCCTGCGTTTCTTAATCTGTCCTTATTCAGTAATACTATGTGTGCTCCTATCAGGCAAATACAGAAATTGCTGGAGATCTTGGTTCCCAAATGTCTTCTGCTGATGCATTTAAGGCTTTCGGCTCCCGAGAGCAGCCCGTGTGATAAACAAGCTGGCTGTGTGCCACACGCTGTTTTGCACTACTGCTTTTCCTACAAGTCTCCATGCCACTGAAAGATCTCAAGGGAGAGTAATGCTCTAACAGAGGCACAAACCAATGCAGATACTTATGAATTGTTAGGCAGATTATTTACCGTTGTTTTGAACACGGTTTCTTAACTCACCAGCAGCAAAAAGAAACTTGTGCCACCGATATCTGAGCTGTTTTCTTTTGCTGCTTTCCGTAAGGAGATGGAGCTGGCAAACTGGGGTGTTTTGGCATTTCAGTAGAACGGATGGATTTGACTTCTCTGAAACACAATTTCTGTCGGCGCCTGTCAGAGGAAATACCCGTTTATCTCGTGCTGCGCTGGCTGGCGTGTCGCGCGGTGGGGACAGCGTGTGTTACTAGCCCAGCTTTGTACCTCTCCTGGCATGCGTTAATCGTGCGAGTTGTGGTGGTTTGGTTATGAGCAAGTAATCCCGCGCTTGTGCTTCCAGTTTTGTTTCTGGGCAGAGACCAGCCTGGGAAGCCGTAACGTAAGTGCTCATGTACAAGAAAGTCCAGCAGCCCACTGTGTGCTCCAGGGGAGAAGCAAGAAGTGCTGCTCTGGGGCTGAGGAGGGACAGGGCTGAAGCAGCAGTGCCTCAGGCTCTCTGCTGAGCTGTGGGGAGAGGGCAACCGCTGCCTCTCCGCTCCTTTCTCCTTGCCTGCTCGCTGAGGTTGGAAATCGGATCACTGGCGTGGCTCAGCGCTGATGGTCACGCCAGGAGGCAGCAAATATTCACGCCATGTGCTCTTCCTTGGCTAGATGCTAAATTTCTGTGTCCTCTGAAGTGTGTTTCTAGGGGGAGTTCTCACAGTTGAGGCGCTGGAACTTAATAACATGCTTTTAAGAGAAACAAACTTAAGCCAGGATTTTTGTGGACAATAGGGCCAGAGCAAAGTAATATGTGTGGATGAATCTGGTTGCCACTGGGGAAATGCCTGGGATTTTTTCTACCTTTCTGATTCAGACCTTGCATGCAGCTGAAGGCCTTGGGATTTTGAGGAGCTGTGTGGGTTTTGTCTCTGCAGGAGAGTCTGCGCTTCGGAGAGGTTGCAACTTACTTCGATACCGAAACGTTAACAGCAAATGGTGCATCCTGGGGGGTAGGTGGGTTTCAGGGAGAAGGGTGGTCCAGGGGCTAGGATGCTTCCATGGGCTAGGGCAGACTAGGGTCAGTTCTGGGTCCCCTTCGGGCATCCCACGTGAGCACAAGGGGTATGTGGGGCTTAGACTCTCTGTGAAGCCACGGCTATTTGTGAAGTAACATCCTCTCCTCTCCTGCACCAGGGAAGGAGTACTGCAGAGGGGAGAAAGGTCAGATACCCTGGTGATGAGTGAGGGGGATATAAGCACTTGAGAGCATGCTGGGACCTGCTCCTACCCGTCTCTGTGCACTCCAGGTCGGGTGGACCTGAGTCAGCTCTGGTCCAGCATCCACAGAGCCATGTTAGCACCGTGCTGGATCTGCTGCTCAGCAAATAGACAACTGTACCTGCCCACAGGGATCAAATTCTCCATTTCCCATAAATTCTTTGATTTAGGAGGGAAATCTGGATGTGCAGATATTCATTAGGTCCAGGGGTGCCATGTGAATTGTGAATAAAAAAATGGCACATGAAATTCTAGTCACTAGAACGGGGAAATAAAAGGCAACTAATGTAGAAATTATTGATTTTTTTTTTTTTACTTGGTTAATATGTGTTAAAACTGCTTGAACACAGTTGCAAACACAAAATGTGAGACAGGCAATAAGGAGTGGCTGATCTCATGTTAACATCCTTTAATTAGTGCAGAAAGTAGCCTGTCGACCGTATCTGAAGTGGAAGGGCTGCACACTGAAGCGTTCACTGGGATGAACTAATATGTGATTCCAGGTGAGACTGTTTCTTTCAGTGCTGTCAACAGTGAGCCCGGGGGAGTTTGTTCTTTCCAACCGGATGACAGCTAGGGACAGATTTCTTAATATTTGTTACAGTGTTGATGCCTTTAACTGTATGGCACATCAGGAGGAAAAGATTCACTGCTCTGAATAGCTGAACCTGGCCTTTTTATTCTCACCGTTTGAGTTTAATGGTATAGCTTAAAATGTAAAGCCTGAGATATGAGATTGTAAGAAGTTCTTTAGTTAGACTGTACACTGCCATATTTTAAATCGCTTTAAATTCATCATGCTTCAGAGCTAGAATGAACCTTAATGCCACAATGCTATAGAACACATACATTTTTGCAGGTAACTTCCATACAAAACCACAGAAAACTGTTTTTCAGCACAGTACAGGGGGCTATTCTGTCACGTTTCTCATTTTTTGTGGGTTTTTTTTGAGCACTTTTCTATCTTGTGAGTTGTTTCCCTTCCTACTCCCCTCAAAACCTACTGAAAATTTTACAACATTTTTTATACTAAAGGGGCCTCCCAGTCTTGAATGCTTAATGCTGTGATGGGCAGGGAAAGGCCTGTGTTCTGCAGAGAAGGAAACCGGGAACAGAAAGGCTAAGCGAGCTGCTGAAGTGCCTTCAGGAAATCCATGGCAGATCGGGGAAGACATGCTCTTGGTTGTCCTGCCAACCCATGTGCCAGCCTTGCTCTCAAACTTGCGATTGGTTCTTGCGTGTTAAGCGTCCCTCATGCTGAAAGGAAGGCTCTTTGCTACTAGGAACAAGACCCGTCCCTAATCAAAATGCAGCAAATTCTGGAAAGAGAAAACCCACAACTTTGGGTGGATGCGCCTTCAGATATAGTGCGATAGTGACAGAATACCCTCTTTTCCACCCAGAGCTACCTCTGGGTGCCCAGGCAGCCTCTGCAGCCAGTGTGGTAACACGACAGAGCGCTGCGGCACTCTCCTAGCCGGCAAAAAATGGAACAGAACCTGCAGCCCCGTCATAATCTCACTTCGGAAATAGCAAATGGTCATTGTGTCTGGAAATCTTCAGCTGATTTATTTCCAGCGACTGGGTAAATGTATTGCTGTAGTTTGTGTTACAAAGGAGAACCTGCTTTCTGTCTACTCTCTTCCTCTTGTAGACTGTCAAGTGTTAGCACAGACCTAGCGAAAGCAACTCTTAGCAGCATTTCTTTCCACTGAGATGGAGATAACTGAGGAAGGATGGTTGTAGGTATTCAAGACTGTTGGATCTTACACTCACAGACGCCATGTACAGGCAGAAAAGCTGTAATCACTGCTCAGTTTCTTCAAAGTCTCCATCCGATCTGAATCCCTGGGCTGGGACATGGGTGAGTGTTGGTGGAGAACAACTCTGTGTTTTGCCTTCAAACATTAGAGAGCAACTGCTAGTTGTCCTAGCAAGTACTTCAAGGTTTTCCAGCCCAATAAACTTGGATGGTATTGCTATGCAATGGCTGAAGATAGTGTTTTGCAACCATTACTCAAACTGAAAGTTAGGTACCTTTTTACGGATACTGAAGCCAGCTCCATTAAAATGGCTTCCCCCTCTGGCTCCGAGAAGTTCCTGGTGATGGTTACAGAGGTAATAGTTGAATCTTTTGATTCTGTCTAAAAACTAATTTCCATACTATCAATAGGGAGAAAATGCTGTGGAATCACATGGTTCCAGGAAAGTACCTGTGTAACAATTGACATATTGTGAGAAGGGGGCTCTGTTTGCAGGTAAAAGATATAACTGTTATTGAGAAAGATCAGAAGATGCCCAAGAAATAGATGACTGAAAGTGTATTTGATAGTAGGCAAAGATAGTCACCAAAACCAGAATTGTCCCAGTTGCAGGCATTCAGTGCACTTCTTGTGACCCGGATCATCTAATTCCGTCTGATAAACATTACTTTTAGTTTGGGAGTGCTTTTTTCCCTCTGTCCCATGTGAACAATTTGATTTTCCTGGCCCATTTGCAGCAGCATGTAATAGCAAAGCGTGTATCTTAAGCTGTTGCACAGGGGTTTATGTTTGGGGATCCTGGCTACAGGTCACAGCTTGGAGCATTGACGATATCCAGTAACGAGGCAGTGCCATGTCAGATACAACTGGATGAGTTATTTGTAGCAAACAACTGATTTAATTTCTTTCCTTCAGTCCCTGAATGATTTACTGTGAGGTTTTGACTGCTGGGGATCTGCGTGTGTGAAATGACAATGACTGTTTTATGCAAATAGGTTTCATGCTCTGGATTGCCAATCAGCTATTCAGAGAAATTATTTCTCATTATTTGCTATTTCAGCTGAATGACAGGCCTTGCAAGTCACGGGGCGTTGAGTCTGATCCCTGAATGAATAGTTTCCGAACTCACATGGAGCTTTCAAGATGATCTTTCAATAGGGCTGTATGCATGCTCTGAGCATGAACCCTGATGAAAACCCATTTGCCATGCTTTCCCCTTCCGTGCTGCATTCTTGGCGATGTTTTTTTTATTGCCGGCAAGGAATGGGAGTGTTGCCCAGTCTGTAGAGCAATCAACTGCTTGTCTTCAGATAAAGCTTTTTGAGTACTTTTTGGCAGCATTTTCTTGATTGTATGCAGGGGACTCATTGGTACAGGAAGAGAGGGTTGAATGTACAAGCAGTGTGGTAGTGGTTACTGGATGAGTTGGTATGGGTTTGCTGGTGCCACTACAGGCGGGTTGAGCCGACCCATGCCAGTGGGGCCCGGGCACTGTCCCCGCTCCTGCGGGCAGCCGCTGGCATGGCCGGGCTGCAATGCTCGTCCAGACCAGGCTTTGTCTCTGCCGGGGAAGCAGTCAACGTTTGCTGTGTTCCCTATGCAGGGAGGTTGTACATGAGAGAGCTACATCATTTGTGACAGTTGTAGCTCTAAATAGGAAATTATTAATATTTCATGATTATTTTTCTGTAAGGCATGATTCTTGGGAGAATGCATCAGTCTGACTTGCTGGAGAGAATAAGCCTGCCTTGCTTACCTTCAAATCAGAATGTAGTCAGGCACTGCATGCTAATAAACCTATATTAGATGAAAAGTCTCTGGCTGTCTGACTAATGCTCTGCTGCCAGTGCGTCAGTACAAAAGCGAACACTTAAGTTTTAGAAACTTCTGTTTCGCTCATCAGTCTTGCAAGTTAGCTGTCTTTCTGCCTTTCTCTTGGGCACCTTTAATCTAGGTTTTAAAATAGTGCAAGAGGTCATGAATGTCCAACGATTGCACCGATTGCAAAATCTTTGATTCTGATGAAAATCCTTCCTTTTTTCTTATTTATTTATTTTTCCCTTTCTTGAATCATAAGCAAACCTGCGTAAAATATTTCAGGATTGCACTAGAGAATAGCAAACAATTGGTCAAGGAAATGTTCTTGTATCTGTAATGCAACTTTTCTGTGGAGGTAGCTATTCAAAATGCCTCAAGGTAAAATATATTGGCAAATATCTTACAGAACTTTTGTTCTTATAATATTAATAGGATGGTCCCAGACTTACTGTTAATTGGCAGCTAGGCCACCAAGACTTTGACTGATGCGCTGGACTGCTCACAAGCAATTCTACAGGAACGTCATGGAAAAGTTGGTAAGAAAAGTGCCATAGAAGCCACTCTTCTCCTTTCTTCTCTGCAAGTCATTCGGTAGGAAGACTTATGCCATATTGTAGTACAATGCTGTTAAGTGCTTCAAATCAGAATGAAAAAAACAGTGGGACAGGCATATAGGTTCTATTCTTTAATCTGAACTCAGACCAGAAGTAAATGGGACTAAAGGATGATGTGTGTTCCCACAGACTAGTATAATGGCTTAATCCTTGTGCAGTAATACTGGAATATAAATAATTCACAGAAGATTCTGCTGGTCCCAACCAGGGTTTCATTCTGTTAGACACAGTAGAGAATACTACAAAAACATGATGAAGGAGAGTTAAGATTGCAGAGAAAACAGATGTTAGGAAGTGTCAGCATTAAGGTGGTCTGTGAAATGTTAATTTAACACACATACAACCCCCCCTGCAAGTACTACACTTGTTCTTAATTACAGTCAAGTCTAACTACTCTATCTGTACAATGGAATGGATATACTTGCTATAACCAAGCAAAACAAGGACTCCTGGTTCTTTTTAGGATGCTATTTTAGAGTTGGATTTGGTTTTATATCACAGCTGTTCCAGATGTTTTAAGGGCTGTTGGTAGACTCTAAATAAGGCAGAAAGGAATATGTAGGAATAGTAACTACTTTATAAGACAGCTCTACATTCACAAGACACTTGACAATAAGTTTTGGGGAGGAATGATTTCCAACACTGGAAGTACTTTGAGACCTCAGTGAGAGACAGGGTCATCTCAGAACTTTTGTCTTCAGTATCCAAGGATTCAGGGACTTAGAAAATTACATAGCTGAATTGCTTTTCTTTTCTGTCTAAAAAACCTGGTAAAGCAACCCCTTTTGGGTGTGTATAATTTTCTGCACATGTGGGTATATGCTATGGTATTTGATAATCCATCTTTTTTAAGCTAATGCAGCTGATATGTCAGGCAAAACTTGCTCAGCATTGTTAAAATTCATGTTGCTTTATGAATTTTGGACTTACATCAGCACAATGCAAAGTATGAATTCAACAGCTACTTTGTAGGTCAGAGTAGTCTCCAGGTAATAGGCAATATAGCCGTGGGAAGAAACCACATTTATTAGTGGATTGTGGGCACCTTTGTAGAAGTTACTTTCGATGATCAATGTAGCAATCAAATTTGCATTTGTTTTATGATCTGTTTGCCTGAAAATGATTGTTTGTTTGTTTATTGGGATCTTTTCTCTTAAAGTGTCATTGTTTGGTAAAAGGAGTGGTTGGACTTGGTTCTAGTGATTATAAAGAGGAGGTTTGGTTTTTGTTTTGTCTGATGCCATTGGCACAGAAAAGCCTCTGCAGTTCTTTTTGGTTTCCAAGTTAACACTGTCTCGGTGCTGCTGACTGTCGATAGATGGTCTCTGAGCCCTGGCTGTCTAAGCAGCTGTGAGAAGTAACAACATAAACTTAGAATTGAGAATTGTCAGTAGTAATTAAAAATCATGGCTAAGGGCAAACACTGACTGCTGCTCAAAGCACTTAGGCATGTTTTTAATTTTGTGCGTATTCCAAATGTATTTGGTCTTATTACAACCAAAGCATATACTTCCAATTCTATTGTTTTACTGCTTTTTAAAAGCAAACAAATGGCTGTAATTCATATATGTACTTGGTGGGTAAAAATCAGGGAACATAACGGCAGTTGTATGGATGGATTTACTTTTGGGAGCAGGTTCTGTATTTCTGCTTCCCTGCAGGTTAATTGTGCTGGGATTTGCTCTGTTACGCTTCTCACTTCAACATATTTTTCCTAAGACTTCTCTTATATTGTAAGCTTCATTTCATACATTTAATATCACTGTTCATCAGCCTAGTTACCCTTTGGGCCCACATCTTTGGCACAGACCCTGAAAGAGAGGCTCAATATTCCTGCCCCAGCTCCTGCACCATCTGGGCTTTCCAGTTCAGAGCCCCTGGCCCTGGTCTCCAGAGCAGCATACGTCTTCTCAGCTGTGCTGGCTCACGTCTTGCAGCTGCATCGCTGACAAGCGAACTGTTTCTTTCTCTTCCCAATTTCTGCTGTGTCTCCCCACACGTAACAGTTCTTTTCCCATGTCTTCCTGTTCTGTACTGAATGCCTCCATTCTACAAAAAATATAATAAGATGGGGATTGGTGTCCTTCGCAATGCCTAGCAGCGAGAAAGGACATCCTTCCACAGGAGCTCAGGGAGGACTGCTTCTGCACAGCACCAAGTCTGTACCCACCGGCCGCTGCCGGGTCCTTGCAGAAGAGAGGATGAGGAAGGAGAAAAGGACCTTTGTGCGCCGGGGTGGAAACCAGCCAGTGGGGAGTTGCACAAACGGCCACCGAGCCGGGACAGTTTCTGCAGCCGTAGTCTGAGAGAGAAGCCGAGCAGCAGCATGATGCTGTGTGGAGCACGATGTACATCTGCTGCAACAGGCAACAGCCCGTCAGGAGAAGCTGAGAAGATACCACTTCAACAAACATACATGGTCATCACCTCCTGACTAAAAGCAAGCAACGGCAACCCAGAAGGGTTTTGTTTGGGTTGGTTTGTTTGTTTTTCATATAATAATGTTGTGAAAGAGTAATGTAAAATTGAGAACCTCATCAATATTACATCTGCAACAGATGGTGAAAACCTCCCTGCATGGACAAGTAATCCATTTAGTTCTTCAGACAAGATCTCCAGTGCCAGATGTAGTATCTGGCCTTTTGATTCAGCTTTGAGATACACTAGTGGAAAACCACAGCCTGCCAAACAACCCCACGTCTGCACAGGAGCATATGCAAGTCACGCTCTAGGTAAGGCTGACAGTAATTCATTGCGGTGCTTTCCGACCTGATTTTAAACAGCTCAAATGAATTGCTTTTGCCTTGAATTTCAAACAATGTATTTTGGATGAGCCGGAACACTTCTATGGGATCCAGCATCAGGCCGAATGCAGTAGATACAGATGGCAGGATACCTGTCATTTTTCGGAAGATGGCCACTGAGTCCCTGGGGGACACAGCTTGCCTTTGTGAGCAGCTCCTGGGCTGTGCTTGCGTGTGTGTGCAGACCTGCTGCTGGTGGGATGGACCTGGGGTGATGGTTTGCAGCACAGTGGCGGTGCAGCAGCAGGACTGCTGCAAAATAAAGCTAAGAGCTACAAGTCTGGTGGAAAATGTGTCATGCTGATCCAGACCTTTCCCCACCACATTGCCTTGTACAGGGGAGATCATCACTGAAAATTGGGTTGGTTTTAGGGACAGGCAAACAGTTTGCTAAGGTGGTGAAATAGCAGAGGTAGAAAAATTACAGTGTTAATGGTAAAAATGGACAGACCCAAGCCTCACGAACAGCCCTGACTCTGGCCCTGTGCGGTGTCCCTGCGCCTGGGAAGTCTGCTCAGTCTGTGGAATGAGGATAGCACTGGGGAAGCTACTGCCAACATCACATAAATCCATGTCACTGCCATCAGGCAAAGACAAAATAATATTATTTCAGTTGTCGTGATGCTCACATGATGTGTGTGGCAACAAAAATTGGTTTTCCCCGCTTAGTTGAAAAGCCCTGTGTGAAAGTAAAAGGGCTTGTTCAGTGTGAGCGCTTGCAAATGGAAACCAGTAACTCGGTCCCATCCTGCTGGAGAAGTGCCTTTCCTGCAGCCGCAGCCCTGCTGCAGATCTGGCTGACAAGACAGGAGTAAACAGTGTCTATAGAGTTCACACCTGATTTTTTTAAATGTATGTGGGAGAAAATTTCTAGAGTAAGGATGCTGCAGATTTGGGGTGAGATACAATAATGTGTCTGTTTACTTCCAGATTCGAATCCTGTTGAATCTGAATTATTAGCCCAGCACTCAAGCAGCTATTTTCATGACAAGCCTTCTGTCGCCTGCAGGGTTCCCTGGATACAAATGGTTTGTTTTGAGTACATTTCATTCGATTGGAAAAATAGCTTATGTTTAATATTTTGTAAAAGAGGCTGTGTATTTTATTTTTGCTGGTACAGAATCCATGCTCTCCATCTACTCATCAACATGTATCCAACTCTTTGCTCAATTCTTTCATTCCAAGGCAGAAAAAAATGATCTTACATTACACAGTCTTACTTGTGCTTAAGCTGGGACTGCTCAGTAAGATGCCTGTAGCCATAAGCTATTTGGACTAACATTCAGACAAGATAGTGCGTGGGCTACTTTCTCACTGGGTATTTGTCCATTCCCCAACTTACTTGTTACGGTACGATTTTCCTACCTGAAAAAAAAGCCGGGCAGTGGGTTGGCACACATCTGCCTTTACCCAGTAGTGGTATCTCAGCCTGGAGTGGGTTTTGATACAACCCAGCTGGTGGGTGGCTGGGTGGATTGGCCCAGGGTTTGGAAGAAGAGCAAAGCAGGAGCCTCAGGGCTGGGAATGGCACTCAGCCCTTCTCAGGCACTTACCAGCAAGGTCTATCAGACAGAAAGTATTTGCCTTAGGGGAAAATTGCAGCATTTTCTCCTGATTATATGGATTTTACTTGCCAGTCGAGGCTCTGATAGCTGAGAGAGAGATGCAAGACTGCTATCTAAAACAGTGTGGAGGTCCAAGCAAACGTTCTTCCCAGCTTGCAGAGGTGTTACTAGTTGTCACGTAGATTGCAGCCTGTTTGGCGAAACAATGTCACCGCTTGCATTTTGACTTTTGCTAGAGAAGGGAGCAGCCTGCCTAGCACTGTTTTCCTCGCGCAAAAGGCCTTTTCGGGATTGAGCGATAAGAAAAAGCAAATTATAGATGTTAACAGAGCTCTTAATCTTTTCAGTGGATGGACGTGTTGTGCCATGTCCCCAGCTGTACCCACCCTCTGGCTCCCACCCCATCCTGCGTTGGATGGAGCATGGTGGCTTGTCCATGTGCACTTACGCAGGGTGGCAGCTCGCTGTTCCCAGACTGCACTGCTTGATTTCTCTGTCTCTTCCTGTTCAGATTATGCCTCCTGCACATCTGGCCAATGGCATTAAACCCTCACTGTCCGGGGAGTGTCTCTGCCAATTGATAAATGGGCCACACCGGAGTTCTGCTCAGCTGTATGAGCCGCGGGCACGCCTGACCACAGCCCGACTGCTTGAAGCAGCGAGGCTGGCCAGGCAGGAGGCTGGTGCAAGGCTAGGCGGTAAATGATTAACCTTGCATCTTTTCTGCTTTTTGGACCAATGTTCTGGACTTGCCTTGATCCTACAGTCACTAAACTAGCAAAGCTGCCGTTGAAGGCAGCCAACTCTCCCTGGCTGTATATCCTGAAATTCAAAGTCATAGAGTCATAGAACCATTTAGATTGGAAAAGACCTTTAAGATCATCAAGTCCAACTGTTAACCTGGCACTGCCAAGTCCACCACTAAACCATGTCCCTACGTGCCACATCCACACGTCTTTTAAATACCTCCAGTGATGGTGACTCAACCACCTCCCTGGGCAGCCTGTTCCAATGTCTGACTACCCTTTCAGTGAAGAGGTTTTTCCTGTATCCAATTTAAACCTCCCCTGGTGCAACTTGAGGCCATTTCTTCTTGTGCTATCACATGTCACTGGGGAGAAGAGACCAACACCCACCTCTCTGCAACCCCCTTTCAGGTAATTGTAGAGAGCAATAAGGTCTCCCCTCAGCCTCCTCTTCCCCAGGCTGAACAACCCCAGTTCCCTCAGCCGCTCCTCATCAGACTTGTGCTCCAGACCCCTCACCAGCTTCATCGCCCTTCTCTGGACATGCTCCAGCACCTCAATGTCCTTCTTGTAGTGAGGGGCCCAAAACTGAACACAATATTTGAGGTGCGGCCTCACCAGCGCCGAGTACAGGGGCACGATCACCTCCCTACTCCTGCTGGCCACACTATTTCTGATAGAGACCAGGATGCCGTTGGCCTTCTTGGCCACCTGGGCACACTGCTGGCTCATATTCAGCCGGCTGTTGACCAACACCCCCAGGTCCTTTTCCACTGGGCAGCTTTCCAGCCACCCCTCCCCAAGCCTGTAGCGTTGCATGGGGTTGTTGTGACCAAAGTGTAGAACCCGGCACTTGGCCTTGTTGAACCTCATCCAATTGGCCTCGGCCCATCGATCCAGCCTGTCCAGATCCCTCTGCAGAGCCTTCTGACCCTCGAGCAGATCAACACTCCCTCCCAACTTGGTGTCATCTGCAAACTTACTGAGGGTGCACTCGATCCCCTCATCCAGATCATTGGTAAAGATATTGAAGAGAACTGGCCCCAACACTGAGCCCTGGGGAACACCACTTGTGACTGGCCGACAACTGGATTTAACTCCATTCACCACAACCCTTTGGGCCTGGCTGTCCCACTAGTTTTTTACCCAGTGAAGAGTGCACCCGTCCAAGCCATGAGCAGCCAGTTTCTCCAGGAGAATGCTGTGGGAAATGGTGTCAAAGGCTTTACTAAAGTCTAGGTAGACAACATCCCCAGCCTTTCCCTCATCCACTAAGTGGGACATCTTGTCATAGAAGGAGATCAGGTTAGTACAATCAGTCAGTACTGTTCAACCCCAAAAATATAAGCTCTCTACTTTGATGCTGATGTGGCAAATGTTAACAGCTATAACCACATGGGATGATATAAATTTGTGCTCTTGTTTTGATGCAATCACTCATGTTTATGTTGACTTAACTTTTAATTTAGTATACATTTTAAAAAAAGGGCATGACATGAAGTGGTTCTGCCTTGTCCACACGAGCTACCGAATCAAACTGTTTGCCCTCTTCTTGGTAGAAGTTGTCTCCAGGAAGAAATTCTATAATGTTGGTTCTGTGCTGTGCCTTAAACTGAGTCTCTTTTTTCTATTTTTGTCACATTCGTGACCAAATGCTAAATTTGGTTTTGACCCAGATCTGTATAAATTACTGTAGCAATAGGGTTGGAACCTATGTAGGCACATACTTACTAAGCAAAGAAGGACAAACCTAAGGCCACAAAAAAGACTGTAATGGCACCGGTGAAACTAATAGCACTAGCAAAGACAATGCAAGAGAAAATTGTGATAATATTTTATGGCAAGGAAACAGAGTGTGGCTTCTTGCCCTCCTAGCTTTAGCAGATAATTCTCGCACACTGCATTGCTAAAGCACCCGTTGCCCTAATGGCTTGGGGATGGAAGAACATTGCTCCACATGAAGTAACGCAAGCATGCTAGTTCATGCTTTGAGAATAGTTGGATTCTCAAAAAAAAAAAAAAAAAAGTAAGAACAGGAGTGTTAATTTTGGAGTGGCAATTTTGCTACTGTGAGTCCTATCCTGTGTTGTCAGACAAGGCAGCAGATAACAAAATGGAGGTTTTCTGCCAAAGACAAGGAGATCCAAAATCACTGAGCTTTTCCATGTTTATGAGTGATCAATGTGAAAATTAATGAGGCTTTAAGATAAGTAAGGGATAGAAATGGCTTAGCCCCAAGATCATGAAGTTTCTGCAGAGCAGAATTGCTGAAATGATTTAGCAGAGGACTAAATAGTGTAACTAACCTTATGCATAGCTGTGAGATCACTTCTATCTGTTTATTTAAAATGAAAAATCCCATAAATGTGAGTACAGATCACTGTTGTGCCAACTTTTTTCACTCTCATGTAAAACCTTTGTGTTCTCTCATGAAAAAACATCACTGAAGGTCAATCTCGGCTGACCCAAATACCCCAAGGTGGCCAATACCCCAGGTCAGTCCCTCACACCAGCCAAGATGCTTGACATGTGCCGGTAGCACTCACCTGGGAAAGCAGAGGCAAACCCGTTTTGCTGTCTGCTGTTGCTGGTTGTTGCCACAGCTGCTCTGAAGGGCTTGGAGGTTTTGGTTAAGTAATCTCCAATGATTTTGGGTGAACCTGTGCAGTTTCTCCAACTGCCAAGCCATGGTTGCTTTGTTTCCTTCCCCCGTGAGCCGGCAGTGAGGAGCGGCACAGCTCCTCAGAAAGATACGACCTGGTTATAAACAATCATCTTTTTTTTTTCTTTGACTCATCTTTGGCAAAGGCAAGTTGGCTGGGGCTGGAGTATGGGCTGCATCTTCTGTATCGGAATGACGCTAGAAGATGCTAGGTCGTGCAAAGTCTCGTGGGTGACGCATCGTTAAAGCAGCTTGCGAGCAGCAATACTTCCCTCAGCACCGCGAGCCCTGCTGCTGAGCTCCGCTGGGTGTCAAGGAAAGGGGAGCCTACCCCATGACAATTAAAACTCTTTTCTCAACTTCTGCTTGGCAAGGTGCAAAGAAATCCTCTTTTCATGCTCAACTACTAAAAATAAATCCTATACTGGGTTTCAGAAGCAGCCGCATGACTAAAATGAGCCGTTCGGTTTCATTCATGTTTGCTGTCTATTAATCTGTTCTCCTCACCCTCAGCAGGGTATGACTCAGGGCTTCGCATTGTCTTCCTCCCTAAACTATCTGTGTTTTGACTTTAAATTCTGCCGTCTGACGCAAAGCAGTGCTGAAATCATGACAGTGTGATCCAGCCAGCTCCCAGGAGGCTCTTGATCTTTACTGGCTGGTAAATGTAGCACTCAGAACAGCTATGCAGAGCAGATATTGATATTTTTACACCACATGTTGGTAAGCAGATGTCACAGGCTTGTGAAGAGCCTTGAAACTCCACAGAAGAAAATATGTGAGTATGTATGTGGGGGAGGCCTGGAGATAAAAATAATTTGGTGGTTATATGGGAAGACGTACATTGCTTAATCTGCTGGTGTTTTACTATTCCTGTTCATGGTACTCAAACTGGAGGCTGCACTGGAACAAGTATAACAGTGAACTCTTTCCCTGTTGATTCATCTGCTGCTTTTACACGCTCCTTCCAGCGGAGGCTTCTCTCCTGCTCCGGCCCTAGCTGAGCTGATAGGTCCCATCCGCCTGCCGTGAGCTGAGGTGCTACGTGGTGGACCCCAATTATCCCAAGCTTGAGGCATCCTGTAGTCAGTGTATGTCACTGGGCAGGGAGGTAGGAGCAGTGAGGCAGCAGGTCTGGGGGGCTGAGCCGCTGTAGGCGCAGAGCAGTGTTTTCCATTACAAACCACCACCGATTTTAGTTTGCCGTAAGCGGTTGTGCTGCAGGCTGAGCAGCTGGGCCAGGGTGGCTCCTCTAGGCAGGCTGGTGGGCGTGCATGGAGGGAGAAACTGCGCGGTGCCCTCAGTGAGGCCGCTGCCGCGCCGTCTCGGCCACCTCCTCGGGCCGGGCACCCACACAGGCTCCTGCAGAGGGGCCACTCGCCCCCCACCCCGGTGTCGAGGAAGCCTCCTGCTTACGGAGTGCCCGGATCTCCGATGGCGCAGGGTGGGTAAGGGAAACCCCACCCGTGGCACGACAGGCTTGTGCTGAAATAGTGACACTCGCAAGGTTGTTGGTATGTCCACATTGCAAAGGCGGACATACAGCCGTGCCCGAGAGGTAGCAGTCAGGTCTTGCCTAAGGTTTCTCTTCCTGGCTAATTTCTTTTAAATGCAGGCAGCCTGAAATCCTGAACATGTAAATGTTGGGTAAAAGTCAGGATTTGTAATTTTTTTTTGTTCTTAGCAAATCTGTTCTTAAAATGTCCCTACGGAGCAAGTAGCAAACCTTCAGGGAGGCGTGTCCGTCAGGCTGGTGTTGAACCTACTCAATCTCACTGCAGTGGGGAATAAAGCCGAGTGATCTACGGCCACCGGACGCTTGCCTTGACATCCATGCTTTTAAAGGACTGTGGTTACAAATGGCAAAGCCCTTAGTTTTCCTTACAATGTTGTATTTTTCCGTCCCCTTAGAGCTTTGTTAATGAAATTTGAGCCATTTATTATGTACTAAATTTAGGGAGGCCAAAAATATTTGCATACAAATATGTTTGATCTTCCAAGCATGCAAAATGAGCACAAAATAACAAGTCTAATGTTGGACACAAGCAGAGTTCAAGTATTCTAAAATTAAAATAATTTAAAAGAATCTATATCTGTGATGGCACATGAACTTCTTCTGAGGCAATAAAACCTCCCCCTTCTCATTACATGCAGAATAAATGCAGATATTCAAGTCAGATATAGACTGAATTTTAAATGTGACAATGGCACTTATTCTGCAAGAAATGCCATGTCTGTAATGAATTGTAAATTATTTTTAGTTGCCACTGGAAACAGTGGAAGCGGGGGTAAATAATAAATATTGACACAACCCCGCTTTATTTTTAAGCAGTACTGATCTTTGGTGACACCAATTAGAGGAGGAGAGAGCTAGAGCTGAAGTGAACTGCACAAACTGCAAACTATTTTGGTGTTTAGAAAAGAGCTACAACAGCCAGACAAATGTGCTGCCTGCTGCTGCGCATTACTGCTGGGATGGTCCTACCATCGAAATCACAGCTTCATCCTCTTCATCCTCGGCACATGTGGTAGGAAGCAGGTCTCACTGGGAGACAACAGTCCATGAACGGTGGCGGTTCTTGCCACCATCACCCCACCAGTGCTGGTGCAGTCCTGGGGACTGGGCACAAGGGCAACAACACCAAGCCCCATGTCAGACCTTGCTACCACCTGAAGTCAAGTTCTCTGACTTTTCTTTCTCCATTAACTGTAGGAATGATCGTCTTCTAGCTGGGTACGACACAGCACGGTGGGGTGGAGTCCTCTTGCCTCTGTCTTCCCCCACCCAACCATTGCCTTGTTTCTTACATGAAATGAATTAAAAATCTCTCTGAAGCTTGACTTACCCTTAAATTAGTATGAAAGATGCAGGGTTGATTGATTAACTTTTAGCTTCTCATGATGCATAACTATGTAAGGTAGAGCATGAGACGGGGCAAGCCATTCAGAGAAACCGTTGCGTTTATTACTGGTCTGTTCCCAGAATCCACAAAAGGATGCAACATGGTCAAAATGTGCTCAGAAAAACAAGATTACTAAGCTCCTCTGGTTAAAGAGTTGATATTGAGCTAGTTCTAACACAATTTCCTAAAATTCAGAGATGCCGTGATGTGATCTTACTCTTGTATAAAATGCCATGGAAATTCTAATGACAGCACAGATCAAATTTTCTGTTGCATGACTCATGCTGAGGAAAAGAATGCCATACACTCAGTATGGGGGGAAAAAAAGTACATTCACTAAGGCCTTCCTTATAGGACTGTGCAGATGCAATCAATCATAAGCACAAAGTCCAGGCAACACTTTTTGATGTGGAGTAAAATTGACAGCTGAATTGTGGATACCCTTTGGTAAATTTTATCCACTGAACCCAAAATAGCCACGGCAGAGACCTAAGTCTGCCTGACTTCACACGCTGTAAATCTCAAGTGAGCGGTTAAGGAGCAGAGGAAGGAATTGTGCTCATGTGGCAATTAATCTGAGTTGTCTGAAATACGCAATGATGGTGAAGATCAGGGATAGAAGGATGGGGGCAGCAGGATGATTTCATGGGAAAGAACTTGCTGGGTAAATGCTAGGCGTTTGGTGGCAGAATGCACAAAACAAGAGTCTGTTGGAAACGCAGGCAGAGGCACAAGAAAATTCCTGAAAATCTGAATTGAGCATTTTTCTTCTTGGTTTTTTTTTTGGTTTTTTTTGATCATGGTGACTATTTTCTCAATGGACTCAGGTGCATTAGTGATAATGATGTCTGCAACTGTATTTTTTGTGGGCGTTCAGAGCCTTGCTGAAGGGGGATGTGCTGTTCAGCAATACAGCTCCCAGCTGCTCAGGGTAGACCATGATTTATTTGGACCTTGCTTTCTGCTTACTGCAGCAGATGCCTTTCTGTTGCCCATCTTCAGGGATGCTATCGTGGGTCCTAACGTAACTTCTCTTTTTGCCTCTTTTCTTTCTGGGTCCAGTGATGAAAGTGAGCATTTTGGATGGTATCTGGGGCCTGAATAATGAATAAAGCTGCTGATGAAGAGTTTCAGCACAAAAACTGGTCCTCTATTTTACTCATAACTCTACCTGAGGTGAAGCGAGAGGCTTCCAGATCTCCATTTCAACTACAACAAAAGCAGCAAGGATAGTCCTTTTGTCTGTGTTCATGGCTGCAATTATTTCTACCTTGCTGTTCTTACGACAATTTAATTTTTTAACATTTATTGGTTTGGAAGGTACATTCATCCTAGTTTTTTGCATTTTGTGCTGTAAAAGGTCAAAATTGTCAGGAAAGATTTATTTTTGGGGAAAAGGAGTCCTTATTTAAAAGCCAAAGTAAAACAACCTTTCTGGAATAGAAAGGAAGAAGGAGGAACGAGCTAAAACCCAGAGCAGCAGCTGAAGTGATGTGTTACATTTCATGCTTTCTGATTTATGGCACAGTGGTATTTACTCTCCCTAGTGATCTATGCGTGCAGGCACTGGCCTTTTTTGCACACAGAGTGCTGAGAATCGAGTTAAAACTGCAAGGGCATTGCCAGCAGTGCCTGGCAGTGGTGCCATAGGTGGGTAGTCCCTCTCTGGCTACATCTGCACCCCGGGAAGCGGGGTCGAAGCCGGGAGCGGGGCAGCCTGGCCCTGGTCCCACACCACAGCCACCGGTGGAGGCAGAGCCCTGCAGTAGTGGGGTGCTTGCGCCCTCCTGCACCGCCGCACACGGGCCCCGGGGCAGGGAGCTACTGTGACGGGGATCCTTCTGCCTTATCTTTGCCCAACATGCTTCAGTTTTTCCATCTGTCTCAGGCATACAATGGAAGGGTGTAATTTCCGCCCCCCCCCAGGACCACCCAACCCTCGGCAGGATGCTCTAGCTGGTCCAGAGCTCCGGGGCTTCCCACGCCTGATGAAGAGGCCACAGATGCCGTGAATTGTCCCTACCCTGTCACAAAGCCAGAACTGTGCTACAATGGCTCATTTAATGGATTAAAAAAGAAAAAAAAAAAAGTCCACGCAGACTGTAGCTGCTAAAAGGCCAGCTCCTGCAAAAGGCACGGGCACAGTTAGGTGCACACACGCACACGCTGACCTTTGCGCCGTGGTGCCTCGGCACATGGTCTTCCTCGCAGTGTGGCTCACACTCACCTGCCGTCCCTGCGTGCCCCCAGCTGCGCTCCTGTCCCGCAGCCCCGGGCGTGTGCCCCTGCTGCTGCCTTGGCCCCCACCTCCACACCCGAGGTGTTGGCCAGCTTGACAGCGTTCACAGAATCACAGATTCACTAAGGTTGGAAAAGACGTGTAAGATCATCAAGTTCCCCCGCTGCTCCTCACCACCTCCTGGTCTGTGGGAGCTGAGAAGCAGAAGGCACCGACTGTACCCTGTCTGCCGGTTTAGGTTCTTTTTACCTTTTTTTCCTTTTTCCCCTCTTTCTTCCTTTCCCCATATTTTATCTTTTTTCTCTTTTACGCCTTTTTTCCTTTTCTTTTTGTCCTTTCTTTTTTTTCCTTTTCCTTTTCTCCCCCTTTTTTCCCCCTTTTTGACGTGTCCCCTCCAGTTTTTATTTGCCCTTTCGACTGCCCTCCCCTTTGCGGGGAAGCGGGGGGGTCCTCAGCCCGCACCTGGGGAGGGTCCCGGTGGCCGCCACCCGCTTTCCGCCGGCGCGGCCCGGCGGAGGCTCCGCCGCCCGGGCGGGGCTTGGGAGCGCGGCTGACGTCAGGCGCGGCGAGGGCGGTATAAGCGGGCGCTGTCCGGGTGCTGAAGGCGGCGGCGGCGGCGGCGGCGGCGGCGGGAGCGGCGCTGGCAGGTAGGGGCTGCGCCGGGCTCCGCAGCGCGGCCGGGCCCGCCGAGGGGCGGCCGGGGGCTGGGGGGCTGGGGAACGCTCGTGCCTCCTCCCCTGTGGGGTGGGCTGCCAGCCGGGTAGGAACCGACAGCACAGAAAGGAGGTTAAGTCAAACGGCGAGTGACGGCAGAAAGTTGATGGGGTCGTAGCTGATATTTGTGATGAAACGTAGCCGTAAAATACAGACCTGTAACTATAGACATACTATGTATTTGCATTATCAGCATTGCTCGTGGCTGAAGCTGGGAAGTATAGCCTTTCTGTTTGCGATTGCGTTCAGCCGTGCTGGCTCGCCGACATGGCACTTCAGCCACGTCAAAACACGGGATGAGAGGTTACCTTGGATGCAAACACAATCTGACTAACTCTCCAGATGCATACATACACAAAGAGTCATTATATTCATTCAGAACTGCTTGGGGTTTGGGGTTTTTCCCTTCTCCTCATCCCCTTGTTATTTTGTTCATGTTTTGAGTCCCTTACACAGGAAAAGGGTTAGATATGCTTTAAAAAACCCCACAAATTTACTGCAGTCATGTTATTTATTGCAAAAGTAAATGGGAGGAAGAGTGCGCGATATATTTCTTTATTTTCCTTATGGAAAATTGCTGTTGGATTCCCCCTCAGAGTCTCAGGGCAGGGACTCACCTATGGGAAAGCTTATGAGTTTTCATCACAAATTTTCACTAAAAACATTACATTCACATCAGAGACAACTGCTGAAAGAGATCAAGAGAGAAAAATTACTGCTACCATGGAAACATCCCAGAAAGGAGATGTATTGTTTTGTCTGTTTTCTTTTTGTCTGACTTCTGTCAGTCTGCATTGCCTTTGTACACGTTAAATTGTGAACTCCATCACCTCATTTTGTAAGAAGGAACTCCTACATTTGTTGGCCAAACGATGATTTTCCTGTTTGTTAGGTACTAATAGAGAAGAAAATATGCTCCCCATCTAAGCTAGCTTCACCATTATCCATCTGTAGACAAAACAGCCATTTTAGCCTATTGTCATTTGAGAGGCACAAAAGAGAATGTGTTAATATAGATCCTAAAGACAGTCTAAAATGTCCTCTGTTTTCTCAAAAAATGTGGAATTGAGGTCTGAAAGACTGGGGAGGAGTCCTATTACCCTAGATAATGCAGTGTATTTTATGACAAGATTTTATGACCTGAACTCAAAGCTTTTAAAAGAAATCATTCACAAATCCATTTGACAAGGCTTTCAAGCATCATGTACCAATAAATTAGAAGTGAAAATTGGTCTAGAGACAAATAAACCCAAAATATCTAGAGAGGAGCCAATGACCTGTTATTCCTGCAAAGGAAATACCCAGTTGAGCAACATCCTTGTGGAACATTAAACTAAACTTTGCCTGGCTACACACATTTTGATTTTAATGGGATGCTGACGACTCTTACAAAGGCTGTAATAAGACATAATTGTGTGCAGTGAAGGAGGTTGAGTTCCTGGTCTCTGTGAGTGGGAGGTGCCTGTCAGATAATTATGGAACAACTCTCCCTTCCCCCACCCCTCAGAAAGGACAGAGTTTCTCATAGACTAATCAAACTAACTCTATTCATAACCAGTCTCTTTGCTGGAAAAAAAAAAGTCTTGATTTCATTTATTTGCTACAATAAGTAGCAAGGTGCTTTTTTTTTTTTTTTTTTCCCTTTACCGGAGATACACGTTTATGTATAGGACTAGTGCCTTTTCTGTGACAGAAAATGAAGCAATGTGTTGGCTTTGTTACGGGACGAACTCAGATCTGGAGGGTGGGACCTTCTAATCAGCTGTTCTGAACTAATCCTTTGTGAAATCAAGGCTCAAACGTATCCAGGCTTGAGTAGTCAGAAATGTTTGGGGAAATTGTTTGCTATTACGGCTGTTAGCTTGCCCAGGCATGCTGAGGGGAAAAAGCAGCTCTCTGAACTGATACTGCTTTAATTATTTAGTTAAGTCATATTAAGTTAGGAACAAAAACTGAGCAGAAAAATCCACAAGTGAGCTGAAATGAGCATATTCACGCTCACTTTCTACTTACAGCAGTGGGTAAATAGTGGTATACATCGCTCTTTCAGTCTGTCACGAGTCACTAACGTCTGAACACAATGCTTTTACCAAGCCAAAAACCAAAGGAACCAAAATAGGTCAATTAATCAAAGTGGTTTCTATCTTTATAATTTCTTTCTCATTATTGTACTTTATTCATTCATGTAACTGGATCAGAAAAGAGTCTACTCTGTCTGACAGCCCCCATATCAGTGCCTGAGCATCTCCTAGGAAAGAAGTGATGGCAATTTTTCCCTTCACTGGGTGGAGGGTGCTTAGCTCCCCGCAGGACTGGGCTTGTGCAGCTGTATCCTCATACGCAGCAGTGCTGTAATCTTCTTAATTCAATTGGAGGCATATTTTCCCCACTGCTGTTCCAGAGTTTATTGTTGGCTGGCATAAGCTGGGCAGACTGACTAGACATGGGCTTCTACTGATCTATTCTAACTGAATTTAGCTCACTTTTGGCAATGGTCATGTTTCTTCCTGTCCTGGGACCTGATTCAGTTTCTGCTGAAGTGAATGAATGAATGAAATCACCACTCAGAACCTACCTACTCGAGCTCATTTCTGAGATGAATTTTAAAGGATTCAGTAAAATTACATTGTACCTTTGGGATAAATTATAGTTTGTCCTTCATATAGGGGATCATTGCCCATAGGAAAATGGTTCACTCATAGAGCCTCTTAACTAAAATTCACGTGTAATACAAATAATATTCTTTCTAAAGAAATAGCAAGAAAGAAAGTAATAACACTAACAATAATGACAGAAATAAACTTGCAAGTCATTTTATAGGCCGTGTTCTCCACTTCATTACATTAATTTTATTGCAGCCTAGCACCATTCAGTGGTATTACACTGGCATTAAATTAGATGCCCTGTGGAACAACCTTACAAAATAACTATGTATGCAGTTTTAATATTAATATTTTGAGTGGCATTTAAATATATGAATATACTGATTTTACCATTTGAAGCCTTCATTTTCATAATCAAAATGACATCTAGATTCCTCTATGGGCATTTCATGAGCTATATAGGGTTTGTATTTTATACTTTGGTGCTGCCATTGGAAAATTGCTGTTCATAAAGTACATTGAACATAGAGATGAGAAGAAATTTCTAGCATAGGAAACAAATAGTTTCCAGTATAACTGAGGAATCATAGGAAAGATTCAGAAAAATCTCAGATTTCCACCAAAATATATGGCTTCCATGTATGAGTTATATTAGGTTTCCATAATTAATAAAAACATGTGTAGTACTGGTGGTATTCTTCATTATAAGTTCCAGTTTAAAATAACAATCTCTGTTTTGCTTCTTAGTTTGCTAAGTCTGTCTCCCTATGTTAACTGCTTCTTTTTTCTTCTTCTTCTTTATTTCAAGGAAATATTTTAAATATGGCAGAAACTAAAACCTTCCACCTTGAAGCAGCCTGTGCTCTCACCTTTTTCTTTGTTGTAATCTGTTGGGTTGATGCAGCTTCCTTCCAGCAGCATCAGCTGCTCCAGAAAGATCCAGACTATGTAATGAAAAACTTACAAAGGTTCCCAAATCCCGATATGATCAAAGCTTTGGAATACATAGAAGATCTTCGCAAGCAAACTAACAAGGGAGAAAGCAGCCCTGATTACAACTCTTATCAAAGTGTCCCTTATCTCCTGCAACAGAAAGAAAGCAAAGATCAGGTTCACCTACTGGACAACGTAAGGGATTCTTTGACTGAAGATGAGTCCCAATGGGTTAAGGTAATGTTGGAAGCCTTGCGTCAAGCTGAGAAAGAATCAAAAGCTGGCCCAAAGGAGAATAAACCTTATGGTCTGAGTTCAGATAACAACTTTCCAGCTGGAGTAACTGATGATTATGAGGCTTACAAGTGGCCTGAGAGGTGGCAAAAATATCTCAAAATGCCACTTGGGCACTATGAAGACAGTTCAAGAGACAGTCCTTTCAAGCGTACTAATGAAATAGTGGAAGAGCAATACACACCCCAAAGCCTTGCTACGTTGGAGTCTGTGTTTCAGGAGTTGGGGAAGATGGCAGGACCTAGTAACCACAAGAAAGAAAGGCTGGATGAGGACCAGAAATTGTATACAGATGATGAAGATGATGTATATAAAGTGAATAACATTGCCTATGAAGACGTGGTTGGAGGAGAAGATTGGAATCCCATAGAGGAAAAAGTGGAAAGTCAAACCCAGGAAGAGATAAAAGATAGCAAAGAGGAAATTGATAAACATGAAGAGGAGATTGATGATGAAATGAAAAGATCAGGGAAACTCAGCTTCCTTGAGGATGAAATAAGAAGAGACAATAAAGATCAAATGTCAGAGGATGTTTCAAAGCTAATGAATTATTACCTGAAGAGGCTGACGGGCGGTGCTGCAAATAGGAAATTAAGGACTGGAGGAGAACTTGAGGAAAAAAGAGCATCCATGTTTTTGGATAAGCAATTCGATCCTCAGTCTATAGCTCAGCTGATAGAAATCTCAAGGAATTTACAAATTCCTCCTGAGGATTTAATAGACATGTTGAAAGCTGGAGAAAAAAAGCAGCTTCAGAGTGAAATGTTGGAAGCTGAGCAGGAAGCAGAATTCCCAGAAGACCTCGATGAGATTGCTGAAAGTAATCTAGGACAGAGCGATATATTTAAAAATAATGTAAACTCTAAAAACGGGTACATGAAGCAGCCTCTTAATGTTATTCCAGAAAATCTACCTGAAGACCTCAATATTGAAGATATTGTCAGTCTTCTGGGAACTGACAATTTAGCTAATCAGAATCCCTCCTACTTACTAAATCGTCTTAATCAAGAAAATGATTTGCCAAGACTGTCTTACATTCCCAGAAGATTGAAAGGACACCCGTTTCCTAAAGCTGCCTGGATGAACGATTTGGAAAGGCGACAAATGGAGTATGAGAAACTGAACGAGAAGGATGAAGAGCTGGCCGATTACTTGGCAAAGGTGTTGGCAAAATATCCTGAAGTTATCAATACGAATCAGTTGAAACGAGTCCCAGTTCCAGCTTCTGAAAGTGACTTGCAGGAAGATGATCGGCTGGAGCAGGCCATCAGGGAGCACCTAAGCCAGCTGGGACCACAGGAGGCTGCGACGTTGGCTTCGCTCAGCAAAAGGCTTTCCATGGCTGGGGAAACCGACGACACGCAGAACAGGCAGTATCTGGATGAGGATATGCTAGCAAAGGTGCTAGAGTATCTAAAACAGGAGAAATCAGAGCTTCAAAGAGATCACATTACTAAACGGGCAATGGAAAATATGTAATTGTTTCCCAAATATTATTTCTCTTCAATGTGTTGACTTCTATCCCAATTCAGTTGTGATTTCTTCCTGCTCTCCCACTAAACAACCTATGGTAGACTACTTACCATTGAACAGTCTGCATATCTTTCTCAGAGCTGTTATATTGTTTATTGATATACTTATATATGTTATAAATTATGGGGCAAACAACAAATTGCTTCAAGTGTTTTAAGAAACAATTTAATGAAATCAAGTAAAACTATAATATGTAAAAAAATGACCTTTACATTGTTAATAAAACATGATAAATGAAGAGTGACAATTATAATTTGAAATTTTTAAGATTAATTGGATTATTTTGTTACTGTCTGTAGTGGTTTTTGTGGAGTATCGAATAAAAAAACAAAGCATTATATATAGTTTTATTTAAAAGGCTTTTTCTATTAAGTGTTTTATTGTTGATGAATAAATTATTTCTGGACAAGAGACTGTTTTTTGTGGCAGCTGATAAAGTCATAGTAATTTGAAATGGAAACATATGTTTTACTTCTACAGACAATTCTTCTGAAGTCTATTATTTTACTGTAGAATAAGTTGGTAGCTTATACTTCTGTTTTTTCTGGGCTGTAAGAACACCGAATGGCATTACCTTTAAGGGCAGTGGGGACCTGAAGAGCTTGCTGAAGTCAACCAGGGCAGTAACTGCATTACCTTTTTTGAAAATTGCCCCCCCCCAACTAATGATTATGTATCCCTTGGCAGTGGGAGGAAGATAAATGATCTGTCCAGCTAAGGCAGACTCTATGGTGGAGCACTAAAAAAATACAAAGTTGAACCTTTGTATGTGAGTAGCAGCAGCTCTGGGAAGCTCTCATGAAGTAGACGGGAAGCAGATGGGTTCCTCGCCATCTCTTGTGATGGTTACCCCAAAGAAAGAGACAGGCTTCAAGGCAAGGCAAGCAGAGAACTCACCCTTAGGTAACATCACTTTTTCATCTAATAAAAATATTATTTCCCATTTCAAGAAATGGCCATTACATGAATACATAAGTATACATAGAACCTTTATTATTCACTACATTACTTGGACACTTGAAATGTCTCTTGAGCTCCTGCTAAGACCTGCAGTGACTGTTCTGGAAAGGCTACGGCTCTTTTACAGAACAAAATGTGCTTGTGTAACTCTGTGAGTCAGACACGGTTTTCACTAGGCCAGCTCAGGCATAAGCATTTCCAGGATTATAATTTAAAAGTGGTTTTCCCTGCGGTATTCTTCAGCAATTCATCTCTGCTAAGTGGGGTGGGGATGACTTTCAGCGAGGCAATGTCTAATGAAGCAAAGTACAAAGGCTGCAGAAATAAGACTTCATCTTCAGTGTCACCATTACCCTGAGCAATCATTGCAGACGATAGGAGTTCAGTCAGAGCGCTTGCTTTGGGCCACAGCAAAATCCTTCAGTTTCCTGTTACTTGGATAGGTCGAAACATGAAACATGAAATTGAAAAAATACCAGCGTTAAATCCACTTCTGTACTCTAAAGAAGGACAAACCTGTTGCCATTAGAAATGCACTTGCTTGTGACACTGGGAACTTGGAATCACTGTATTTTATTCAAAACAAAACTGTGCTTTAAACAAATAACATTTTTTATCACCTTGATTCCTAATACTGTTATTCTCCTTGATCCTAATACTGCTCCTGCAGTCTTCACAGTCCAGAAAATTTTCTTTTAGTCAAATCAGTAACATTTAATACTTAAATATGTAATACGTAAAACTGGGGAAGAATAATGAAAACAAGAGTACTGAGACTTAAATGAATGTTTGCTGTTTTCAATGAACAAGTTTCACAATTTTATATTTGCCTTCCAAGGTCATACTTTAACAGGAGACTTTACTTACTGCCCTTATTCACACACACACACAGATAGCATAACAAAGCCCAACTCCCTAACTTGCTAGATCCTTTGTTTTTCCCAGGGCTGTAGTTAAATGCCTTTTTAATTCCTTTTCTTACGGGAGAAAAAAACTAACTCACATAAATATTTTCATAAAAGGAAATAATGGGCAGCCAGAGAAGCACAAGGCCGTGTGAGGGCCTGAGATGGCCGGCTGACATAGGCGTTGTGCCACCGGCGTTGTGCCGCAGGGAGGGGACCCAGCAGCCGGCATCACAGCGTTGGCTGTGCACGCCTCTGGCTCTCCGGGGTGTAGCGAGGGCGCCTTCCCACCGCTTCATCTCACGAACCAGGTGAGGAATGGTTTGTCAATCTCTGCGGAATCTCTCGCCCAGAAGAAGAGGTTTTTTGGAAAGGCTGGCTGTGCAGGCTCCACTGCTGTCCAGGAACAACAGCCCCTTGGGAGCAGCCTGCTGTCCCGTGGCTGAGCTCAGAGAGGGACCGAGGGCTCCGTGATGATGACACAGAAGGACTCGTGCTCCTGCAGCCTCCCAGGCACAGGGATCTCAGCTCTTGGACATTGCTGCAACCTGTGTGCTGCAGCGTGGGGCTGCCACTGCAGAGCAGCCAGAGGTTGTACAGGGCCTTGGGTGCTCACAGCTTCGATGGAGGCGTACCGTGCTTGCAAACATGCTGTCCAACACGCTTAATAAACGTCATCATGATACCAGACTAAATAATCAAAAATAGCTTTACCAGGGCTTAGGCAAGGCTCACTGAAGACAACAATCATCTTCTCCCTGACTCTTGCACAGACCCTGAAAGAGCATATTTCTCCTGACTCAGACAGCTCAAAGCATGAGCAGGATATCAAGGTGGCTCTGAATGTGTTTTCTTGTGTTTCCTTTTTGTAGCAGTAGCCTTAAAGCACGCATGTGTACATCTGCCCTCTGCTCCCAGCTCTGGGCAGGTAGTAAAGTCACACATCAAAGATAACACCTTGCACCACTTGTGCTACCACACAGCCATGGTACAGTGCATGTTGCTGGTTTTGTCCTCATAGCTAAAATAGACAGAAGTTTATCTATTTTTTTCACAGTGAAAATTAAAACTGCATTGTTTTTTCCTTTTGCTGCCCTCTTTTCTTTCAATGGTGACATACAATAGTGCTTTAAAAAGGAGCTTTTCCATTTTTCTCCCCAGCAGCTGCCAAGCCACAGGCTCGGAGGAGCATCCCCCTCGTCCCTGTGATGAAGGGCTGAGCAACATGTTGCTATGGCAGCCGCAAGGCAGCCGTACTGCATCGCAGCGCCGAAGAAACCAAGAAAATGCTTTGAGGTGCCAACCTTTGCTTCTGCTTTGTCCTAAAATTGTGGTGGGATGGCCTCTGCCACAACCCAGCCAGCCCTGTCGTGGGTCTTCGCACTGCGCTGTGATTTCCCTTGAGCTGATACTTGTAGCACTGCAGTTCCCCTAACGCCACCGAAGGTCCCTAGACCTGAGGGCCTTCCTAAGGACTTGGATTGGAGTGTATTTGATATTATCTTCAAGTGGAAAACAAAACCATCAGGCAGTGGCATTTATGGTTTAAATGGGTTTGGGTTTTTTAAAATCAGTGTAAAAGGTTGACTTCATCAAAACAATGATGTTTTACAGCAGGTATGTTAATGTAGTGTGCTATTATTACTCCTACCTCTTTAGCTGATCTCATTCTTTTCAAAAGAATGATTCCAGTGAAGGGACAGAGGTTCACAGGTCCCTGTTTCAGCCATTATTCCTTGAACATATATCAGGCAATAATATATCTAATTTACAAGGTGTATGTGGGACCTAGAAGAGATGCCACACAAAAGAAACATGGTCAAGCATGAGTGGTGGTAGTTTTAAGTTCCTTTTAGTTTCATTCCATTCCTACCACAGCCCGTAGCACTCCCTTCCCCTGGGCTACCCAGGCTCCTGAGCTGACCAAAGCCCCAGGGAGCTGTTTGGCATAAACTCTGCCTCCAGGTTCTTATTCAAGAAGAGCTCAGTAAAAATTTTGGATACGAGAATGATTTTGGGTCTAAGGAACCCGAGGTACAAACCTATGAATAAAAGGACAGATTCTTTCAGAGACTGTGTAGAAGAGGAAATAAGCTTTGGAAAATCCAAACCGTGGCATGAGGAACTACATCACTTTTTAGAAGACCACCTCACTCACAGGGTGTGCAAGCCGTTAGGGACTTTGCTGTTTGTGATTCATCTTCATAAACAAGAAAAGAGATGTTGAGCTTGAAACAACAGAATTGCACGTTATGCAACAGAACTACGTGGAAGCTTCAAGCTGATTTCAAGCTAAAGAGTGACATCAATACCCTTTCCTTTTCTAGCCACAGAAAGTAGAGAGCTAATCTCCCTGTGAAGTACTTTCTTTCCAACAAACGAATCTCCAACTCCATTTTGAAATTAAATGAAATGAGCAAATATTAAATAGGCAACACCTCTTGGTAGCTATAGCTGCCTCTTGCTATGTAACCAAAGCTGCAGAAGAGGAGATAGTTATACCTGAATATGCAAGACAGCATTATCAAAATGTACATCATAACATGAGATCTGCTCCATTAAACTGCTCCAGAGTGGCCCCCTGCAGAAAGGCTGTGTAGTGCTTAATTGTTCTTAATAGCTACAGCCGCTTTCATTTGTCTGTGCTTTCATTTGCTTTCATTTGTCTGTGTTTTATGTTTTCCTTATGAGTGTAGTGGGACAAACAGTCATGTTGTTAATTATGCACACAGAATACATAATCCATAACAGATACACTATCAAGCTTATTATTATAATTATATAAAAAATAAAGTGACCACCCTGCAATTTTTACTGAAGCAAAGTAAGGAGTAGATTTTTAATTCCTCTTTTGTGCTATGATTTGACAGCATTCCAGATGCAGCTGGTCTGTACTCTCTGTTTATTAGTGGCTTTTGGCCAGCAAAGAAAAATGTTCCTGCTCACATTTTCCTCTTAAAACCTGCAGTAAGCTTCATCTTGTCCTCATATTTAAGGTCCTCCCCAACAAGCAGATTGAACAGAAATTCTGCATTTTGTCTGAATATAACAAGCTGCTGAACACCTTCCTCAAGACCCGAGAGAGTTCTTCTTTGTGCATATACCGGAATTCATTGTATTGGTATCCATAAGAGTTAATAACTTTTTGTTTTTTCATTAATTCACATGCTACTGCAAGTGTTTTGTTTACATCTGCATCTTGATGGCTCCATTATTTTGTCAGCTGGGGCTCTTAAATAAGAACATTTGTTGATTCAAAAATTAATGTAACCACATTACCTCATCTGAAGAAATTAGATTGTTGCAATTTTTTTTTTCTAAAAGGGTATTTCCACATTGCAGTGTAAGGGGCTTGACTCACATATAATATGACAGTCATTAGTATTTCTCAAAGCACTTTACAAGATACCTTGTTTTGCAGGCGAAGTGACATGAGCCATCTATGATTTTCTTAACATGGCAAAGGGTAAGCCAAGGCTGGAACCCAGGTGTCCTGAGCCGTGCTTTGCTTTAGCCTGCCGTTTGTGCTGTTGCTAGCTAACGAGAAGCCTCATGACTCAAACCTGCTTCTCCAGGCAAACCTTACCCAAACCGATCTTCCATTACTTCAGGTCAAACGTAGCATCGTGGGAGTGGGGGACTTCTGTGGACAACAGCCACGTGCAGTGATGAGAGCCATGTGGGAACTGCGTTCCCTGGAGCATCTCTTACCTCCCCCCAAGATGCGCAAGACCAGTCAGTGGCTATTATTTGCTACATGATGCATAAACCTATAGAGACACAGCTGGATGCCAGCTGCACTTTGCATTTGTTCAGCTACCCAAGTGCCTCCGGAGAGGTTTATCCGAGCTGCAAGGAACTCCAGTTCGCAGCAGCAGGCAGGTGCAGAGCCTCTAGTGCATAAAGTGGAAAGGAGAAGCCCTGAATCAGAGCTGATTATCTGAAAAGCCACGTTATTCCTGACTTTTGGATCATCTGAAAACATTTGAGATCGTTAATAATTCATTTGCAGATGTTGCAGAGCTCTAAATGTGGCTGATTAAATGCATTTGACGTTTCTCTTGAGAGAGGCTGTTATTCCAGGAAACCACTCAGTATCTGCAAATGTCTTGGAATTAGCATACTCAAAATTATGGGTTCACTTACAATGTTTTCCCCTTGTAAAGAAAGAAAAGCGACCTCTGATTCCAAATGTAATGTACATCGGTGAATAACTATAGTACAATTATTTTAAATTCACCACAGCCGTTCGGCAGATCTGCTGTGTAACGACTAGTGGTCCAATGCAGAGAGCTCTGCCTTCCTTTGCTAAGACAAAAACCTGCAGACAATAAGCCACGCAGGCCCTACACGCCGGGGGGAGGAGAGCTAGAAAATGGTTGTTTGGCAGCTCCCCAGCGCCTACAATTGCTGCTCCGTGATATGCTTCCCAAAAACCTTCCTGCTGTCTGCCTAAAAATAGAGTCCCGGGCTTCATCCTGGCAGAAAAGGCAGCCTCTGATGGGGCGACTCGGTGGGAGTGCCACAGAGCAGCCAAGTTCTCTGGGTCGGATGAGCAGGATCCAGGACAGGCCCTGAAAGAAATAATGAGCTTTACACCACCTTTGTGGCTCCCTGATTATGTCACCAAATTTGAGTCCACTGGATTTGTTTGGCTTCATGCTTAAGTTAGAGTAAATCTCTTCTGGTGTAGCTGTGGGGTGCATTTTGTGCCACTCCATTTAATGCTGAAACGAGAACTAAGCGTTTATGCAAATTTGAGCGCGTATTTTTCAAGCAGGTGACCCACATCAGGGCAGTTCTCCTACTACTCTTCTTACTGCAGTCACCACCACTGGGGCATCTCATCTACTGGAGATGGTGGGATCCACCCCTGCCAGGTCACCTTGGTAAAAACTTTTTGGGTTATTTTCCTCTTGCCCTAAGCTCATGCCAGCACACAGAAGAGGAGACACACTGTCCCTGTCTGTTGAGATCTCCAGGTGAAACACATGGTCGTTCTTTATTGTCTAGTAAAACTCTTTCCAAAACCATACTTCCTTTAAATGGATCTTTTTTCCAGCTCAAATTTTAGATTCAATTTAGATTCACATTGTAAATCTGTTGCAAAAAGAAACCTCACATCCCCACTTTTATTTCTCCTCTTTGACCTAAGAGAAAGTGTCAGACTGTTTGGACGAGATGCAACATATAATTTCTGCAAGGAACACATTTTCTACCATGGCTATGTGTTTTACCACCTGCTAATAAATGTCATAGCAGAGCAACAAACCACTTAGACACTACCAGTACTTGTACTCCCATATTAAACATGCAAGAGCCAGGCCAGGAACACTATGTACAGACACAGAAAAGATAAAAATAAAGATAAATCATTAAAGGGGATAAATCCTTTCTTGTCATTCATGTGGCATAAGAAGGGGAGATGTGTTAAATCCCTGCAAGCAAGTTTTGGGATGCAAATGTAATCTGACAGGAAAACTGTTTTCCACAAGGTTAAATTTACTCAGATCCAACATATAATCAATTGATTTTCTTCTTACAAACATGAGTGCAACAAGGTAGAAACTTTGCGCTAGTGACCAGCACACTGAAGGAGACTAAGAAGAAAATTAAATCTGAATTTTTTTTTCTGTATGCAATTCTGCAGCTACCATCATATTCCACCAGTTAATTTAGACAACAGAAATGTTGTTATTGTACAAACTCACAAGTCTCACCCATGGCCTCGGACTTTGGCTTCCTAGAGGCAATAGTCAGGTTGAACTTTGTTTACACGTATTTTTTGGCTTTCTAATTTCTATTTAAAAACCGCCAGCCCCCCCGGCCCTCTCCTCACTGGAATGCATGGTCTAAGGCTGGTGCCACCACAGTCACACAAACCTTTAGGGATGGCTGGGGCACAGTGGCCGCTTTAATGCCACGAGGTTCTGTCTTCTGCACTCCTGAGCCTCCCACTTGCAACAAAGGAGTAGTTTAATCCAAAGGATCTTTAACTGCTGGGAAGAGCTCATGGGTATTTTTAGTCTAGAAAAAAATTACTGTTGAAAATGCCACAATTATGAACAATTAAAAAAAAAATGAAACGAAACTTATCAAATCCTCAAACTTTATAATATTTTTCTTACTTGTTACAAAAATACTGATTTTCTTTTAGATGTATGCTGTTTCTCTTCTGCTCCTTTTAGAGTCAGCACATTGCACTTTACTGATCCTACACAAGAGTTCAAAGCTACTGGGCACTTCGCAATTTGGCAGCACCTTTTAGATCAGTCTTATTTATATCTGACAATGCAGGTGAATCTAACAACTTCACATAATTCTGTACTGTATAGTGCTATGTCTTTCTATGCCAGTAAATTTTGTGATAACCTACATAAAGAGGCCATTTTTAAGCTGAAGGTCATCCCCAGCCCAGAGAAGATGTGGGGGCAGGAATTGGAAACCCAGCGTCCACCACGGACAGACCAATGTTCAATGCCATCTTTGCAGCCCCCTCTTCCCCTCCCTAGTGTGGGGAAAATCAGGGACACCAGTGTAAATAATTTGAGACACACCAACAAACATATAGCTAATACATATAGTTTAAGATGTAGTTAAAAAACATCACTTCACATGGGGAGCCACAGAGCAAGTCTGATTTTCTTCAGCATTGCTTTGGCCATGAAGTTCCTTTAAGGTTAGCTTAACGTGCCCTCTGTGGAACTGATCGCTGCTTCACGCATAGATGGCCACATCAGACTCCAAATCTCTCGGCTCCAAACTAAGATGCTATTTATAGATCCGCCTTAGCCCTCCCCGCCTGCCTTCCAAACAGGCTGAAGTATCAACTCTGAAAATACAGAACTCTGTTGAAGCACAGAGATGAGAACGGAGGGGATGTTAAGTAGTTTTGACATTAAAAATATGCTAAGATAAATTGTGGCAGGCAGATGGAGCCCTGAGGAGCAGTATTTTGACAATAGCCTTCCAAGAAAATTCTGAAGTGCAGTCAATATAATCCATACTATGCTCAAACACCTTTTCCCATCCATCCAATTTACAAATAGACTGTCAGAAAATCAAATTAGCTTTATTTCATTAAACCTGCTAAAGGCAACATTTACATTCTTAACTTAATACTGGATGCTCACCGAAGTGCTCCCCAAAGCCAGGTGATGAATGAGGCTGGGGAGGCCTCCCATCCCTGTCACTTGGCTACCACCACCTGCCACAGGGAAGGTAGATGATAACTGGCAGCCTGGCCGTGCCGCAGACTGATGGAAACCTGACTGGTGACTGCCTGCACATCAGCAGGAGTGCCGAGGAGCCCGGTTCTCCTGGGCAACCTTAGGCATTGGGGAACCTTCTATCTTTGAGCTGACACCTCGGTGGTTGCTTTCTTGGCAAACTCATTTATTAATCAGGTTGTGTAACTTCCTTTTCTTCCATTTACTGTCCTCTTGGCTCAGCTCAGTGCATGACTCCATAAGCCTGGCTTAATCATCTTCCTCATAAATTCTGAGTCTATTTCATTGCTGATAAAGTTCTTGCTGACCAGCTTCTACAGCTAAAATATCTGGAGTGGAAAAAAAAAAATTGGGACTTCACCTTTGGATTGTGGATATTTTTAAAAATTAACTCCTGTGCTACAGCACCTTTCCAAAGAAGCAGCCAAAAGCAGCAGCAGGACTGTTTTATAAATATATAAACAATGTGACCTTTAAAAAATACATACTTCACATATCAAACTGCAAAGATAGAGTAGAATTTAGTTACCCTACACCAAGACTGTTGGGACATTTGCCTTTTTCCTAAGGAAATGACTTGCAGCTCACCTTTTATAGTGCACACTTTTCTGCCTGCGCAATTCATTATCCAGTACTCGATCTCCTCAATAGTCTAATGCTGATGTCCTTAGGAAATGAATTTTTTTAATAGTCTTTTTGAAGAACATGTGTTTTGTGGCACCTGAAAATAGATGTACTATATTTCTAGGCTAGTTGCATATTTTACCTATTGAGTCATACATTTCAGTGGCTGTGGCTTCCTGTGTGTTGAGAGGGAAAATAATTTAAACAGTCATTTGCCTGACAAGATATGATTATTTGTCCTCCTACATATCCTATGAGTGTGAAGTTGGATTTATAGCTTGTTCTTTTACTTTCCATCTTTCAAAAGCCAAGGAATGGGGAATGCATTGCTTTATCAATTCTTGGTGGGTGAGCACAGGATTTGTAGTGTGTGTGTATATATACCTTATAAAAAAGGCTATTGGGATACACAAAACAGCAGGTGCTTTAGTTAAGCTGTTGCTACAGAGAGGGGAAAAAAAAGATGGGAAGTGAGCAAGCAAGGCCCTGCTCAATATTCATGGGATAGGAATGAGGCATGGGGTGACCCATTCTGCCACCTGATCTCACTTGGGCAGCAGGAGATGGGTCTTCAGCTTGACTTTCTCACACGGAAGGCACCAGCCCTGGCTAATCAGTGCTTCCACTACTTATGCAGGTTTCTGGTAAAAGAAACTATAGCCAGGGATGCTATTCTAAAAATATTACGACCTTTGGAAGTGCAAAGTAATTTGGCTGCCTAAAACTGGGCACCTACATTAAAACAGCTCATCTTTCAAAGTCGCTGTGCCTTGGCAAATCTAACAAAATGTTGAAACCAGTGGGCTTTGATCTGTCTTTTCCTTATAAATAGACACGTTGTGTACTGGGGTAATTTACCGCAGCTCTGCTGACTTCCTTGAGCACAGAGCACATTGAGCCATCTTGACAAATATTTACATAGAGCCAAATTATCCACAGGTCTATTCATGTTTCAGTGTGTGACAAATGCCCAGGACAGCTCGCATCCTCCCCGTGGCCCAGCGAGCAGCAGGCAGTAGATGACCGGCATGGCATGGGGCCATGGCTGTGGCAGGACCACCTTCCCTGACCCAAATAAGAAAGCCAAAGGGGAAAACGTCTGAAGTCTCTGTGAAAAGCTCCGACGCAGCACCGTTTCACAGGGGCCACCCTCGGAACATGCTCATGTGCCTCCTTGAAACTCATTAATGCACTTCAGTAAGTGCTTATACAGCTTGTGTAAACAGGTAGGGCCCCGCTCTCCCATCTCCTGCGGACCTGTGCCGCTCCTGCTGAAGTCCCTGGGAGCTGGGCTACCTCCGGACAAGCCTGGGGTCTTGGTTCGGGAACCTCACCCTTAGGTGCAGTACAGGCAGGGACCGCTCCCGGGGGACAAGAGTCACTCCCAGCTGCAGTGGGCAAAGCTCCCCGCACCCTTCCCTGCCACGGCTCACTGCCTTTGGGCTGGCTCTGAAAGTTTGCTTTCTTCACCAGCCTGACTAGCTTCATGATTTCCCAAGTCTGGGGAAAACAGAAGATAGTGGCTGGGACCACCTAAGGACAGATTTGCTTACAGCCAATCCATATTACATTTTCCCCAATGCTTATGTGAATCAAAACATAAACAATTCAGTGCAAAAGATAAAGTGTCCCATTTAACAGTTCTGCTCAGGTACAAAAGAGAAGAGTGAAGCATGTGTAAGGAAGAACCATCTCAAAATGAAATGAACTATATTGTCTTCTGAAAATTCCCTTTCTGTTTAGCTTCCAAGGGTTTTTTTCCTTTTCAGGCATCTGCAGACTGCTTTACTCAAAGGGGAGCTTCATTTTTCAGGAAAAATAATATCCTGTTTCAAGAAAAGATCATTCACCTCTTTTAACCTGGGAAGCAGAAAATAGGATCTTCTTTCCAGGTGTTTCTGTGGCCAACAGCATCTGTAATGGGGCTTCTGCGTTCCTTCTTGCAAGAGAATTATTCAATAATTAAATAGCATCAAACATGTTGAGACAGCACTACAGCCCAGTGCAAAATATTCTACATAAAAAATAAAGTATCCTCCCCTCCAGGAAAGTATTGTGATTCCAGAAAAGTCTGACAGGGATCACTAATGGTTACAGCATATAGCAGCTGTAGTTCTGTTCCCCAGAACAAGCCAGCTTGCTTTCTTCACCTGTGATTTTAAATTTGATATAATTTTCAATTTTGCAATGCTGGGAGAGCAGTTGAGGTGACTTTTAAAGTTCATTTCAAGAATACAGCTCAATTTAGCAAGTAATTTGCAGAGACTATCCCTCTGATTGCAGTATGTTTTTCTGCCCATTGCAGAAAGCACAAAGAGAAGAGGAAGGCAGGCAGCGGCATTAGCGACCCCACATAATCCGCTCTAACACAAAATGTGATTGTAAGTTGCTATATGTAAGTGTTCAGATGCCAATTAGCTACTTTAATGCAAATTATTCTTTTATTTATAGGGTGGTTCTTCCTTAGACCTGAAATTGCTGTAGCTCTGATGCTAGCACCGAGTCATGAGATAAATGAATCACAGAGCCAGATTACTGCGTCTGCAGAGAATGTTATGTTCTTGAGTCTAACCTGACGCTACAGCACTTGCGGGAGATCTCTGCGTGCGTGCAGATGAAGCAGTTCCCAAGGGATATTTTGGTGAAGCATCTCCTGCATGCTCGCAGGGCACAGAGGGCCTCCTGCACAGCCCCTGCTCGCGCAAGCGGCTAGAGCTTTGGGTTGCCCAAAGGGGTATGCATCCCTCCCCTTCTCTGCTCTTCCTGGTGAGCCCCGTACGCCCCTTTTGGTGAGTTCACCCCTTCCTGGGCACTTTGGCGTCTCCTCCAAGCCCAGAGGTGAATCCCATCTCACTGGGGCGGGCAGTTCAGTGGGGCCAATACCAAGTGTACCGACGTTACCTGACCCATGACGCTTATCCATCTGTTCCTGCTCTATCAGACCGGTCCAGTTATTGGTCCTTACGTCCCTGGCTCCCTTTAGAAAGCCAAGCCTGTAATTTAGTAAACAAGAGCCACTGAAAACAGGCTGTGTTATCTTTAAAGAGAAACAGCTGGAGGCTTTCCAGAAAAATCTGGAGGTTTTTGCTCTCTGTTGTTTTCTTTGCAACACCCGAGCTGAAACCAAACCCACAGGGTCGGCTTCCTGCACCACCGCATGAGCTTTCCCGGCCGTGCTCCCCTGTGTCCCCCGGGAACACAAGCTCTTCTCACCCGTGACTCAGCACCCCCAAGTGCTGCCCCCCCTCCTCCTGCATGGGCTTCCCACACATCCCACCTGCACTAGCCACGACACTAGCCCCGGCTGGCCACGCTGGCAATTAGAAAACAGCATCTGGGAGTCTGTGGGCTACTGCAAAGGATCCATGGCAGTCTGGGAGGGGAACAGGTCCATGGCAGTCCACGCTGACCTCAGAAAACAGTTAAGAGACCACAGACTGAGCAAGAGATGATGCTATGCAATGTACGCACAGGCAGAAGTAGGCTGACTAGCTCTTGGCTGAGGTCATATAACACAATAAATACAAAAACGGGATTATAACTGTATCATACTTGGCTTTTTCAGTTCAGTTTCTAGGAGTGGAAATACTAAAAGTACCTGCAAGTGCTCTGGCCAATTTAGTTACCAAACGTTTCTGTGATATATCTAAAGGAACTTCAGAAGTCCATAAGGCAACTCACAACTCCTTTTCTGGATGGGGTTCAGAGTATTTGCTCTTATTGGGAAAATATTTTTATTTTATTACATTCTGGTTTCATCCTTTGCAGAGCTGTAGCAGGGTCCATTATCACTTGTCTAGCTGTGCTCTGCTAATAAAAACCTACAGAGAAATTTATAGTGAAAATCTGATCGCATTGATCTCAGCGGGAGCCCACCACTGCCATCAGTATCTGCCAGACTTTGTCCTGGTCTTTAGAGACTATGTCTGTGAAATACATCCTCTCCCTAAGGCAAAGCTCTACAGTTCCCTCCTGTTTCTAATACAGCTTTTTAATTGTGTGTTAAAATCTGTCTTAACCGGGCAGTAGGTTCCTAACCCTTTCCACAGATTTAGAAAAGATTTCATTATGTTCCTACACACGAAATAGAAAAGCTGCTCAAGATTTTGCTAAAAACAAAGTAGCTGTAACAGGAGGCTTGTAGCTACCAAGTGGGAGTTTATCTGATGACACAGACAGTCCCCAGGACTGGCTCCTGGGAAGCTCTCGGCACGTAGCTAGGGAGCTATGGCTAAAGGAGGATCATTAGAAAGCCACAGAACTAAAAGCACCCAGTCTATGTGGTCACTTCCAGAGACTCCAGGCAGCCATTTCCACCTCATGATGTTTTCCAGCACATGTGAAGAGGCAGGCTGGTGCCGTACCCATCCTGATGAGATATCGGCTCCTGTCGGCAGCAGCAGCTGCCTCTGCACCGTTAGTCATTCATGCAGGCACACGCGGAATGACTGAGGGAACTTAGGAGAGACAGCAGCATAAACTGTTCTTCAGTTTCCAGTTTTGTTATCATCGTTCATCTGGTTTGCTTGCTTGTCTCATGTCTCCCAGGTCTGATCTCGAGAGGAACTTTTCTGCCTTTCTCAGGCTGATCGTGCAAGTGGAAATGAAATTCCATTGAAACAGATTAATTAAAAGAATATTAGTAAGATTAGTTAAACTATAACTGTTTTGTGCCTTCCTTGTTGAATGCAAAGAATTGTGCTACAAACAACAGAGCCAAGAGCCAGCCCTTCTCTGGAAGCGTACGACGTTGCTCCATCTATTCTGGCCCTATCAGCAGCTATCTACCGGTAAATGGATGATAGCTTCTGCAAGTTTCTGTTGCTATACATTCACACACACACAGAAAAAAGGACTTTTGTGGCAAGCAAGAAATTTCAAGCATGTACAGTGCAGTGCTGCTTTGTATCAGGAAGATGGGCTCAGGGTATCCGCTCTCATCGGCAGAGCACACCAGACAAAGGGGAGCTTCATTTTTAATGCACTGAAGCTGTGCAGTCACCAGTGATTATTCCATGGCGTTAATGGAAAGACAGAGGTATTTCTAGCTTCCCTCTAAGACTTTCAAAGCTGGTTTCCAGGAGTGCCTTAGCTACCCACAGCCGCCCTCTGAATTGCTTGGGCAACAGGTTTCCCACCCCGGGGCTTTCTGAGAGCTTTTGGGACTGCTGTGCGTGATCACTGTGACCTGCGTCTTCTCAGCCACACACAGACCCACCAGCAGGAGAGTGGAGCAGCATCAGCATGGTGCCGGGCTGGGCGAAGGGAGGGCGATGTCTAGCAGTGCTTTGAAACAAGGGCAGGAAAAAGGACTTATCATGCCGGTGCTGTCCCACGCATCCCTGCCTCTCCAGCCCATCTCATGGGCTGCTCCTGCTGTGCCCGGCCAGCCTCACTGCCACAGCACTTTCTGCTGCCTTCTTGTCCCTGGCAGAAGTAGGAATAGCCGCCAGTCCCCAAGCTCAGCGACAGGAGAAGGGAACGGAGGGTGTTTCAGTGTTGGGGACTGGGAGAGGCCAGGCCTAACCAGGAGCTATGGATCTCACGGGAAAAAAATCCTCCTGACTGAATCGTGTTTACCTCGGCTGCACTGGAAACCGCTACCGCATGGTTGATGCTAGACACCTTTTTAGAAACAGCTGTGATCTTTCCCCCTTGCATTTTCTGCTGCCTGCTTTTGTTTCCAGCTCAGGGGGAAAAAAATAGGGGGACAAACAAAACAACAGCAAAGAAAGAACAAAACCAAAGCACAGCAGGTCAGGAAGAACAGAGAGAAGGCAGATCAGGAGCTCCTGTCCTTCCTGTCTCAGAGCACATGAGCGATCAATGATATTAAAAGCAGCAAACACGGAGCTGGTGTAAGGAAGCACTGTTTCAAGGAACACGTAATTAGACCAAGGAACGCAGTGCTGCAGATGGACATCCAGGGCAAGGACATAGCGAAATTTGAACAATTATCTGTATAACAAGAGTAACAGAGTTGTAACAGTTAATGATCTTGTGTGTGTGGAAATGACGTAAAGTGGCATGTTCCCCAGTTTAAGCCAGTCAGGATTAGGAGAAACCCTCTTAGAAATGCAGACTAGCCATAACAGCTAAAAGCGAGGCTCCCCAGGCCTGCCTGAGAGGTGCTTGGAGCCCTCCATTTGCTGAAGACCTGTTTGACCAGACGGACCGTGGGCCTGCTCTGCTGTAGCAACACGCTGCCCCTTTCCCCGTTACATTCCCGTTATACCTATGGTGCATCGAGATGAGCACAACAGCAGCCACAAACCCACCCCACTCCACAGCTCACCTGCCTGCGCCCCACACCAGTGCCTCTGGCTGCCACCAGCACCTGGGTGCACTCGCCTTCGGGAAGAAGAATGAATCAGGGATGTTAAAACACTTAGGAGAGTATTTAGGAAATATAGATTTCATTACAGTATAGGCAAACTCCATTTGCAGCTTGAGCACACAAGACTACTTATAAGAGGAATTTTACTACTGGAGATAATAAGCCGGTTTTCACCAAAGTGTAAATCTGCTGGCTGCTTGTAGAGGCTCTCAGACTGTCAGAGCACAGATCATCACTACTGAGTGCTCTGCTAATAGTATAAACAGTGATGACATTTAGAGTATCGTTTAACTGAGGGAGGAGATTTAAGTCACATCTACAATATTATCTAACAGAGAGTAAACCGCTGCAGATTGTACATCACAACTCTGGCAGCAGTCTGTAGTGTTTTTAAGCTACATCTTTAAATTATGAATAATGCCTCTTAAAAAATCATAACTCTTAGTTGTGGTAAGCATCTCTGGGCAAAGACACTGTCAGAATAATTAGAGCCTAGATCGTGAATGTAGTATCTGTCCTCGCCCCATGAACAGTTTGTAGGATCAGCACACCCATTACAATAGTTTATTACACCTCTTAAAACCAACATGCTGCAAAGTGCTTCCCACCAACAATTTTTCCACTTAGGAAGTGAGTTAAGCCCCTTCCAAGTCTATAGCTGAGCATCTGAGAGTGTGAGAAATGAGTAGGATGTGCATTTTGAGAAAGTCCTTTGTAACTTTGAGAAAATTATTTTCTCTAGGCAAAGATTTACTTATCTTGTAGCAAGGTAACTTACTTTCAGACAACGTGATATGAGCGCAACATCTCCTTTCTGTCCCTGTAGCCAAGAGGGAGCCCTCAGTCTGGTGTCCCTGAACCCACACTCACGTCTGCATTTATTCCCGCAGCAGTGCAAGAGGTGTGTGAAAGAAAGCCTCTGAGCAGTACCAGTTTGTGTGAAAATTTACCACGAGCCAGTGAGTTCAGCTTTCAAATTAAAGTGCAAACAACTCTCACGTTGCTGAAGTCCATCATGGCGCATGCATCCCTAAATTTCAGTGAGAGCAGGAACACAGTGCATCCTTTGTACAAGCTCGTGCTGGTCCAGCACCTCTCCCCGGCGAGGCCAGGGAGCGCGGAGGCTCCCCCGGCGCCAGGCAGAGACAGTCTCCTTCCAGCTGCTCACCCGCAGAGTCTGTGCAAACAGTGCAGAAGAGAGCCAGCTGAAGGCTGGTTAGATGTAGAGGCTTCTCTAGCGAAGCGGTGTTACTGAAGAGCGTGTGAGGGCTGAGCTGGGTCCACAGTACAGTGATGAGACCACTGGGGTGGGACACTGGAGAGATTCAGGCCTCTAAACCCAAATTTGCAATCTGGCACCACGGAGCAGGGACACCAGCATGGTGGGGCAGGACCAAGGGCTCGACCACAGGGATATTTCTTCTCGCAGAGAGCGTGAGGTACTTGCAGGCCATGGCGGTGGGTGGGAAAAGTACTGGGGCTCTGCTTACCCCTGCCTCCCTCCGTCCCTTGGCTGGTGGGGCTGGAGGGCAGGCACAGCGGTGGTGCCAGTATTTCTCTCATCACACAGGCTGAAAATAGCAGCTGGCCTTAATGCAGGCTTTTTCTCTAACTGCTTTTCTTCTAATCAGCTGCATAAAGGCCAACCACCATCCGTGCATCACAGAGCAAGATAGAAACACTGAACAGAACTGCCAGGTCTGCTATTTAACCTCAAGAATTTCAACTTCCGATTCTGCCTCCGTGAGGGAGGAGAGAAACAGCCTCTGGCCAGGTTAACGCTGGAAGCGAATTAGCAGCATCTTCCATAGGCTTGCAGAAGGAAAGAAAATCACCAGAGCAGAACCACATGAGGAGGGGAACTTCTGGCAGCTTAGCTCAAGCTTTCTGAAAGAGCAGGCAGGCTGCAGACAAGCAGAGCAGTCACAGAAAGTGGCTGATAGCATTTTCTAATGCGTTTTTCTTCCCTAGCAAATGTAAAGCTTATTAAAGCGGGGAGACTGACTGCACTGAAAAATAAAGGAAGAAGGGAAACTGGTAGCAGTAGCATGAGATTTCACACACCCTCTGTCAAGAAGCTCTCCTCAATCTCAGAAGCCCCACTCCAGCGAGAGAGCTGTAAGCGATAGTCCCATTTATACGGGGTTAGCTCCTGCCTGCAAGGGCCATCCAGCTGCGTGAAGGCCTGTCTCTAAAGCTGTACCCAAATCTGCCCATTTTCCATACGTAACAGAATGCCTGATAAAACAATGACAGGACTGAGAGAGCTTGATCCAGCACACCGATGCTGGTGGGGCACACCATGCTCGCTGGAGCCTGAGGTCTCATGCAACACCGGCTTTAGCACTGCAGGATTCCTCCTGCACGGAGCCCGGTCCCCTGCCGTCCCAGGCAGCCACTTCGTATAACAACATTCATCAAACAATCAACCACCAGGTCCTTGCAGTGAATTGCGAATGCAGTAGATAGGCCTCAGATGGACCACAATGCTCCTCCAAAGTGGGACTGAATGTCAGGTGAACGCCTTGCCCCCCATCTAGAGAGCCAAGTGTCCTTTCATTCTCTGTTACCTGTTCTCAGGGACTCGCCACTGCCAACAGTGCACGGTCCCACACACGGGAGCTCTGTCCCTCCCAGATTACCTCTACCTGGAGCAAGGGTGAAATGCTTTCTTGAGAAGAGGTACTGGGTGTTCAACCTTGGGAAGGTGTGGGAGAGCCAGGACCTGGTTAGCTGCCTCCTGCAGAGTGCTCCAAGCACCAGACTGGCATGCCCAAAGGCAACACTGGTGGCACCACCAGTACCTCAGAGCACTGGGGACGAGACCTAAGTACCTCTGGGTATCTGCAGCACGCACAGAAAATAGACCAGCAGCACGCACAGAAAATAGACCAGCACCACTGTGGGACCATTCCAGGCTGCCGAGGAAGGTGCTCCACAGGTCTTAGGTATCGGTAGGCCCCAGGGATGACAGGATTTTTGGCTGTCTCTCATGTGTAGTCAGAGCCCCAGTCTGACCAGTGTATCTTTTCCCAGGGGATTCAAGCCACGTTTGCCTCCCCACTCTCTACTTCAGCTGATGTGGAGATGCCTACAGGACAGAGGGAGCTTTTGGGGAGTGGCTGAATCCCCACCTGTGCAACTGAAGTCTGCAGCTCATCATCCTACAAGAACATACCTATAATGAGAATCTCTCTCAATCAACATTTAATTTAATATGTTGCATTTACCACAAGCTACCAACATTGAAATGAGACAAACAGGCAAACGCACCAGCTGCACCTCCCTCTCTGCACAGCATCTGAGATGGCCAGTCTTCCTTTCCAGAAGCTTATTTCCCCTGAAGAAGCCAGCTGCTGACAATGTCAAGTTCGTCTGTTTTGAACATTAACTCTCTCTCTAATTCTCACTTTCTTGGTGGGCCTTTGCCATAGAAACCTTCCTTAGCAACAGGGAGGCAGAGCAACAGTGGCTCCAGCCAGAGGCACTAATGAGGCAGCCCCGGTCCCTCCACATGGCACGTCACCTCGTGCCCTGCCTCCTCAACTTACCTCTTCCAGCAAGGCATAACTAATAGGTGAGCATTTCCAGCAGAATGGGGGTGTGGGGCAGGAGGGAAACACCTTTGATTAAGTGCATATGGCCCAGTTTATAACCCAGCTCACCCAAGGGAATTTCTCGCAGCTGTACAGCCCTGGCACACCAAGAATGACTTCTGGTGTGTGTGGCCATGGGCACAGGGGGTGACAAGAGGAATCAAGAGAAAAGTGGGGAGGGGATGACATCTGGAGCATCTCAACACGGGCTCAGGAGCCACTCTGCCTAAACGAAAGAGAAACAAACAGAATGACTCAGGACACTGAAAACAGCCCTGTGAGCTTCGTGGGGAAAGAATACCCTGACCACAGCCCCATCCTCCACACCATTCGTGATGCTCACTGGCCAGCGGGCAATGGTCTCTGCTGTGTCTAAGTCTTGGTGTAGTACTGCTGTCAGAGTGATGCCCAGATGCTCTAGCTCTATTCTTACTACCGATTTCTGCTGTATCTCCACTTAATTGCTATTTCTTTTACTGGTTAGAAAAGCGGTATTTGCCTCTGTGATGGGAGGGAGGCTGTAAAGAGAAAATCAGTAGCACTTGTGATGTGCTGTGTGAGTAAAGGGGCAATCCCTCATCCCTGTACCGCCACTGGTAGATGATACGCAGAAATGCAGGCAAGAAACATTGTCACTTCAAATTCCTAACCAAGTGGTGTCCAGACTGTAAAAGAAGTGGTGAAGGATCAGGGACAGCGTTGTTATTGCTTCTGTATCATCCTCCCCCCAGGACTGTGCCTTTTTATTCCCAATAGCTTTATTTTGACAGACAGATAAAGCAGGTTGCCTGTTGCTCTGAATTTTCCACTTCTTTCAGGGAAATAGCTGACAGCTGCTCTGCAGACATATGTAAGTTGGTTCTGCCTGTGCTGCAAAGCAGGTCTGAAGTGGAAACATCTCACCAAGGGTGGTCAGCTCAGGTCCAGAGCCAAGCTAAAGCCAGTGCTACTTGCTTCCCTTGTGGAGCCTGCTTGTGTCCAGCCAGCTTGGAGGCCAAGTGCCTAACAAAAAACCTCCCCAGCTGCATCCTCTCTGAAGACCCAGCACAAGGATATGCACATACAAGTATTGAGACGGGCGCTAACCACCACGGCCAGCTTGAGGAACCCGTAACTTTATCTTTCCATTCTCTGACTCATCCTGTCACAAACACACCATGCAAGCACCGTGCTGCTACCAGCATTACACTGCGACTCACTGGTAAACCTGCACTGCTCTCACTTCCAATCCTCCCTGCCAGGTTTTTCATTATCTGCTCTGATGTCTGTGGGGCAATCATCTCGAGGAAGAGCCCCGGTGGCCTGCATCTCCAAACACCTCTCCTCTGCCTACCTCTCAGCACCAGGACATAATCAACTGCTAGCAGCTGACCTGAATTCGCAAACGTGGCTTGTAGGGAATAGGGAATGACCAACTCGCCCAGCTTGTGCTATTCAGTGGGAGCAAATACTTTTATCATTAGGGGTCACAGAATCTGCAGAATTTTTATGTCATATAAAATCACAGGCAGGAAAACACTTTTCTGTTTCGGGGTTTTTTTGTTTGCTAGTTTGGTTTTGCATTTTAACATTTTCTAACTTTTATCCAGTGACAGGCATTTCTGCTCTAAGTTGAGCAAGCATTTGTTTATGCCTCTGACCAAAACTCTGACCCTGAGAGGGTTTAGATTAAAGCACATTCATTCAACACCCAACTGAAGAACGACAGGCTTGACTAAATGATATATTGGGTATGTTTGATCTAAGACATTTGGAAACTTGATTATATCAAAGGCTGCAATTTATGAAGTCCGTTTTCTCCTAATATAAAGACATGAATCTAAATTTTTAGATGAACTCTTACTGAATTAAATAAAGGAATCTAATGGCTTTTATTACACATGCAAGTATTCTCACACGCAGCTATGAGTAATTACACATAAAAAGTTCATGGAAAAATCAAACATGCTAAAGGTTAACCGTAACGTATCTTTCACCATCAAAGAAAGAAAGTTTCAAGACTTAGAATATTCTTGACATAAAGTCAAAAGTGAGTATTTGTTCCTAAGAAACAGGCCACCACCTAAGGAATAAGGATAAGATGCACAAGATTAGGCAGTGCCTAATTCCCAGGAATCTGTTACCAGCACGTGCTCAGGTAGCTCCATTCAGGTGCAAGTAATTCAAGAAAATGGACCTGCCTTCAAAGCTGGTTTATCCCCTGGGTCTCCACGTGCATGGCAGCTAACCCTAGCAGACCTTTGCTTCTGCGGCGGAAGGGAGCTCTGCAGAGCCACGTGTGTCAGAGCCAGCGCTTGCTCTCGCGGGGAGTCAGGCAAAGGCGGCACGTGGCAGAGACAGCTGAGAGCTTCCTTTTCTGCAGGCAGGGAAATTCCGAAGACCTGTTTTATGTACAGAATGAAAAACCTGTAAATGTGATGCAACACAATGCCTGTCCTCAGTGTTTTATTCTGATCACAGCCTCCTGAAAATGTTTTTTCTTTTTTTCCAAAAAACATTTTAAAAAAAAGTGTCGCTCTCTATGAGTGTATTTAGAAATAATTTCTACCATTTTAATTCTGATAAAAGAAAAACACGTTACTACTTTATTCCTTATATTTTTGGCTCAAGGAAGGAATAATTCCTGGTTTGCATATAAGTTAGCAGGACAAAATCATCTTCCCGTCTATGAGTTCTAGCTTTTCCTTCTCCTCTTATTTTTTTCCTTCTCCATCACTACTAAGTTCTCTGAGTTTTTAGCCTGCAGGCACCTAAGGTATCGGCAATGGTATTTTCTCCTTCGGTATGCCAGCTGGAAAGAGCCATATCTTCATGGGGGAATGGGAACGAGGTGCATTTTCCTCCATTCCCATTTATCTTGCAAGTGCCCTGTTGGAGCTCTGCAGAGGACAAGCTCCCACAAGCAGATGGCTGAAAGCCTCCATGCAGGACAAGAGAGATCCCCCGCTGCCTCTTCAGATCTCACACTCTTCTTATTCACAAAATAAGATGACCTTGGCCCTCTTAACCCATTATTTTCTGCCACCAAATTAGGTTTCGTAACTGGGTTTAAGCACTGATTTCCAGTAGGATTGGGAAAATTCACAGCAACCTACAGCTTCTGTGCATGTGGCTCACACTTTCTCTACAGGCTGAGTACCAAAGAAACAATTTAAATAGGATTCCAGTGGAAACCTGAGTAGCAGAAAGGAAGTAGAAAGAAAATGGGGCTCATGGATGCAACTGTTTATCCCAATTTATCTCTCAATTCTGACCGTTTGGAAAGGAGATGGAAATCACAGCTTGATTCATGGCAGCACTGATGGGGCTACACGATGACTAGAGCACATATCATGCTGGATGGTGCTTACAGTGTCCCTTGTACACATTAAGCCTCGTGCTAAATGGGAAGTCTCACTCCTTGGAGATTTTGATAACTAAACAATCACACTACCTATTTGCATGTAGTAAACAAAAAATTTACACTGATGTCTGCCTGACTTCTTACTGTCCTCTGCATATCTATCCATCACTCACTTTCTCAGGTACCATTTTATTCAAAGACAGCTGCAGTTGTTGTTGCACCTACATGCAGCAGAGCAGTAAAGCAGCCCGGGCCCACGTGCCATGGTGATGGCATCAGTGGAAGGGCCTGGAAAGAAGTCTGCCCTCTCAGCAAGAATTACTTGCTCCGTAACAGCTCAAATCAGTCTGCTGCTGTTCAGCACATCCAGCAAAGTCTGTCAGCTTTTGCCATGCTAAAAGGACACAGGTTTGCAGGGAGAGGGGTGGTAGACATAACCATGAGCCTCTGATTTTTAATCAGTGTTTAATCAGGCGGTTCATCTGAGTGGTTGGCTTGGGAAACTTCAAACCAAAACCAAAACTCTCCCAAAATGAAGTTGATCTATTAAGTGCAGTGGGGAGAACCTATTTTTATCACTTAATTTTTTTAGAAGCTGTCCTAAAGACAGTAAAAACTTCAACAGCCACATTACTCCAAACTGCTCTGGAGCTTTTCTAAAGAGCTGAGATGCCAGTACAGCTCTTCTGCAGCCTTCCTGGAGCACTAAGAAAGCTCTGATACCCTCACCACCCTCCTGCCAGCCCTTAACAAGGCTACAGACAGCTCTGAGATAGAAAATCTTCCTTGCCAGCCAGGAGGCTGCTGGAAGGTGAAAGTAAAACCTAAAGAGCACTTCAAAGTTGAGTCTGACTTCAAAGAGCCCTGCTGGGGAACCTGCACCTGCAGCTTTTCATGGTTTTGTGCTATGTTTGACTATTTATCGTTAAACCCTTCATTCAGCCAGCTCTGTACAATAAGCCCTTTAATGGATCGTAGGCTGAAAAGAGTTCAGCCTGCAGACACACAAAGTTAAAACGTAATCTGTCTTTCTTAAAGAAACTTTTGATATGCCTTAAAATACCATATTTTCAGAGGTAGTTACATATTCAACCTTTTCTCCTTCCTGTGGGCTTTTCAAGCCTTCATAAATCTATGAGCTCCTATTGACCAAGCACAGCAGGTGCATATATTGGAGCATCTTGCTGGAGTCTAGGATGAGAAAACCAGCTCTGACAATCTACTGATGAAGCACCATGCACAGATCACACGGGAAAGTCTTCTCCTCACGCGTCTGTAAGTCTAGGAAGCTATAATCATAAAAACGTCTACAAAATTTTCAACCAGCCTGATTCCCAATGAATCAGTGAAACTTCTGATTTATACCATCAAGGACTTGGCTCAATCTCATTAGATTTCAAAAACTAAATTGAAATATATAAAAAGCTTTCTTGGCTATCTGCCCATCCTTGTTATATAGCCTCCATTACCATAGTATTGGAGTGCTTCAGGATTTTTAACATATGCTCACAGTACCACCCTGGGATGGAGAAATGCTGGTTTCTTCCTTTTATAGGCTAGAAACTGAGGCCTAGAGAGACTAAAGAGTCTGACCCATCAAAGAATACAGGACCCATAAGGACCAGGCTCCAAAAACAAGACCCTCAAATTCACACCTTTAGGTGTTCCTGAAAACCCACCGAGTCTTTAGCCAAAAGTTTGTCTCAAATGCTTGGCACCATCATCATACTTTCTGTGTACTAGAGTGCTGGTAAAATCACCCATCAGAAGGTCAATGCTCAGGATAGAAAAGAAATTAGATGTTCTGAAATTATGAAAGCAAGTCAAATCAGAGAATCCCATGTAGGGCAACAGGACATATCCACATTATTTATCCTAACAAATAGGCCTCTTTGGACCATGTAGAAATCTGCTGACTTTCTCCCTCGGCATCAGCAGCACCCTGGCCAGCATGAGTCTATTGGAATATTTTAAACTTCCCTTACCTTCTCAGACACTTAGTGGGCAAAAGTAACAGAAAGTTACAGAAGAAAGGGATATGATGTGGTTGTGTGACTGTCACATAACGGAACGCTCTCTCTGAGTAATTGCATAAAAAGCAATTTTGTGGGTTTTATTGAATAACTCAAGATAATTTAAACCTCCATAAAAGGACAGTGAAAATAAAAAATAACTCCTTTACAGGAAGACACCCCCTCACATAAAGAACACTAGAGGCACAACATTTATGAATGTATTTTAATTTTAACTTTTTCAGAAAACATTGCAACATTTTAAAAGGAGAGTTTTTGTTCAGACAGCCTGATTATTTATATCATAGCACACAAGTTCTGAATGTTTTGCACATATGATATATAGCCACATTCAGTATACAAGTACTATATATAACATAACTGAAAGGAAAAGCCCTGTTCCAAAACATATTCCCAGCCACATAAGAGAAGGGGATGGGGACAGGAAAAACTTCTTTGTGCATCAAGTCTGACTCCTTGCTACTGTACTTACACCTACATCACCTACCTCCACTCATACACTTACCAATTTAAAAATCACAGATTTTTGCCCCAGATACTTCTGATAGAAGGCTGTTGCAGAGCCACACCAGGGCCTCATCAATGCCATCTAAAGAGCCAAAATGCAGAAGTTACATACAGTTACTTCTGTTTTTTGGAAGGGGAACAATAGCATGAAAAGATTCAGCCATTTACTCTGGTCTACCCAGAATCTCTGTGGCAGATCTGGAGAGTCAATCTTGGACCTCCCGCCTCCCAGCCCTCTGCTTAGCCAAGTAATAATAGAAGTTATTAAACATGCTACTGAAGATAAAAGCACTGAAAACACACCCTGAGCCACAGCGTCCAGATTTAGGGACTGTTTGGTTCTCTGATTTATTTTAGTTCCTTTAGTTTTCCCTTTTAAAGGAAAGATCAACATCACACCTTTCTCAAGGTGAGGATTTTGCGAGCAGTGCTATTGTTACTCTTGTTAGGGAAAAACCCCCAAACCCCAAGCAAATAATGACAAGCATGATTCAGTTCAGTTCTCACAAAGACCATATACAGTGGCAGGGAGCCAGTTTCTGATCTCAGTTGCACTGGGGCAAAGCCATAGCAACGGCACTGCTGAAGCGCGAGAGCAGCTCCTGCCGTACGGGAGCTGGGCAGCCGGCGCAGCCTCCCTGGGCAGCGGTTCGCAGCACGACGCAGACAGCCTCTCTTGGCAAATGAGAAAGATCTAGATTGCTACTTGGAAGGAGCAGCAACACATTTATGCATCAGAAAAAGATTTTCCTGTCTCATTTAGGCATTTTGCTGTTAAGCTTTTCAAGCAAATTCTAGAAACCCCAAGTAATGGTTTGATTTAGGCTTTGATTTTATATTAGAAGGTTTCAGAGAAGTGTTTCCAGGCTTTCTTAGGAAAGCAGGCCATGAGACACCAGGGTACTTACGCACTTGCTTCAGTGAGACTTTGCCGGGTGCTTGGGTGCAGAAGGATGCCAGGGTCAGACCCACAGCCCCCACGCTTCCCAGCACAGCCACTTGGCTAAAGTCACCGATCTGGGCCATCAGGGTGCCCTGCAGACCGAACACGTTTTGTCTTGGGCAGTGACTGGTGTCAGCTGGGAGGTGTTCTGGGGAGTGCGGCAGTGCTCAGTGCTGAGTCAGACTGAGGGGGAATGACTCACCCAAAAACGTCAATGAAAGATGATATTTCTTCTCTGCGGGCTGCCCTTGTGCCTGCTTTTCATCCTTAACAGCAGGGTCCCTTTGCACCTTTCTAGATAGCAGCTGAACAGTTTTTAACAACACAGAGTTTCAAAATGCTGTTCTTTCTTGATGCTTCTCTTGTCGCAAATGCTTTGTTTCGTGCCTGTGACACAAGACACCGTGTGCCACTGCAGCAGCAGAAAGCGCCACAGGAGCCACAGAGAAGGCTAGATGTAAAACAGCGGCAGCTTTGGGAGGGTAGGCTGGCTGCTGGAATGGCAGACAGCCAACAGGACAGCCTGACTCCCACTTTTGCACAGCAAATGGCCGTGCACTTATCTCCCCCCATGCCTCTCCAAACCACTTGGTGACTTGCTGTCTGAGGTGGGAAGAGAGGTCATTAAGTACATGCAACCATTACATGAATGTGTGTAATCCAGCAAGTCGTTATCTTTCATACTTCATGCTTTCAAGAAATCAAGCTTGTGTATCATTGCAACAGAGGAAAGCACAAACATTCTCAAGAGACACAGATATTGTCATTAACTTGCCATTCCCTGCCCCCTCACTGAGCCCTGTAGCCTCTCAGCAGTCACTAAATGATGGGCTTACCTGTCAGGCTCTTTGCTCCTAGGACCTTGCACATACTTCCCTATGTTTTAAAAGATGGAGCTCACATTCATCTGGGTCCATCCTCTCAATTCAAATAATCTTCCAGGCTTGTGAAGGTGATAACTTCTTTTTGAATAGCCTCATTACATCGATGTGTAGCATTTGTTCACATGTGTTTCCATCTACACAAATAAGGGGTACCATCTACAAATACAGTAAGAACAGGAGAGCTACATAAGAAACAGAAAAACCAGGAACTGAAGAGGATATCTGTATCACAAACAGGGCTGTAAATCATGGCTTCAATCCTCAGCCTGCCAAAATAGTCGAAACAATTCATAAGCCCATGCTAAGGTATCTATCTGGCATCGTTTCATGACCCATTTTACCCAACGGGTCTGCAGAAAAATCTTTTATTCTCAATAGTCAAGCTTAGGTCAGAGACTGAAAAGTAGGTGACTACAGGAAAGTTGACTCTAATTCAGGACCTAACGACATTTAGGTTAGAGACACCAAATGTCATGGCTTATTCAAGACAATCCCAAGAACTGGAAACACGTCCTACCTTTCTGATGATACTACGATGTTATTTTGCACCAGATTTTAGAGGTGGTGCAAGGAACAAGAAATTTGCCTGCATAATTTCATCCAGAACAGAGGAAAGAGCAAAACTCGGTCTTTCCATACAAGCTGTGGCCCTAGTATGTACTCATGCTCTATAGCACAACAAGGGACTTCGAATCTTTCCATTACAGCACATGACTGGGCTTTCAGGGAATGTCCTCTTGGTCCTTGTGCTGACACTGAGAGTGTACTCAAGCCTAGTCAGTCAGGGGAGGGAGGAGAGAGCGTGCCATGCTTCTTGCATCCTCTTTTCTTTTGTCTGCTCTCCTTAATTTAGATAGACTTGCAAGTGTGTGCTCACTGTGGGTCACACCTACCCACCAACACACTGTTGGGATCCAAAGAGATGTTAGTGAGTTCGCACAGATTACAGCATTTTTCTTAGAAAAGACACTAATAGTTGACATTTTAATGGTATAATTAACACCCATAAAAAACCTTCATTCTAAGAATAGTCACAAGAAACAGAAATTTGGAGTGGGAGCTTATAAAATTGTATCAGTTTCGTCATCTCTTTGGAGAAAAACCTGCCAACTGGCCTCAATTTGTCATTCAAGTGTATAGTAAATGCTGGAAAGTAGATTTTCAGAACAGTTTTACTCCAGCCTCCTTAGAAATCTAAACAATTTCCCTTGCTCTCTCTTTGAACAGCAAAGCTGAAGTGTGAGACACCAGAGGTAAAAATTCTTTGGCTAATTAATTAATTAGCTAATTGCACTTGGCTGCCATATCTGAGCATTTAAGTACAAAGAAGCAGCATGCAGTTATAAATAGAGCCAACCAGGGTATGGCATGTGCACATTTGCATAAAGGATTTAAGAAGTTGATGAGTAGTAATTGGAACTAGAATTTGCACAGGTTCATTAAAAGCAAAATTTTTTGCAGATATGGGGTAGAATTTTGGGGAAAAACACAACTATGTGGACTTGTATTAACTGGAGGGCTGTTAGCCACAAAGAGCACATTTTGCAACCAAAAGTCAAAACTTAAATCCAAAATTACTTCACTTCGGTGTCCTTTTGCTGCCACCACTTGGTTGCATGCCATGGGGCTGCCCCGTTATCCATCAGGCAAACTGATTATTGTCCAGGCTAGTGAAGAGCAGCTTGCCAGACAGCCCCACCATGCAGCCCTTGCTCCAGCGTGAGGCAAGGCTCTAGAGACAGTTACCTGCATAGCATCCCAACATCGACAGCTATCAGTCTGTGGTCCTTTGCTTCATCGATGCATTACACAGAGCCTGCCAATTTTTCTAGGTAGCCTAAAACTTAGGTACTCCATGTTCAACATTGCAACGTACACATTCCCCTAGATCCATAATCTTAAGCACCCTTCTGATATTGTGCTGTTGATGTGGGATTTAGGTTTCTTTATCACTTTTCTTCTCATCTCTGCTGTTCGGAGTGTGTAAATGCTTTTGGATTGATGCAAGTCACTGTTCTTTTTCTTCACAACCTAACATCCATCCTTATTTTGTGCATATCTCTCAAGGGAGGATTAGATGGTAGATTTGCCTGGCTTTTGCACAACAGCTAGGTAAACATGGAGAATATAAAAAAGCCATTCAGCTGAAATGGCTTACTTCTCCCTTCTTCCTGTCACAACATGCATTTTCCTCAGGACAGCATGTTTCTAACCCACAAGTCAACCCTTGGTCCAGACCTATGCTGGAAATAAGGTATGGCATAAGTGGACATGAGCTTCCAAGGACCCATACATCTGCTCATTCTCCCAGCTGCAGAGGTACACACCCATATAATAAGCAAAGCATCCACACTGCTTGCCATTTGCATCTGTAAGTTAAATAACATAGATCATCTCGGAAAAAAAAAAAAACAAATGGCAAAGAAATTAATTAATAAATCAGTCTCACTACGGCAGCATTGAATTCACAGCAAGGGAAGGAAGCTTTTGGGAAACAATTTATTTTGATAGTTAGGAAATAGTCTTTGATCCCACTGGGAACCCTAAAAGATCGGCTGCAAATTACAGTTAAAGATGATGTAATGAAGATGAGCCCATATACGGCAAGGTGTGAGGATGACGGGAAAGCAGTAGACTGAGTTTTTAACAGCGTGCAAAGGAAATCTGTGGGAAGGGCTTATGAGGAGAGATTCAGAAGATTGGAACATGCAATTGAAAGCACTGGGAAAAAAGCAGTAATGAAACAACAGTAGTTATTTTTAACTCTTTGCTGTGTTTATGAGCTTTTAAGTGCTTTGTAGACGCTACTTCAAAAAAGGGCTTGGAAAGCTGCTTTGATTGCTGGAGTGGAAACGATCACCTTAATTATTGTCTCCAACTAAAGCTTAGACACCGTTTCAGAGGAAGGGAAGTGCTCAACCTATTCTGAGATATAAAACATCTCACCAAATCACCTAAAGTGGGACCACTTCAAGCAATCATAAATTCCTGCAAAGATTTCCCAAGATGAAGAACTTGCTTGGCCAGAGGAAAGGCACCATGAATTTCCCTTCCTCTGGGACATGGGACAGCCGTGCAAAAGTCTTTGACAGTGTTTCCTAGGATGGGGCTCTTGGAAATTATATTGAGTATTGAACACAGCCCTTTTGTGGAGGGCTGATGGCACACTGCATGCTTACCACAATATCCTACTTCGGATAGCAAAATCAGTCCTACACTGGAACAAACTCAGGCAGGAAATGAGGAATTTAATCGCTACTAATAGATGTACATTATTATTAACATTTCTCTGAAAATACCTGATCATCTATCATCGTCTTAAATAATTCTGCAGTTTGAAAGAAGTCCAAACATAGTTGAGGCAGTTAATTACCCACATGAAGTGAAGGAGCACAGTGCTCCTACGTAGTCTCCCATAGTTCCGAGGCACTCAGCAACAAACTGGAACGTGAACTCGTTGGCTTTCTAAAAAAACCCTAACCTCTTCAGCTGAGAGTGAAGTGAGTCTGTGAGGAAAGAAAGAAACACTCAGGAAAACAATAGAAGAGTACTCTGCTGAAATTCAAATATCTCACATAGGCTTTGACTCTGCTTGAAGACAGTCACGTTTAAATGCACAGCTCATCAAGCACAATTGTCTCATTCTGTTTGGAGCACTGTGTTTTCCTCCTTCTGGCAATGTGTGGTTCTTCCATTGCAGAACCCTGCATTGCAAGATGGCCCTTTGTTCCCTGGTTTCATCTTGAGAAACAAAACAAAAAACCTCTCGTTTCCTTTAGGGAGCTATTTTATCACGCAGATATTGAGGCAAACCAAAAAATGCAGACTTGCTCTAATTTAATTTGGAAAACTAGCGAATATGTAGGGGAGAAACAGACTGCACCTTTTTGATACATGAAAATATAAGGAAAGGTGGGCTCAAACTAAAATGTCCTTGGCCAGCTCCAGAATGTCCAGATTTAACACTGATTTGTAAGTGGGATTCTTGGCTAAGCTCACTAGAAACACAAGGGCAACCATGAAGGCCCAGGGGAGAGGCAAACTGGCAAACTTTTAAAAATTCTCTAGACAGGAAAGGTGTCAAAGGCAACATCTTATCTTCCTAAGCAGTGTAATGATTTCATCCAACAATTAGGAACCTTGTATGACACACTCCCATTTTGTCTACCACACAGATGTTCTCCGTATCTCCCTAAGTAACTAGCAGATAACCTCCACTCTGACACGCCAAATCCCTATCAATGTAAGAGCGTTAAATTCCACACCACCACAGCTGTGGTCAACAGAGTTAGAGCTCTTAATAGGAGGAAACAGAACATAAATTGTAGCTGGCTTTTAGGCTTTCCACAGATCCAAAAGCACAGATCCCTTACACTCATCGCAATAGGAATGGTATGGCTTTTTCTTTCAGAAAGATGAGGGGGTTGTTTTGCACTGTTACTACATAACAGTGTTGATATTTGCCCAGGTCTTAAGCTTCAAGGCAAGTTATCTTCAGAGATATAAGCTATTAGTCCAGGAAAGATAGTGATTTAGAACTTAAAATTGCATTTTTTCTCGCTCTGTTATTCCCTTTCCTTCCAATACAGTATTTGTCGGCAAAAGTGCACTTCCCAAAGGGTCAGATTAATATTAGGCCAACCTAACTGGCCAGCATTAGTTAATTTCAGTGCATGCGTATCACTCTAGACCAGCTGGGAAACCAGTCCAATAATATGCCTCTATCCAACTTAAGCCTGATTAAAGCACTGTTTGACCTTAAAGATATATATTTCTTCCTATTACTAGAATATATTTCTTCCTATTACTAGAAATCTTGTGGCTCTGTAGGAACGAGAGTAAACATTGCAGGGTTATTAAATTTCTACCTCAAGGTACAACTGTGAAGAATGGGTACTTAGCAACCAGAAGCAGAGGAGCACAAGATGTTCCATCCTAATGGCGCATTTTGCAATGAGATACAAAAGCTCACATCAGCCTGTAACAACTAGGCCAACGCAACTGATCTCCACAAACAGCTCCAAACTTGTAATCAACAGGAAATGACCAGATTTAAAAGTCTAACGTGTCTGACAAATATAACTCAGCCCCCAGATTCCTTGACATTTGTCTCCTTAACATCTTTTCCAATTGGATTTAAATGAGTAATCTCAGTTTTAAAAGGTTGGTTCGATATTTATGTTGGTTATTAAGGTCGAGGAGTCAAGAGATGAGAACGCTTATTTCTGTAAGCAGATTGCCTGACATTTGAACAAGATTGAAAATTCCATCAATATGGCACATTTTTCTTAGCAAAAAGTTCATGTAATTTCTCAGGCATTAATCAGCAGAAGTCCCTTCTGAATGATGAAGAAATGACAACCACCTGGATGCTCTACACCACTTCATTCAGTGTCACTGACTGTTCATGCAAATGGGAGTTACAGATTACACAGCAGAAGACAAATCCAGCCTGTTCTCCTGTACAGACCTCCAATCTGATTGGGGAAACTGTATGGGAATCTCCTTAATGGAGGGGATGAATTCAGGGATGCAGCTAAATGCCCAGTCACTAGAAGCCTCCGCACAGGCACAGGAGAAGGCGCAAATGGGTTGGGGGTCGGAGGAAGCTGCTGCAACCAGCTGTATCCATGTCTTCACTATGGCAACATGAGGTAGGTGAAAAGAAGGACTATTCTGGTCCCTGGACACTGGGACACCACACATCTCGTGAACACAACCATGTGTCAAGAGGCTGCATGCAGTAAGACCAACCCAAGTTTCTGGCTATTGCCACAACAGAGCACACGAAGCTGTCTAGTCGTTGGGACATGTTAGAACCAGCTGAACTTCAGCTCTCTTTAGCTGCAGCTTTTCCAAGCTTTGCTCAGCTCTCAGAATATCCACCTTCTATTCCTTTGCTGTCAGCAGGTGAGAACCCTGCCTTTTTTAACCCGTTTCGGAACCTTTAGCCACATCAAACTAAAACACATTGAGAATCTTTTTGGCTTGGCAGGAGATGGGGAAATACACCCTTAAGTGTGTATCATTCAAATGGTTATTTAATGAGTCTACTGACTTGTGTGGAGGCTGCAGTCAGAGGAAATAAAGGCTTTTAAAGCATCTTTCTGATTGTTCAATAAATAGACGTATAACACCATGATGATTCCTTCTTTACAGAAGGATGTCTGAGTAACATTGTCATGCTGGGAATCACACGTAAGCCAGTCAACTCTTCAGCTGCACTGCAAACAAGGAGCAAACAGGGAATGTCAGGGAGGGAAATATATCAGACACAGAAAAGAATAATCTTAGGGTGAAGCTGATTAGTCCTTTTAGAGACTTAAGTTGAAAAAAGAAAGCCTTTGAAATTACTCCAGAGTTTCACACATATGTGAAGTTGAGGACTACTGCATTCTTTTGCTTCAAGAACATTTTTCCTTTCCAAGATCCCCCAAGAAATGTATACGGTGTTGAAAAAACATTCTAACCTGCATCACCAGCACATAAAACAGAGGAAGGACTAAAAACTGGGAAAATAAAACAAATAACAAAACAGTAACAGTTTTAAACTGCTGATTAATTACTAGAAATTACTCCCTTCAGTATACCAGCTGCACAGTCTCTCTCTGCTATTTGTAGAGAGTTGTGACTTTTTTTCAATTTCTTAATGTATGATTAAATTTTTGGCTATGTTTATGGAAAGTATGTTAGCCTAGAGGTCCTTTGAGCAATGAAACATGGGATACACGCTGCACTGCTGCTATGTCCTTCCGATGCTCAGCACTGTCACGTAGCCTTGAGTACAGTCTATCATCTCCCCGTGGGCAGCTCAGAAAGACCTGCTGGCTTGGGAAAAAAATCTCTCTATTGTCCACCAATTACTGGCTGGTTTTGTTGGTAAGAGGCGCCTTCTCATGTGCTCTCCAGATACTTGTCTTTAACATATTGCAAAACAACTAAAGCCTGGGGCCCCTTTGAGTTTCGTCCTTCCTCTGGAGCTCCATATGAGATTAAAATGAATGGAAGTAGCATTGCATACATCCCCCCATATATATATAAAAATTCCAGGGAAAGGAAGGTTACGTGCATATGCTGAGTCAATGCTCAATTATTGGCCATGCCTGAGGTTTCAGTATTTTCCAGGAGTTTATAAGGTTTTTGTCTAAGAGCAGAATTTGGTTAAATTTTAACCAAAATACAACAGAATAATCGCAAATGAGGACTGACTATGGTTGCCTCCACTTGCCTGCTAAATCTACTAACACCTTCAGAAAACTTCAGGGGAAAAAAAAAGGTCAGAAAGTGCAAAAGAAGTTAATTTGATTTAAGAAAAAATCATCTGTTTTCTAATAATTGAATTTAAGATATTTATATTGATCCAATTCCAGCCATCCTTGTTGCATTTGCGGGATTTACGAGCTCCCTCTCGTGGCCACGTTAACTATTATGGGCTGTTTTTTTCCAGCCCAGCACTTGCTGTAGATTAATGGGCGACACGAAAGGGCAGTTTGTTGTTCTCTGAAGCAGGAATTGATTTTAATCTCCTCAGTAGCTAAATGAGTCACCCAAGCTCCTGCTGAATCACCTGTCACAGCCGGTGGTAGATGTTTCTTTGCTGCCTCAGAGCATGTGGGAGATGAGCAGTAGTCATACACAGTGCCTTAGGGGGGCAGGGGAAGGGAGGTGCTTGAGTTGGTGGGCTCCTACATCTCCAGATGGGTATGCCAAGTGCTACTTCGGGTGCTAATGTCTGCACTGCTTCTCAGGACAGCCTAAGAGCAAGATGCCCTCCAAAAAGCGTGAGCTGCCCTTACGGCACATGATTTCAAGGCTACTCCAGAGGAGATGTGTGGCACACCACCAGCCAAGGGTGGAGGTGACACAGGCCAACCGCTGTGCTGCCGACCCCAGTGGAGCCCCAGCCCAAACTCTCTTCCCCACACACCTGCAGACTCGATGGATGCTTCTACATTCCACATGCTCAACCGCTCCCAGGGCACAATGCAGAGGTGTATACAAAGCACATCTCCTCAAGTGAGGGAGCACTGGGTCCCCCCAGCCCTGCCAGCTGGCCACAGCCTCTCCACAGTGCTGGAACAGGGTGCAGACACATCTGTCCCCTGGCTCAGAGGGATGCAATGGCTCCAGGGGAGCGATTCCCCCTCTGCAGGTCCTGGTACGCTGGCTGCTCCTCTTTACAGAAGGTACTCCAGGCTGGTTTGCTCCACCGTTGTCTGTCCTTCTGTACAAGCCAATGTCTCTGTGAGCGTTAGTGATTTCTACAGGTCAATTAATGAGTAGAAAAAGAAATACCCAACTACCACACCCTTCTGTAGAATGGGCCGCAGGGAGATAATGGGCCAAGACAGCAACAGAGAGATCTGCAAAACAAACAAATTTCTGAAACCATAAGTTTCAGAGTTTGGAGGCTGAGTTGAAAACTCCTTTTTTAAAAATAAAAGGTCATATTGTGCAAGTGTATCATATTGAGTTCTGGCAATGGCTGCTTTTTAAACTGACAGAACACTATTTACAAACATGGTATCAATTTGCAGACAGTCATCAAAGGCATGACTGAGATTTGCCATCTATTTTTAACACAAGTAAAATGAAAAGACAAAAAAATGCTGTTTCATTCATCCTAGATTCATTTTTCCTTCAAACCAAACACATCGTGTCAGAAGACTGTTTGTCCTCTTACCATTAAGAGGTGGACTACAGGCTTAGTAACTTGACCCTAGACAGATTTGGGTTGTGCACATGGCAATAAATCAGTTACAGTCATCCAAATCCTGCAAAATTGCTAATTTTGGAACCCTATTACTGAAATGTATTGCAGACAGTGTGCCACAAGAATAAACATACAGTCCTGCAGGCATTACATTAATAGATCCCCTATTACTACCTTTTAACACAGGAAGTTCACTGAAGAAAATTTCATGTATTAAAAAGAATTAATTAAAATTAATGAATAGCATTTATTTTTCTTGCAGATCAATAATACCTAATAACAAGACTATCAATATCTGGTGATGTTCTGGACCATATGTTCCAGAAAAAAACACCATTTAGTTTTTGAAAAAACATGCAAATTTAATTTCAGATCATTTGTATGTGCTCAATTACCATAATGCCATAGGCAAATAAGATGCTAAAATGCACACACGGCTAAACTCTTGCTGTTCTTTTTGCACTGGCAGTTATGCGATCATAATGCAGATGTGCTTTTTCTAAGATTGTTGATCTGATTATGCAAATAGTAATTGTAATGATTAGACCTCAGGCTTCTTAATTTAAAAAAAGGTACCCCCAAAGTCTGCCCTCCCAATCTTGTCCGCCCCCCTGCTCTCCCCAAGACTGTGAAGAGCTTCTCTCATTGCATTCATCAGACTTTGGATCCGAGCTCCAAGAGACAAACCCTTAGTCACAAGACTTGGTGTCAAGTTGTTGCAATAACATGCAGCTAGGGAAGTTAAATGCTTCACTTACAAAGAAAGAATAACAGCAGTGCTGCCTCAAAAGACCCCACAACATGTTAAGCTGTTGTACAAACTACAGTACAAGCTCAGTTCCTCCTGCAACTATTTACTTCACATTAAACAGCATTTTCCTTTCTCAGAGGTCTCCAAGGAAGAAGAAATGAAAAAAAAAAAAACCCACCACCAAAAAACCCCAAACCCCCACAAACCCGAAGAAAGCCCAAGGCTCTGAAAGGTGGACATCAGATGAAAAGAGAACTCCATGACATGGAGGAGCTGCAGCACCTGAGGAGCTGCTGCCCACAGAAACAGCTTTAGCACCTCATGCTGCCCATTTTCTGCCAGCTGAACATCGCATTTCACCATGGCTCAGCTCCCCGTCCCTGTAGCCTGGCACCCCATCACCCATGTGTGGGACCGACTTGGGAGCACAGGATCCAGTGCCCAGGAAAGCCTTCTTTAGGCAGCCCTCCCTGGAGCTGTAACCAGAGGGATAAGATTTGCCCTTTCCCAAGGGTACCTGTGCCCCAACACCATAGGTGCACCCAGCCCCATTTCGTGCCCCCCGCTCCCCCCTCCCCGGCATCCCTGGGCAGAGCTCCAGCTCAGAGGCAGCAATGGGAGCTCGGCATCACTGTGGGCACCAAGGCAGCTCTTGTAAAAAGTTTTCCACAGCTGCATTATTCCTGTCTGGGAAACATCTGTTGATGCAAACAGAAATTGAAGGTTTCTCCCTTTGCTCCCCCAACCTTCCCCTTCCTGTGCATTAGCAGTTGAGAGGGAAAACAGATTTGAGAGCTCACTCCCACCACCAGATCCTAGCACAGGTAGTCCTGTTAATAGGTTAATTTTGAGCTGGAAACTCACACAGCAGAGAAGAATTTAATTTCAAGAGAATTTTAAGGGAAAAGCAGATCCAAAATGACATCTCGAAAATACTCATTTCACCAGACTGTTTGTCTAACTCTATCCTGTGCTGGGAACACAGTCTGCAGAACAGGCTTGGAGCAATGCGATCGCAATGATAGCTAGCATCGAGCAGTGAATTATGAAGTGCAGATGCAGAGTTTGGCTAAGACTTTCAAATGCTAAAGGCTACAGTTGGAATCTGGTTTTTGGAATTATCAGGGTTGTGAGCCCTTTGAAATCTAACTGGTTTTGCACATTTTAACACTGTAGATTAAATATTTTTTTTCACATTATCTCTCAGGCAGAAAGAAATTAGGCAGACTAATAATGCACATGTTTTAGAGATAATGCCTTTGGGGAAACAATAATACCCTATAGCTAATTTACTGAGGGAGGTAAGTGATACTCATATCCTTTACTAGCTAGCATGATATTTAAAGATGCTGCAAAAACCTAATTACATTATATGTTGTGAAGCAGATAAAAGACTAAAACCTCTTTAATAGTTAAGCCTGTTACTATAACAACCACATTTCAAGGACATGGATATACAAAACACACGCAACAACATCTGCATTAACAAAATGTCTCACTGCAATTGAACTTTACCTGGGAAAGAACTAATTAAATTTGAAACTTCTTTGTTCAAAAAAAATCAAACAAAAAATAGAATTTTTTGTTACTGTCAACAGAATTCCATCTTTAAACACCAACAGCCTCTCCAAGGGAGATTTGCTATTTAATTCATCTGCTTTTGGATTCCCTCCCTAAAGGTTTCCCCTCCAAGAAAAAGAAGTCAACCTCAGTGTTCCCACTTCAGTCAAGCAGACATTTAAGCATCTGGCTGTTTCCACTTAAATGGGTGGAAATATTGCTCTGGATGCATATTGCACCACGCTCAGAGATATGACTTCTTCCAGCCTTTGCCCACAAAATTAAGAAATGAGAATGAAGAGCAGAAATGAATGCTTCAGCATAATGTAACATAACAGGACAGGCAAGGTATCAGCAGAATTTTTTTTTCTGACAAATCAAGTAATCATTTGGCACAACTTTTTCCTTATTAGCCCGTTATTTAGCAGCCTAGGATAGAAAAAGGCTATAGAATAACAATTATAAAAAAAAAGGAGGGGAAAAAAAATTATGTCCAGCTGAGGCCAACAGAGATGTGTTCAGTGAGGTTCAAGAGTAGTAGATGGTTTGTGATGCTCTGAATAAATACGAACAATTTTTACAGACTACTTGAATGTAATAATGCACAAAGGACTGTTATGCACAAACCATAGTAATAGCCAGTGAGTAGGGTGCTAAGATTGTTACTTCAAAATAAAGAGAATACAAACATTTTCATAATACTTAAAAGCCATTTGCAAACTCTAAATGGTGACGTTACAAAGGAGTGTAGCTCAACCTTACACAGTGATTATTTCCATAGTATCAGGAGATTTCAGTTCACCCATAAACATCCCACAGCTAGAAAACCCAAAAAGTGATTTGGATCTAATTTAGGAATAATTATTTTCAGCATAAAAACTATTAATAAAGAAAGTTTCAAATACATAATAATGTTGCACAGGGAGCTGATCGTTGTACTACTGCTTACAAAGGGATGAATATAGCTTCCTCCTAGTTAAATCTGTGCTTCGCGTTGCTAGTCATGAAACACTGAAACACGGCAGTGGAGAGATAAGAGGTAGTAGCAGTACTTATACACCTTTGATTTACAAATAACTTGACATTTCTGTACCCTATTTCTCTGATCAGAGCATCTCAAACAATATAACTCCAACAATAAACACAAATTACTTTGACTTGCTCCATTCCTTCCTCCTCTTTTTCAGTTTCTTGGATTTACCATATTTACAGTTTCTAGGAAGACAGCTTCAGAAGCAAGATTAAATTCAGCACAAGTTTCACAAAGCTTTCCAGAACTGTGACTGTTAATAATAAGCAGAAAATACAGGTTTCTTCTACAACTATCTTTAACTTCCTCTTGAAAATAGCAGCTGTGGCTTTGAATTAACATTGTTTTCATTTGACTGCACACCTTTTAAAGAAGCAACAAGAGCACTGGAAGCAGAAGTCAATAACTGCGTTACATTTTTCAAGGTTTCTGGTTTTCAACACAGATTGCATACTAGGAAGGCAGTCTGCCAAAGTCAGACCACAGAAAGAGGTTTAGCAATAAAAATCACACTTTTTTTCTTCTTAAATGTAAACACAAACTCTGACATTTATTAGAGCAAAACTGTTTACAGCAGAAGGCAACAAGTACATTATACCATTGATGATGGAAAAACACAAGTTGCAGGCCTCCTGCTTAAACAAAACTAGCCCCGTCCCTAAGATGTGCTTTTTGACTGGATGAATTTGCAATCACCCTCTTGTACCTGTTTTTAAATTCAGAGGCTTTCAAGCAATTTTAGCCATCTGCTTCTCAATTACCAGACATACTCAACTCTTCCAATTCAGAGGTCTAACGGGAGGAGCATGGAAGGTTAAATGTAAAACACGTTACAGCAGCTGTTAAAGTCAAAGGCTGAAATTCAACCAGCTAATGCAAAAGGGAGTCTTGCCATTAATTTCAAAAGAGACAGGATTTCATCCACTGAGCTGATGTATTAAATCATAGACATAAGGTGAAAGTAGAAGACACTGCTGTGATGCTAACCACCATAAACAAATGCCCCAAACTAGCAGCTATTTACTCAAAAATGTGTTGAGATTAAGATCAGAAAAGCTAAATGTCTGTTATTAATTTGCAAACAAGACCCAATATAACCAAGTAAAACTTGTGCACAATGTCTGAGTCGTATCATGTAAAGACGATGAGCACCTAAACTAAATATGGAAACAGGTTACAAAATAGCTTCTGTCTAATTACAGGAAAAGGCTGACAAAAGGGAAGGAAATCACCTCATCACTTCATTGACATTAACTGGCCTCATACTCACACCCACATCCAAGATACAGCCATCATCTTCCACACCTCACTCTTTTCTTCTTAAGAAGACAGGCATGTGAGACGAGGTAATCTTTTATTTAAGCCAAGTGATGTATATGAAAAAAACCCCCAAGCTATCAGGCATATCATCTCTAGTTCAGCTATTTTTGTAGCCCTGAGCACCTGGAGGCCAGTGAAGAGCTACCTCCTCTTTGGAAGAGCAATGATGCTGGCACTAGTTTCTCTACAAGATAAACTTAGACACGGCCGAGGCATGCACCAGAGCACAGCAGCCTTGAAGTCCCTGCTAGACCCTGCATGAGCACTGGCAGGCTCCCAGCTGGAGGGCAAGCTGTGAAGCTTCCTCAGGGGTATCGTGACATGTGCTAGACACATTATTCTCTTTTCTTCCATTTCAGAGAGCTGTATTGGTTTCCCTGGTATTCATTGTCCTATTGCTAATCTCCTTTAGCCTCCAGCACAATTTTCAAATTACAGGCAACGATAAGAACAACGTGCACGAAGCGACTGATGTTAAATGCTGTCATCTGTCTCCACTAAAACCTTTCGGTTATTCAACATAATAACTGGCAAGAAGACAGATGACATCCTTTATATATTTCAGCAAATTTGATCTATTATCAATTATTTATGCCCACTTTTGGTTAAAGATGTGAGAGAGACAGCCCATTTTTTAGTTTCCAAACCAAGGCTTTCAGGACTGGATTCAATTACAGCTAAGTTATAAGATAAAGTTGGGATAAAAGTTGCCACCCTCTGACAGTCTTCACAGGCTCTAGTGAGGTTGAATGTCTGCTTGTATGGCATAAGGGCAGGGATGACCTCCAGCTTCAGCCCAGCAATACCATGACAAGGGCTGCTTTGGGGCCACCACTGCGTAGAAGAGCTGTCACTTCCACACAGAATCACGAATGAGCCTTTCGGTTCGCCTGTACTATCAGCAACACCAGTAATTTCTACCTCTCATGAAAAGGGAAAATGCTCCAGAGAGCTGTTTCACAGAAGCATTTGAGATGGTCAGAAATCTTTCTTACCCCAATAAAAATGTCAATGTCTTGACCAGAAGTGCACACCCAAAGTATGCAACCCCCAAATCATCAAATTCCTGTTGCTAATGCAATGGTTGGTGAGAGCTTATCTCAGGCACAACATGCTACCATTCTCCTCTGTGAAGACGGCTTCTGGAGCAGCCTTGCTCAAGATGCTCCTGAAGGTAGAAGACTGTTGATCATGGATGCAAAACGGCCAAAGCACATTGTGGGATGTCATGAAAGCAAGCTCATGGAGGGCAAGGAGAACATGAATTACAGCCTTTATAGTATGCTGCCCTAGAGCAGACAGCTTCAGCATTTCCTACAGGAAACAAACACTTTCTGGGAAAAAGCCCCCATAAACCAGAAATAGATTAAAAAAAAATGTTCACTTACATCCAGCTATTATCCTACAGAAAGGAATGAGTAATCTATTGAGAGGGCAGCTATGCTGTGCCTTTGGCGGGTTAGCTATAGAGGGCATGTTGACTGGGGGAGCTCCACCAGCTTCAGCAGAGCCACTCGTGCTTCACCCACCAGAAGGTCTGGCCCTCTCTTCGCTACGGCCACTAGAGGTCAACACAATCACACGCTTCAGAGCACCCCCAGCTCCCGCCTGTGCAGGAGCACTCAGCTGAGGGAGATCGCACGCCTGACATTTGTGGCCCTGGGTCTCTGAGGTGGGTTAGGGTCGCTGCTGCCTCCAGGAGCTGTGAAGCTCCCCATGGAAAGCTGTAGGCACCACCATGTGACTGTGCAGCTCCAGTCTGGACCAGCACCACAACCACCGTGGATCAGCTTCTGGTAAACGAGGGGATGCACAGTCACGTTGAGAGCAAGCGGAAAACAGTGCATGGTGCTCATTAGCAGGTGAGGAGTGACGACGCTCTTCTGAGTTCTGGCTGATGATCTGCTTACACACTGAAATACAAACCCAGGAAACACATTATCTCCTTTTTCTAGAGAACAGTGCCAAATACATTTCTTCCAGTATTCAGATTGTCCACAATTTCCAGAAGTACAATTTCTAGAAGTACAACCAGTACTTATTTCAGTTCAGGCATGTAATTTTTTTTATTTGCCCTAGGACCTTGTGTAACTATCCAACATTTTGGATTCTGAGAAATCAGTGGGTAGAAAAGGCATATATTTTCAGTGGAAAACAGCTCTCCAGCCATTCAACAACCTCCAAGAAACAGATATTTTCTGGAAAGCCTAACAGAACTGAACATTGTTATGAAATTATTTGTCTTTCATATCCTCAATTTTACTGCTGCAACTTGATAATTTCCCTAACTGAATGTTTGCTTTTCATAGTGTGTTGATAAAGTTCCCAATTTTACCAGTCTGTTTTTCCAGCACAGAAACGCATGGTAACATCTTCCTAACATCTTTCCTGACCATTTACGTCAACACTGATTTCCCCCACCCCAGTTAATTTTGTCACCTTCTTGTACAGCCTTGAGCAATGTTCAGCTTCATTTTCACTTCCTCCATTTGCTGTCCCTGTGAAAGGAATGTCCTCAGTCTATTGCTGTTTTGGGGGGAACTAAATATTTTATATGTTTTAGCAAAAGACAAACATTGCAATGTTTGCCTATGCCTTTATATTCTATCCACCTCCAGAAAAGAACAATTCTTCAGCAGCTTTTTCTCAATAAAGATGGATTTAAAGTTTAGATAACAGCAGATTCAAGTTATTGCTGCCTTCTGAAATCTCTATACTAAAGAAAAATATTATTATAAGCCTTGTTATGTTTTCTCCTTATTGACATACCAGCATTATAGATGAACTGCTATCAGAATTGTGACTTATGGTAGAATGTATACTGGAACGTGTGCTGATACTAATAGCTTTCTGAGTTCTTTTTATAACAGTAATCCCATTTTCCTGGAGCAATTGTATGTATTTATTAAACAGTGCAAACTGCTTTATAGCTTTCGTAACTTGCAATCTCACACTGCTTCCAGAAATCAGAATCCATATTCAATTTTCAAGTCTGGAAATGTAGGACAGTTAATTGTTAGAAATTTCATAAAGAGCCTTGATATTCTGTACCTATTTAAAAGAGCTTACAAACTTTTAATTTTTCTATTGATCGGTAAAAATATCCTTACCTTTTGAATTTTTTTTTTTTCTTTTACTATTCTGCAGTTTATGCTTGTTGGAGAAAAAACTAGCAATATCAATCTTAAGAGACCACAGCAGAAGTACACACTATTTTCTAGAAAATAACATCTAGCTGAAGGCATGCTCCAGAAATGAGTATTAGTTTAGAAAGCCTTTTATTCAGACTCTTCCCAAATGCTAAGAGCTGACCCAGCAGACACCCTCCCAACATGCTTTAGACGAGTGACTGTCATCCACCCTGCCTGCTGAAGCTTGCCTGCTGTGCACAAAGAAAGGTAAGGCTCATGGGGCAGCAAGACAGTGGGCACTTCAATGGGAGGGAAGGAGTTCTGAGAACCCTGGTCTGTTGCTGCTCTCCTTCCTTGGCACTTTCTAGAAAGCAGGATCTAGAAAGGGATGCTGTGAACCCTGGGGGGGGTGCCTACTGCCCAGCAATATGTTCCTGTCCACCCAGTCTCCTCCTGCTATCCATTCACTAATACACCCACCAGTCCTGTGCTGGGCACACCAGTGGCTTCCCAGTGTGAAGCAGTGTCATCCATAGCTCCGGAAAGCTTTCCTGTGGCTTCTCCCCGCTGAGACAGTCCCCGTTTTCAGTGCTGTGAAAGACAGCGAAAATAATGAATGCAACTTCAGCAAGAAGAGGCACAGGGCGTGGAACAAGGAAGATTGTTTTTAAGATGAGTCCAGGGTTCACATGTATTTCAGGCATGGGTTTAGCTACTCTAAAGTTTAGGAAAAGAGTTGGAAAAGTCTTCTCAGACCTTATGAATCATTCTCAACTAATGAGAGTAAAATGTGGTTCAGCTATCAAATAAACATGCGTTATCTGCTCTTAGTCCTGGCATACGTGACTGCACAGCTGAAACTAATCAGTAGTGCCTCGGGCTGTTTGAACAAGCAGGTAAAAATTAAGTTTCACTTTGCTCTTTTGCTGTTGTGTGCACTGATTTATTTGGTAACTGAAAGTCCTCAGGGAGGACAGTGCCAAAAGCACTGCTGAGTTCCTATAAGGTTACATTCATTCTTTTACGGTTAAGATTTTAGTACGTTACAAAAAGAAAACAGTGGCCTCGCAAACCTTTCCAGGTCTCTCCCTACTCTAGCTTTTCAGCCATCAGGTGCTGCAGGCAAGATTAACCAGAATCACCAATTATACCACTTTTGGAAAAAAGGACAAAAAAACCTCACAATGGTTAAGTTTTTCTTTCTCTCTTCTTTTTTTTTTTTCTCCTGTCTGTTCATTTCTGTCTACAGACAGATACTGAAGACTTGGAGAAACCTGTTTCAGAAAGTCATGGCTCTGAAAGACAGCAGTCAGTGTGTGTATGGGAAGGTACATCAGAACACTGACACGGTCCTGGTAAGCCATAGCATTGAAAAATGGATTGAAAAGCTTCCACAAAGATCCTCTAAACCAGGCAAAATTCCCACTGACGCCACCAAGCCTGCTGCTTAGATAAAGGCTGATAGATCATTGGAAAAGAAAGCACGTTGGGTGAGCAAGTTTCATCACATCAGAGACAGTTCAAGCATATATAACCCTAGTCATGATACTTAAAAATATTAATGAGATATGTGACTTTCGTTTGCTTGTAATTTTAGCAAAGCTCCACATTGCACAGCTTCAAACAAAACAAGAGATCTTATGCAGAAGTGTTCAGGTACACATCTAACCTGGAAAAGCAGGGTGGACACTTTCCTAAATCAGTAAATGTTTTCCCACACATCTTTATTCATGTAGCAAAATAAATCAATATGCGCCATCTAAATGCAAGTCACCCAGGTCTATAGTTGTGGGCAGACAAAATCAGCCAGCCCAATTATTTGCCTGGGAAAGCCAAACAAATTAGTATCATGTACATTATGATACATCAAATATTACACAAGGAAATGTTTTCCTCTCTTCTAAAATGTAAATACAACTTCTGTTCTACAGATGTGTGGAACTGTAACCAAGCAACACTTGGTAGTTCATAACCAAATCCTAAAAACATCTTGAGGAGACTACCTTCCATTTTTAATTTGTCTATAGAGAAATAAGCAATCCTAGACATTTAATTGGTAATAGCCTGTAGCATGTTGCATTTGTTATCTTTGTGAAGTGTAAGATTTGGATGTCTAGCATTCCACCATCACCAAACCCTCCAGGATCCAAGGCTCTGCCCTGGATCACCCTTCCTGCTGAGACTGTGCCTGTGGTTTCACTGGCAGCAGAGTGTTTGGTCACAGCTGAGATAGATGACCCTCCCTCTCCTCCGCATTGCTTCTTCCTCCTATTCCTGCTCTCAGCTACATGGTCCAGCCTCTTCCGGAGATCTACCAGGCACCAGCCTCAGCAGCCAACTGAATTTCTCTCAGCATAAAACTAGTGAGGCTTTTTGCTCAGTTAGTTACATCAGTTCCTACACAGGTCCAGTGAGCACCAAAGGAGATAGAGGCAAAGCAGTGGGGAGACATGGCTGGAGTGGGGCAGGGGGAGACGGGAGAGAGGGAGATACACCCTCACCATAGGATCTCCAACGACCTGCGGAGGAACATCTTGTATCTCCCATGTTCTCCTATGGTCTCCTCTCCTGCTGAGCCACCTGGCAGTACCAGTACCCCCCTACCAGCCTAATGGGAAACAGCATCCAGAGAGGAAACAGTTTTCCCCAGGGTGGGAGGGCCAGGGAGGTCACAGGACTGGAAGCTGATGTATTTGAGAGCAACTTACAGATTTATTATAACCTTCCCAAATACTTCATCTATTAGTTTAGGTTTAGGCCCAAATTTCTGGCATTTGGGGGAGGGATGAAAACAGGAAATGTCTTCATGTTATTTCAGTCAATATGTACCTGCCAGTGAGCCCACCAACTGATTTTGTTGTGTGAAAGGCTAACAGACTTTCTTTCACTTAAAGTAAAATTAAAACTTCTCACAGCCTCTCTTCTTACAGATGGCACAAAATGGCTTGGGAGCTGCTCTGCTATGGCTAACGCTTTTTACACTAATCACAGCTCTCCCTTACCTTGTGCACAGCTCATCATAGCCACCTGCTGTTTTCTACATCATATTGAGACTGCATATGGAGCAAGAGTCCTCTTCTACTATATATGTGCTTATATGTCTCAGGCTGGGCTCCAGCTGGGCCATCAACACAATAAAAAAATTAATAATAATGCATAAGTAGAACAACTACCCAGAGGAAAGAGCGCAGCTAATTGTTCTCAGAGTGCAGCCCATTGTAAAAAACCAAACACACTGCAAAAAAGGGTTACTTCGCACAGGTAGTCTTTCTGGGATAGTGAGGATGTAACAACCATCAGCCTTAAAAAGACTTTCCCCCAGCAGTCTGATTTTTTTCTCCTTACAATGGCAGCCTTCCTCCCAGCCATGTTTCAAATTAAACAAGACAGACAAGTGATGTCACTGCAGAGATTTGCTTATTTGATTGATAGGAGTATTGTTGCAATGACCTCAAGAAAATGTTCACAGAAACAAATAAGGCTGCTGTTGGTAGCTCTCTGTAATATGGTGAGAGTTTGCAGCAGCTGCAGCCTCTCTGAGATCTGGCAGGAAGGCTTACATTCAGCAAGCATGCAACCAATGCAGTACATTAGGCAGCTTGCAGGCTGTTTCTTTACAAAAACAGTATCAAAATCTCACAATCCTGTACCTATATCTCTGGAGATACACATAGATACACATAGAGATAACATGACCTTGAGAGACAGGACTGTTTGCTCTCTGTCAAAACCTATACATTCAGATAAAAACGGTGGGCTAAAATGTTTAATGCTTTATCTGCTTTCAGCAGGGTGATGTATATAGTTTTAGCAAGAACATCCCTGGATGAAGCAAACTAAAATGTTCACATTAAAAAATAACAAAGGGAAGCTATTCTTGGAGCCATTTAGGCCACCAAATTGTTCCTAAATGGTGCAGAAACATCAGCTTGGAATGCCTGAAGTGGGTGATTCTCACTCAGAAAAAGGAAACAGCATATGCTGGTCCTCCAGTAGTCCTTCCCTCTAGAAGGGAGAGTCAACTTTTGTACTACCTTTCACAGGGGATTACTCAGCCTCACACACAGCAGCAATAACACACACTGCTCTACTTGGCTCCATAGATCTGGACAGGGAGAGCCTCAAGGTCTGACAGAGGGTCTGTTGGGAAGAAGAGGGTTCAACCCTATTTATAGCAGAGTCCTCTCATTTCAGGACCGCAATAACCCTAGTGAATGGAGAACAATGTCACCATGGTAGTAGCTGTAATACGGGAGAAAAGATCAGACCCTATGCCTGAACCAGGCACCATGACACATCTGATAGGGTTGTGTCCTATCCATCCCCATGATCACCAACTATCATGCATCAAGGCAAGCAATATAAAAACATGTTTTTTCCTCAGAAGATCAAAAGAGGAATGGGCAGGACCTGCCAGTCTTCACCCTCACTTATACATGCCATGGATATGTTCCTGTATGAGGCAGCAGCTATTTTTAGGAGTCGACCTCTGGAATAGCTTCTTTCTTCAGGTTATGGCAAGTTGCAAGTGCTCATCAGTTCTTTTTCAAAATGGACCATGAGGCACATGCCTACAGATACAGACTTCAGGAATCATCTTCAGGTGCTCTTTCTTAAAAATGCTGATCTACATTTGCTGTCCACTTCAATGTGAGAATTTGTGATGCTGATCAAGTATCAAAATATGAAGTTATTAAAACATAGGTCTCCATTCATCTTGGAAGTCAGGGTGAGAACTAGAATGCAACCCCATACTTAAAACCTGTATCTCCATTCAAGACCCTTTTCCTCACAGAACTTGAGTAGGGATTACAAAAGTTGAGAAGCAGTTTCCAACTGAGCCTGCAACTACAAAGACGTTACAGTAACAATGCAGCAGAGCTCTGAACTCAAATTTATTGAAGTACACAACTCATTCACAGGGAAAGCAAACTGTGTCAAAGCTGTGGTGACATTATGCAGCTACACAGCAGTTTTAGGTTTTGAAACAAGTGATTTCTAAAATCACTCACACAATACAAAGACAGAGAAGATGGCAAAAATATGTGCTCTCACTTTTGTACTGTATAAAGGTGAAGCTTACAGTCTAATATAGGCAAAAGGTGGTGTTGGTGGATGCTTTCACTTGAAGGGAGATTACGTTAAGGTACATCAAAGGTATCTCAGAAAAAACAGAAGTTTTTCTCAGCAAAGGAGGTCTGTGTGAGCCCTGTCAACCCCAGCCTGCTGCCCTGACTGGTCCAGCATTTATAGACCAGGCAGAATCTCGTTCCACAGAATTTCAGATAGTTGCTGATGTGCAGCTACTTACAGGCTTTTCAGTAGCTGAGATTCCTCATGAGCAGGGAAATACAGAGACGGTACATTTTTTTTCTATCCCAGTAGTGTGAAAAGGCAAAACCCATTCAGGTACAGGAATAAAGTATGTAGGTTCAGAGACCCTGTGTATTCCTCATCTCTTCCAGGAGACTAAAGCTGCTCAAATCCTCAAGGCTTTGTTTTTTAAAACACAATCTCATGCGACTTTGGGTGCAGGTCAGGACACGAACTCCAGCTTAGCTAAGTCTATTCAACTCAAGGGATAGTTCAAATAGCAGGACACACATCCTGGAAAGAACAGTGCTGGAACCAGGAAAATAACTTCACTGATGACTAAAGCCTGAACCTTCAGGCAAAACAAATGACCTTTGTCCTTTGGAACCCAAACAAAAAAATAAATCTTGTTTCACATTAGTGACATATAACAAATAAACTAAATAATAATAACGACCCTCAACTTTTTTTTTTTACTTTTTTTTTTTAACAGAATATTATTTCCAGCATATCTCTGTACAAAAGAAAATAGTGGTTGGCAAACAGAGGGCTGATCTGAGAATGAAATGCTTTCCTCCTCTGCTCCTTTTAAAACTGATTTAGGTCTTTTTTTTTAACAGCTCTGAGACTCAGTACAGCTGTGATGAAGAGCAAGTGTAAGAAATGAGTCATATCAAAATTTCTTTACTGATTGACTGTGAGTAGCCCACTTACTTGACCAGCTAACACATTATTATTTTTAACAGGGCTGACAGGGACAAGTGCTGGACTCTACTAGGATTTGCCATGTTCATGTTGATAAACCCCCTCCAGCTAAGTCTAAGATTTGGAATTTCTTGGTTCTTGCCAGCAGTGCTGTCAGCCCAAGCATAGCCTGGTCACCAAATTAGACAACAGCCATAAACAGTATCCTGGAGCAATCTGGAGAATCAGAAGTCAGCCAAGGAGCACAGGTCTATTTGGTCTAAATACACCATGTCAAGTTCATCTCAATCTACATGGGAAGCCACAAAGGGCTTCAAGCTTCCAGACACAAGGCTGTAACAGAGGCGTCTGCTCTTGCTGTCTTTCACCACAAACATCCCCAGAAAGCGCATCCCCACCAGCTGGGGTCGGTGACAAAGGCACTTGCATAGTTGCCCATACCGTTAGCCACTGACCAGCGCTGAGAGGTGAGCACAGTGACCTGGATATACGACACAGCAGTGAATTCAACTTATCCTGGCCTGAGCATTCAAGGAACAAGGGTAGAAGAGACACCACGCAATCTAAGCTCCCTGATTTACTCCCTGGTACGATCCTCTCAAGTCCTGAGCCCTAGAGAAAATGCAAGGGCTGTAGCACTCTCAACTGCAAGAAGGTGTGCTACCAGAGCAAGGTGATCAGAGATCTTAAAACACCTTACATTAGCCAGAACATACAAAACAGTATGTTTGCCATGCCACCACAATGGCTGAGCCTTCACTATATCAAGTCAACATGACAAACCTGCACTTATAAGCTTTTCTTTAAAGGCTCCAAATCATGCCATAGAGAAAATGGTGAAAGGGTGGTCAAGTCATACAGGATAGATGCACTTGCCCGTGACACAGTCAATTAGAATAAATGAGGCTACTGCACAGTGATGGTGCTTGACAAGAAGTAAAGGAAATTGTTCAGGCAGTCCCAACAGGAACCCAGTTAATTATTAATAGGGGCTTGTTACAGCTGACATCTACTGTATTAGAGGAAATTCCCAATGCTTTAGTGTGTGGGTGAGATATTAACTTCTGGTTAAATGAGCCAATCTAGCCAATAAACTTTGGCAGCTTTTCTTAGTTGGCCATAAGCAGGGAGAAAATTAAGAGTCAGATGTCAGGAGAGAAATCAGTCTGTTTGAACTACTGACCCCGTGACAAAAAGTCTAGACTTTCATTGTCTCCAATGTTTAAAGTTTATTAAGCCAATGAATGTAATCCAATGGCTAAAAAGAAAAAGGAACAGGTCTTTTGACTATGTCTGGAAGAGTTCTAAGTGAGTATCTCCTTTTCTCTTCTTTTCTTTCTCCTGTTTTTCTTTTCTTTCTCCTGTTTTTGCATTTTGAAAGAGGGAGGTCGGCTTGCAGGCTAGAATATGTATTTTTCTCTAGCTTTTTCTTCATTGCCATGAACTTACTTGGAACCTGGCTGAAGATAAGAATGTCTTATTGACAGACAAGAAGGCTGAATTTGGTAGACTGATTGCTGGCATGGTAACAATTGCTGGTCACAAATATTCAGACAGCTTGTTTTTACAAAAATCTCTACAGATTCAAAAATTTTCATGCATTTTAACATGGGAAACTACTCAGCAGAAAATTTGCAGCTAGAAGACACCGTAATTTATTCTCCTCTAGACAGTGCTTCAATGACTCCATAAGTGAAAACAATAACACAGGGAACAAGAAATGAGGGACCACCACAGGTGATTAACAGTTACTTATCAATCAAAGCAGGAATACACAGCCACGAAGCCTTTGGCAGCAAAATGTACAGATACATCCAGAGAACAAGAAGATGAGATCATGAAAAAAATGCTAAATTGAAAAGGAGCTAAAAAGATAGAGAGTTCATAACCAATGTCTAAATGAGCTTTACCTGCTCCTGGACTGAGTGCCACTGTACAGGCAGATACTTGCAGACAGGTGACTGAATTACCAAATGCTCTACCCCACAAAAGGGCTCCAAGCTCTGTTCTGTAGACACTGTCTCTGTCTCACGATTGCAGCCAAGAAGATAAAACACGCCATGTCTGGAGAGAACAGATTTTTATTTTAGGATGAGGTTTTCCTTTACATGAGGAATCCTTGCTACTCAAAAGCCTACTAAGTAATGAACATAAGTGAGGGCATAGTTAGCTGGGAACAGCTTCCAGTAGGTTTAAATGCGGGGCAAACATTCTCCATCAGCTGCTCTTGTGAATGCTTACTCCTCTGAAGGAATGAACTTCTTACATTTTCAACATGCCACATTCAGCTTCCCCAGTCAAGCTTTAAGACTTTAATGCAACCTGTGAACTGGACATGCACCCCATATCTGCATACAGGGCACGTGCAGCTTTGGCTTGGAGAAGCATGTAGGCTCGTGCTTTCTTTCATGCTGTCTTTTCCAAGTACCATCCTTAAGCCTTTCCTCAAGGCTAAGATAACTACATATTTGTGGTTTCTTAATGTTGAGATTAGCCTGGGGCAGGTGGAAGGCCTAACAATCACCTTTGTGGTTAGATTTGTGACCCTTAAGGATTTCTTTTAATTTAGTTACAAATGTAATCCCTAAGGATTGCACCTGCAAGTAGTTCAGCTTCCCAGAACCTACAAGTCTGGGGCACAGAGGCTCCAGAAGCACATTTTGTTCACAGATGCAGTTGGAAGTGCCTCTATGAAATAAACAGGTTTTTCCTCAAATACTGGAGCTCTGAATGATTTCTGAACACCACAAATATTGGCATGCTGCCTACTGCTTCCACTTAGCTTCTAATTACACAGTGTAATGTATGGAATATAATACAAGAGGCAAATCTGTCCATTAATATAAATGTGATGAGACCACAGATAATGTGTCTGTATGAGCTACTAAACTGACTTGAGAGTGATTGATCGTCCTAATTTCAGTTTTATTCCCAGTGTTCAGTGGTACTTGGTTTAGGGTTTGGAATTTAATAAGATTTGTATCTAGAATATTAGAGCTGAAAGCTTTCATCTCATCTGAATTTCCTGGAATTAGTTTAAGAATTTTAAATAAAAGATGAGGCAGGGGAGGACGGCAAGGAAGACCCCAAACTTTCAATGCTAGAGCTGTACTATTTTGAAGGATTCCAAGAAAGACGTGTGAAAGTCGAGAGTGTAGACAGATACGGTGTCTGCTAAAAAAAATACCTTGCCCAAGCCCATGGACCCTCCTAAGAATGAAAATGCATGAACAAAATGAAACAGTTAATTGAATATTTTTGAACAGAAAGAAAATTTCAGAAGGAATTAAATAAGAGTAACCTTCCGCTGCCATTACATGAGTTCCCTGTGGGAATTAAGGAAAGAGACCATGCAATCCAGGGGCTGAGTTGCATGATCAAGTCTCTGGGTCTCAACCAGTTATCATGTTCAGCTAGGCCAGCAATCGATGGATGCTCAGTCCCAGTCCTAGGTCACTACACACACAGGGGACAGTAGAAATACCAGGAAGTCCCTGAGTCACGAGTGATGGGAACCTGGGAGAAGGAAAGTAGAGATATTCCTGTACAACTCTTCTAGTCCTGCAGGCTCTGGACGGCCAGAGCCGCCTCCCTGTCCCTGTACAGCTCCATGCACGCTGACCTGCATGCCAATGGCACGACTGATGTGCTCAGCAGCATGGAGGGTGGGGTGGAGGAGAGACCCCATAAGGAGCTGCCTACAAGGCTGTCCCCCAGCTAGACAGCTTTACTGTATGCTTGCCTGCACACCGGCCCAGTCAGAGCTGCCCAGTTGTACTCAGGGCCACATCCTCCACTAAGTTCTCTATGAGGATCTGGTGAATCCTTTCTGGGATGGAGGTAGGAGCTGCTTAGTCTCCTTGCCTCACATCAATAGCATCCACGCCTCCTCAGGAGCAGCCAGGCAGAGGGCCAGCTCCCGGGCCTGGCTGCAGCCGGGCCGGCTGGGTGCTCAGACCCTTGCTGCAGTAAGGACCCACTGCGGTCTGCTCCCATCCCCGTGCCCCTCAGGCTTTTTCAGCGAAGCGGGTTTGGGCCTGAAAGCGCTGGTTTGCCACACCCAGACCTTCGCATGGCTGCGGCCTGCGGCCCCGGGCGTGAGAGGGGGCCGGAGCCGAGAAACACGTCACCGAAAGGAACAGCACAAACGCGTCCCCCTTGGGCGAGGCGGGGCGCGGTGCGAGGGGTCGCTCCCCACCGTCCAGAGGAGGACCAGGCCCCGGGGCAGCCCTGCTGCCGGAGCGGCCCAGCGCGCCCTGGAGGCGGCGGCCCCGCCGCGCCCGGCCCCACTGACCCGCACGGCTGCTGCGGCCGCGACGGCTCCGTCGCCGTCGCCAGGCAACCGCGCCGCCGGGACGCGCTGTTGCCACGGCGACCGCAGCGGCCACGCTCCTGGCGCAGCGAGGACGGCGGGAAGTGGGGGAGCCGGCGGGGTTGCCGGGGTGCCGGCGGGGCCTACCTGCGCGCCGGGCCCACGCGGGGAGAGAGCGGGGCGCCACAGCTGTCCCCAGCGCAAGCCCGATCCCAGCTCTCGCGGCTGAGACACAAAGTGTCCGGTGTCCAAAAGGCGGCGGAGCTGGGGTCCTTGATGGGCCCCCTGCCCCAGCCTTGGCCAGGCCGGAGACGTGTCGCAGCTACCGGGCCCTGCCACGGAGGCTGTCACCCCAGCAGCCCCAAGCCCGGCTGAGCACCCTGCCTGCCCAGCCTGCGTGGGAAGCCAGGCCCCACAGAGGCAGAGGGAAGCGGGGCCTACGGGGAGAGGTACTGGCACCCGTTTTGTTAGTGCCTGCATCATGTGCCTTAGTGAGGGCAGGTTCCCCCTTGGATGGACATACCGGAGAGTTGGCCCATGTCAATATTGCCCCTGGCTGACATCTCACCCACATGGCTATGACAACAGTTGCCTTCAGCTCTCTCTCCTTTCCCCCCAGCTGGTCCCCAAACAGCCTGCAGAGCCTGCTCCAGGCTCGCCTCCTTCCCTTCTCCCTCCGTACAAAGCATCCAGGGGTCTCAAGGGTCCCTGCAGGCTTCTCCATGCTTTCCTCTGCGAGTCTGCCAGCCTAGGAGCAGCACCAGTGGCTGGGCCCTCAATAACTGAGTGTCCCTCCACCAAGAAGCGTTCCCCACCTACCTTCGGGGCTGCTGCACATGCCTGAGCTCCATCCCACATGCTCTGCACCTGCCAAGCAGAAGGTCAGGAAGGGAAAACATCATCTGCTGCATGGAACAGCTTCTGCAAGTAAATGCAGAAAATAGCTCTTAAATAGCGTTTTCCACCAGAATATCTTCTGCAGATGGCAAAGGTGAAGCAAAAATGAAGTGACTTTACAGAAGTCACTGAAGAGATCAGTAACAGTCTGGAAATGATTCTGTGTTTTCAAACCCTCTATCTATAGACATAGCAATCAAGTACTTAGGAGATTATGAATGGTAGGTGAGATGGTGACATTTTTCTTTTAGAAAGAAAAACATATTTTTTCCTTACCCATGCTGCCCTTCATAAAGTTATGCTGAGAAAGATCAATTTACTGATTTGTTTTTCCTGCAGCTTTCTTTAAAAAAAAGTTCGAATTCACAGAGATGGGGCTTTTTTTTCCCCTCTTCACCCAGTACTGCTGAGTCTATTGAAAAGAATGAAGGCTTTGTCAATACACTCAGGGTTCAGACAGTAATAGATTTTATTTGGAATTAAGTATTATCATCTTTTCTTCAGCGTTGAGGTGCATGACTATTTACCTACCTATTGTCTGCAGAGACCTCGTTTTATGTAGTCTAACTTTTATATTGGTTGCAGCAGTGCACATAGATTCCTCTTATTTGAGTTTGAGTTTCTCTTCCTACTTTTTTGTCTCCTCCCAAGCAAAGCAAATACGTTCAAGACAACACCTTGCGCAACCTGTATTCCTGTAGCAGCAGGCAAGGTGAGGAAGGATTTTTCTTTTTGTTGCGTCATTCACAGGTCACTACTGACATATGCTGTGCAATTTATTATGGCTGTAACACAGCTGGCTGCAAGTCATACCATGACTACCGTCGGGTCATGTCCTTGCAGGTAATTTATCCTCCAGTACTAATACCAAAAGGTACTTTGAGAAATCTTTCCTGCACGTCCTTTTCCTTTGACCACTGATATTACACTTGTGTGGATTACTGATGTGACATCCCCATCTGTGCTTCCACTACCCTCGCTTACCCTCTTTTATCCCCAGTAGCATTAGTTCTGTTAGACACTGACGTGAAAAGAGACTGTGCTCAGGAGTTAATGAATTTGAGTGCCTTGCTAGAGATGCTTTCAAAAGGGGGCAGACATTCAGAGGAAGAAGAGAACAATCACTCTGCAAGGGCTGAGCGCCCACAGAGCAAAGGACACGAGACACATGGGCCCTTTTGGCAATCTCGGTCAGCGTCTCTGCAGTCCAGCTTACACAGCTGGGCCCCGTTTATAAATCTGAAAGGATTTTTTTTCTTCCGGGGTTGGTCGGCTGGTTGTTTTACTTTCAGATCACTTAACAAACAGGAAATAAAGAGGACATCAAACAAAATGACAAACAGAGCTCTGCACATTACACCACTCAGCTGGGAAGCTCAGTGTGAGTCTCTTTGAGGGGTGGGAGTTCCAGGGGTTGTGCATCCCCTAGCTGTGACCCATTTCTTCTCAGCCCTTCCCTTTTATCCTATGACTATGAAAGGACTTTTTATTTAACCAGCATGGGGAATCCTTCATTTCAGCTGCCCAAAAGCCAGACCACTACTTAATTTAAAACATAAATGGAAAGAAAAGAAAGCAAGGGAGAGTTAATGAGAGGAATACAGACTTCATTGCCTCTGTGGAGTAAGACCGCAGGTGGTGGGAGGCAACTTTCAACATACTGACAAAAAAAAAAGTCTGTATTTTATTGTTCAGTTACCAGAGTTACCAAATCTTTTATTGATCATTCTATTAGTTCTACATCAAAGACTTCACTTTGGCAATGGCCTCAGAGCACTTCAGATCAGGAAAAAAAAAACCTCAAACGCAAAAAACACCTCGCTTGCTCACAGCATCAAATCACGATAATTTAGCTAAAATGAAACATTTTTGATGGGGCAAATGATACTTGCTTAAGCCCAGTGCAAATCCCCAGCCTTCCACCTAGTTAGTGGTTTTAGCCTTCACTCTCACATTGCACAACTCTGTCTTGAATGAGCAGGTGCGAATCATTCCAGCCCATTTCAACTAAAAGAAGAGTGTGACAGAATTATTCTGATTTTATTTGGCATTACTTTGATATCACAAAGATTCTCTGTCTGAGGCGCTACCTCAGCAGATGGAGATTTTCCAGCCTCCTAATTTTGGAGACCACTAGAAAAAAATATCAGGGAAAGTTATTAAAAGTTTAGTTAGTGAATTCTGCAGTCACGTTTTCCCCATGGAGTAGATGTTCCTCTGCTTATTTACCCAGAGAAGTATTTGATTAGTAGAGAACTGAACCCTAAGCGACAACTCAAGGCTGACCAGCCCTGCCATAATCACAAATCACCTCTTTGAAAATGTTGTCTGGCATTGTCATCTCATGTCACCACAGGCAAAATGGTCCCTTACATCTGCGTAACAGTCCAGTGTCCACATAACTTGTACCAGCCCCCCACAAACATTTATGGGAATCCAGCTCACAAAAGAACACGAAAACAGGGGGATTAAATACTCTCTTTTATAGAATTACTTCCAATTTCTATGCCTATATAGAGATATGCAGGAAATGTATTTATGGAATAGCAAGAATACTTTGCTTTTTTTCCAAAATAAATGCTGCCGTTCCCTCTCTGCATGAGCTGCATGGCTAGTGAAGCAGGAATACTCTGTGGAGCTCTTGCTAAGCACGAGAGTTTGTATTTCTGAGGGATTTACTTAGCTGAAGCAGACGGAAGGATTGTGCTACCATTACATTCAGCTGAGATTTGCAGGAGCCCAAACCAATTGCAGATAGTCTGAAGCCCAGGATTGGGAATCAGATTTAAGGATCTGGGTTCATCTTTGGTTACTTTTGAAAGGATATTTCTCAAATACCAGAAATCCACACGAGCTGCTCACATTTCCTCTGCACCTCTCCCACTCACCCAACTTCATGTGGGCTCCTTCCTAGCAGTACAGTTCAGGCAGACTTTGAATCCACCAAAGAGGAAAAGACTATACTCACACAATTCCCAGACCAACTAGAAGCGAGATGTGTCAGAAACATCACGAAAAATCTATTCCCAGGAGATCTCAGCAGTCCCACAAGTTCACATTGCTCAGTTACATTTCAGACAGACAGCATGGAATATGTGATAATGTTAATGAAAGGAGGTGGTACAAGTCCTTCCCATCTGCTGTACCTTCAGCAGCCAGGCATCTTCCTGTCCCACGGTACCACAGGAAGTCCATGCTAGACAATTGCTTTCTCTTTTCCAGTTCTGTTTTCCCTGGTCTGAAACCAATGTCAGACCACAAGCACATTTGTTAATGCAGGGAAAAACAGAGTGCATGGAAATGTATTCTGTGCTTTTCAGACTCCAGTTGCCACAGCTTTTGAGCTAGCTTTAAACTCCAGGTTAGTGATAGCAATTCAATAAGCTGACGTTATTACAAGTGCACCACCTTAGTCTATTAAATTAGTAAATCTATACTTAACATATATTGCTCAGTCATAAATATCTCTCTATATTTATATTTTAAACATATAAAGCATAATTCACTATAGCAGGAATGACTTAATATTCAGCATCAGCAGAGCTAAAGGCAGAGCAGGGTGTAATGCCAGGCTTTAGCCACCTCTTCCACCTGAACCTGCACCACAGCATTTAGAGTCAGAATCTGTGACAAGCTTTTCTAAACTTCTTCTGAGCAGTAAATATGTTAACAGCATCTCCTTGGAGAGATCCAAGAACACGGGCAAAACATGAGCCCAGAGTAAATACAGCACAACATCACAGAAGGCAGGCAACACAGAGTATTCATAGCCTTACCCGCACTTACTGACAACACTAGAAAACTTCAAGGATGCTTTTAGAAGGTTTGGTACACCCAGGCTGCAAAGCTGGTGCTTCCTTAGGCATGCTCAGCTCTCGCTTCTCTAAACTCATGCCGACTTTACAATCCAGCTTCTTGTGAAGGTGGGCAAGCCACCTGGGTGTGAGCAAAAGCAGGCTTCACCTCACTATATAAGATGTATAACCTCCATAGCACAAGAATATGACAAAGATTTCTGAAAAGGCTTTGATATCCTGCTCCATCCTCATGGCAACCTGACTGCAGCTATACCTAGGCAGACAGTCTTGCCTTACAATCCATTATGTGCTCCAGGCAAGTTATCTGTCAGAGCTTCCTTGCATCTGCAACATCTTTGAGGGATTCTGCAGCACTTAGACTAGTAATGAAGGTAAGGGGAATCAGGATCAGAACAATAATAAATCTGAGAGAGATCCCCAGTTAGTGTTTGTTCTAGGCTTAATAAGCCATCATAGGCACTATAGGAAAGCATTGAAGTTAGAGATCACAGAACACAGCGCTGATCTCCCCGGTAAATCATACGTAATATTTAATGTCCTAAAGATGTATAACCTTGATCTCCCCAGTAAATCATATGTAATATTTAATAGCCTAAAGATCTATAACCTAAGCTCACAGATCTATATCATTATGAATAATTTAAGAGGTTTTGACTAAGCACTCAAACTTGTCATCAGCATATATGATGGACAAAATCACATTCTACCACAGCATTCCTTGCACGTGAAGGGTATTTGCCTTAAATGTAGCCAAACCTGAATGCTGAGCTCCGTTTTCTCACTATGGTAGCCCAGTTTTAGGTTTGAATCTGATGAAGATTTCTTCATGTGAGAAACCCCCTTGAAATCATTGAGTAACTTGCAGGTAAAAAAAAAAAAAAAATCAGTACAGAAGGATGCTTCATTTGCTGAAACTCTATTGATGGCAGGACTGTGGTGCACACTCTGTGATTGTCCCTATCTTCACTATTTTCAATTCACAGGTTCAATGCCAAGTGGAATAATTTCAGAATCTAAAGGAAAATAAGGCCTACTCTCTGGTATGAGCCCTTGGTGGTATAGGTAAACTAGTTAGATATAACTGACATTTCTTTGGCAGCCAAAGCCCAAGACTACAGAATTTCAAAGTCCTTTTGCAGGTCTGGCTTATTTCACTCAACAGATCTGGTAAACTTTATTAGCAAAGGCACTTTTCCTTCAGTAACAGATGAGTCTACACAAGGACTGTTTTGTTAGCATAGCTATGCTGGCAAATCTCTTAAGCAGAGGCTGATCCCAACAGAACTGTAGATGAAGGCCAAAGTTCAGATTCATAAATCAGAAACCACTGGGTACCAGCTGAGACCTAGTAGCAGCCTGTGAGCGTGCTTTTTACTTGCAGCAAAACCAACTTGAGACAATAGTTTCAATGTCTTTTACTGTAGCTTAAATTGGCTTGTATTTGCTGTAAACTAAGAAAATGTTCACAGCCAACTTACTGCAGTTTTTTCATGCATGATAACTTGTTAAACCAAAGTAAAGTGACCCAAACACTTGTGGAGCAGTCAGGGAAAGGGAATACTGGTCTTCCCTCTTCTCACACCTGACGCAGAAATGAAAAAAACACTGGCACATACTGATGCTGGCTGAAGTACATGTTCCATTTTCTGTCACTCAAGTTCTATTGAATCTTCAGACCAAGAGGGGTTTCATGTTTCATTTTGTTGGGTTTTTTAAGCTGAAGCTCTTGCAGGTTACATTTTGGTCTGATTTGCTCTGCTAAAGTTGATTATAACTCTTCAGGGACAGAGACCAAGCCTTCCACAATGTTTATATCTTACCAAGCACACTGTAGACAATCAATAAATCAGAGATCATCTCAATAAAAATTTGTATACATTTCATTAAATCATTTAAGCGCGTGTGTAAGTAACTGTATGAACAACCTCCAAGTGGAGCACTGTGAAACTCCGTAGCAACGCTAATGACATTAGGGAAAGGAAAGACAGCCTTTGAAAAATGGATAGCTGGAGAGGTCATGGCTTTCAGCCACACTCAGTCCCTTGGCATTCAGTGTAAAATGTGCTGTTCCTTCCCCTGACTGGTGAAGAACTGAATAGATAGGAGACAATTTAAATGGGGGGTGATGCTGTTCTCCACATTGATGCAATTTTTAAACACACAATTGCTTCCCGTTGGGTTCTTCACCTGTCATAACTCAGGGAGAAATCCTGGGCAGGGCCTTGGCTGGCTGCTGTTAGAAGCAGTGATTAGGACAGCCAGTAACAATGGTCAGAGAAAACCTGTGCCCCAAGAGGTGGCACAAGTGACAGTGAGTACCTGTCCCAACTGTTACAAGCACAGAAACGTGGCACTGCAGGGAACACCAAGGCTTCTTAGCTGTACATGAAAAGCTGAATCTTGCCAAGGGCTCAGATAGCTCATGCCACTGAAAGAGGATGAAGAAGGACAGAAACCCACGGGGAAATACCTGAGCACTGGATTTGCCATTCATTGTGCTGCAGCTGCTGCTTCTGGGGGGATGCTCTTTGCCCTTGCAGTAGCTGCCATTCCACCAATGCATCCTGTCCTCCCCTGGCAGCAGCCAGCAGGACATTCCAGATAATTTGGGAAAATTAAGGTAGACATTGGGGCCATAGCTCTTTTGCTGCCCCACCACTCTACTGCCCTCATGGACTGCTCACTTTGCCTAAAATAAAAGCCCATTTCTCTCTGCTGTGCAGCCCTGCTCCTGGGCAGGCTGAGCAACACCCCTCTGACTCATCCTCTCTCCCTCATTATGTAGTAAAGTGAACTTTACCTGTGATCCTATTCTTGATCCTCCCAAGATCCAGCAAAAACAAAACTGGTCCCATTTTCTGTCATCAGTTGACAGTAACTCACAGAGGCCAGTGGGAACCTTGGGGCAACGGTTTCTACCCTACCTTTAAGTAATTTGCGGTTTGATATGTGATGTTGGAAACAAGTTCCTATTTCCAAGCATCACTCTGTGCAAAAGGCCTTTTTGTACAACAGCACCGATTACTTCAACAGTTCAGAGTCACAGCTCCTTAACTTGAGTGGAAAAAAGAAAACAAACCCCTTTAATCCTGTCCCAGCTCTTATCAACTCCACAGGGCATCTGCAGCATGAGCACCTTTGCCCTTTTTGGTTCAGGTATTGCACCACAGCTGTGTACAAGCCCTGATCAGGTCCAGATGTGGAGGGCAACTGAGAAGATGTGGAACCACAGGTTGAAATGGGGCCCAAACTATCTGGCAACACAAGGCTGCTTGCTTTTGTAGGGATGCTGAGGAAGAACGATCTGCATAACCCAGCTTTCCCCGCTCAGCCCGACCTGCACGTGTGCTTGGCAGGCCCTTAGGTGCTCGGTTTGCAGGGAAACCAAGCGCCCCACATCAGCACTGCAGCACACAGGGAAGCCCAAAGGACTGAACTGTCACTGCTGCGGACTCAGGGGTGACCAAACCCAAAGTGTTCACAGCACAGCTGCCTGGAAGGGACAGAGTCTGCACAACAGGGACTTGGCTCCAGTCACTTCAGAAAAGGCTCATCCAGGAAAACACTCAATAGAGCTGGACTGAAAAATCCTCCAGTCATTTCAAAGAGTGCTTATTATTTTTAATATCTACATTTCAGACTTTCCTGTGATGATTATTATTATTCCTCTCCTTTAACAAGTAGAAAAGGACAGGGAAGAGCTAAGATATTTCCTGATGTATTTTTTTTCCCTTTAGATAAATAAACCTGTAAACATTTCAAAAGATGCTCCGGTTTTTGTTTTCAATACATATCACCCATGTAATTTCCTCTTAGAAATACATTTGTGGGAATGCTCAACCAGTTCTCATACTGACATTCAGAATAGACAGCTTCTTATTTCAAATTAAAGCAGTCAATAACCAGCACCTCTGCATATGACTGGGCCTCATCAACATCTGGGAGATACTTCTTTCACTGCTATAAAATCATACATTTCTCTTCTGCAGGCTGTGATACTTTTCCTAGACTACTGATGTCCCTTACAGATATTGTTTTGCCCTGATGCAGAGCTATGTCAGTAAAAAAACAGAGTACAGATTAAGTCATACTGGCAAAACATTTTTTCTGATGGGTCATTTTGCCTCAGAACAAACAAGTCAGTAGTAACACAAGTGAGTCCTTGGGACTGATTTCACCTATGCTAATGGAGTGTTGTAGGTACAACTGTAACAGCAAACCCAAGTAGCTCTTTTACCATCTGTCATCTGGACGCAGAGATTCAACTCCAGGATTTGCTGTATAGCAATTGTTTCCAAGTGGCTTGGCCAAGATCCACACAGATATCGGCCAGTAACCAACCTGTGCAATCCTCAGGTCATCAGCAAAGCTGATCTATTCACTCACAAGACTGAACAGCCCAAAGATCATGCAACTCAATGCAGCAGCATACTCTTGCTGCTGAAAAGCTTACTCCTCCCTTCATCTCGCTCTCTACTGATGTTAAAATAACACTTATTGCCATAAAACATGAGCACCAGAAAAGACAGCCAGCATGCTGGATCTGAAGTGCACAGCCTGCAGGTTGAAAAGCTGTTGTTAAGTTTGTAGACAGAATTTAATGTTTCTCTTATTCCATGGCATGTCAAAGGAGGGAATGTGAGGTCATTAGTCCATAATTTTTTAGCTATTGACAGGTCTCTGGCTAAAAAAACCCAAGAAAATAAATAAATAAAAAAAATTAACTCACTTCAACTTCGAAGTTCCTGAGTGTTTGGGGGTTTTTTAAAGCCTTTTATAAAATAAATGCAGGGGAGGAAAGGTCTCTGGTGCTCATAGGATATGAAGGTAACCTTCAAAATACGAGTCAAATATCACCTATGCAGTAACGTCTACCCAAGTTGCCAAAGAGTTTGAAGCAATAACACATAACAGTATATAACACATAACAATAACAGCTGTCTATAATAAGTATCCACACCAATTATTTCCACGCTCAAAGACCTGCAAAGGGAACAGGGTTATTACTCCAGGGATCTGTAAAATACAGTGTTGTCAACCTCAAATACTGAAAAACATCCCACATCAATTCCACTTCCCCAAAAAGACACAGGAGCAGGTAAAAATTATGAAACTAAATGCTTGTGGGTATTGTTTTATGCCTTTATATTTTCAATTCTCTCACATACCTTGAGGTCAAAGTTTTAGGCTTTTATCCACATTCAGAAATGCGAGAAAAAAATATTAAAGTTGTCTTGTAGCCACTTGGCTTTTAAGGACAGGGAAAAACACATCACTCTCAAGCTCACAGTTAACTTCTGAGAGAGCTGACAAGGTCAGCAACTGAATGTGACCAGCATCTCTTTTCTGGCGCTGAGAACAGGTGATTCTTGGGTTGTGAATCAAGCTGACAGATCACCATCACTTCAGTATATGCTAAACTGGGCCTGAAAGGTTAAATCCTACATAAGGAAGTTGAGGAGGTTTTGATTACACAGGTGCTCCATTTATTCATCACATTTATTTATCCACTCTGGTAAAGACTCACCCCTCTAGCCCCATCTACTAAAGATGAAAACATTACTGTAAGTCATCACCTCCTCCTTACCATCAAAGGACCTCATCCTTGTTACCATACGTTTATGTTACTGAAAACCAATGACGAATGCGTGCTGTGTGAATAAAGCCAAAAACGCAGTCCTGATAACCAACACAGGAAGAAATACAATTGCCACAACACAAAAAGGAACCACCCCACGAATCTGTTCCCATAAGACGATGCAGAAAAGAAGCCCATTTCCAAGCTTACTTCAATGAGAGGAGGAAATCAAGGCTGTTAAAAGACAGATTGTACCCCTCAGCCCTTCAGCCCAAGAGAGTGAATGCCAGAATGAAATAGCAAAAGCAAAAATGTCAGCAACGAGAGCCATATTGCAGCCCTGCTTTTAAGGGCAAGCTTTGATCCTGTGCCAGGTGTGGGGAGATGAGAGGGCAGGGTGGTGTTCCCATTTCTGGGGCACGACATGCTGCAAGCTTCCTTTGCTCTGAGCAAGCTCTGGATTTGTTGTCCAGCACAACCCACTGCCATGCTCAGGACAAGGAACAGAACCGTACAAGTTTCCCACCATCCTCCCCTGACCTGCTCTTGTCCTCAGAGAGACTCTTGAAACCGTAAACATAAGCAAAGACAAGACAGTCCTTTTGGCTCCTCTACAAGATTTTCCCCAAGTCAGACCCTGGTTTAATTTCCTTTGCAATAACATAATATACATTTCTGCCCCTAGTTACTATGAAGTGCAGAGAAGGGAGAGGCAGGAAGAGCAAGTCTTCATACAAGCAATGCTCTGAGCAATGTTCCTTGCTGCGCTGGCATACACTGCCCTTCTGTGGCATCTGACATTCATTAAGTCAAAAGGCTTGGCTGTGCTCTCTAGGTTGTTAATAAAGTGTGCTGTGTAGAGCTGTGGAGCCCTGCTCCAGGCACAACCCCTACTACAAGCTTGTCCTTATTGAATTCGGTTCCACTGTACTTACATTTTGTTTGCAGAAGGACTCCACAGTTTCAGAGAACAAAACTTGTGTAGCATTAACAGCTTGTTGTGGCTCTCTTTTTGTTCTCCTGAGTTATCCAAGTTCAAGCTGGACAGACTTGAGAAACAATCTATCTGGTTGCAAACCACTGTATGTGCTCCATTGGAACAGCTCCCAGTGGAAAAATTTTAGCTGTGATTCAACTGCCTGTTGAAATTTTGCCTTGATTTTATGGCCAAAAAGATGAAGGAACCAAGCTCTTCTATTTTTCCACAAAGGCTCCTCACCACTGGGATTATTCTCATCATTAGAACAATAACACCAGTGCAGTAAATAACCTTGAGGCTTACAGAAAGTCAGTTTGGACTAACCATCTTTGAGCCAGAGTGGGGAGGTCTGGTGCAGAAAGCCTGCCATCACTGCGTTCCTGCCCCTGTCCTTACTGGCATTGTGCATTCCTCCTGCCAAGCCTTTGCAGAATACCTTGAGGGGAAGCTAGCAAACAGCCAGGCTAGTCATCATCCTGCAGAGCTTGTCCTGCCCACCCCTTCCCATACCAATCTTGGAGCAACGCAGGGGCTGTTGGCTTCTTGTCGAGCCCCTCGCACCAATGCTACGCTCACAGCAAGAGCTGATTTTTCCCTTAAGCACCAGCTCTAACTAAAAAGGCAAGTAAAGAGCATATCACCCCGGTGTTTCACAGGGAAACAAAGTTAGCACAACTTATCATCTCAAGATGAAATGTTTGCTACCATCGGATCCCATCCATCTTCTCTGGGAGGAGTAATTTTTGCCAGTCCTACTTGTGTTGGTAAAGGGGCAGCAAAGAGTCTTTTATCTGAAAGCATGTTTCCCTGGAGATCAAAAGTATATTCTTTAGTTTTCAAATCTTCCCTCTTTATCCTCACAGTTCCCATATACGGGAAAAAAATGGCAAAACGTTAGTAAGAGTATGTATAAATCACACCAACCGCTGATCCTCTTATCCAGTAACCATAACACATCATACATTGAAAGTCTTTCTCTGAGAGAATAAAATAAATTACATTTTGCTTGCCAGCATACTGAACCGTATGTTGGTTATTGTAAATTACTGAAAGCACAAAGGTATAGCCTATGTGTGCTCTTCTGCAAACATGGAATATGAACATCAAAGAAGGCAGTTATCATAAACTGCCCTTTCTCTGCCACTGCCTTTGACAATAGGCTGATGTGCTCCCAGGCATTACTGAGTTAAAAGAAATAAAATTAGACAAACAATTTGAAAAAAAACCCACTTTCTACCAAAGATATTAAGTTATCTTTGTTATAAACATCACCATAATTAATTTGGCATTAAAATAATTAATTATAGGATAAAAGCTTGAATAGAGCTAGTAAAAATGTGGTGAAGAAATTGATAAACATTAAAAAAACTTTTAAGCAATGTAAGTTTTTGAAAATTTTATCACCTTTGCAGTTGATCAAAACCATAGGGAGATTCATTCATATAATCAAAATTCCAATTTTTAAACAGTAAATGATCATCATTGTGCATGTGAAAACATTAGTCAGTGTGAAGTCATCCTACTTCAAGACAATTTTTTTGGGGCCCGTTTGCTGTCAGAGTCAAGGCGAGCTTGGCGCTTACTCTAAAGGAGAGATAACACACATCGACTTGTCAAGGGATTCTTCTAGAACAAAACTGCACTTTTTGCATTCTTCACCACAACAGATGTGAGAATCTGTCTCCTTCTCACCAAGAAAAATGCATCATGAATATCACACCACCACGTGTGTTTGTCCCGTTCAGACTCACAAATACATTTTAATTTCAGGGGTATCACAAAGCCACTCACAGTTGTACCCCACCCCTAATTATAGGACGATCTCAGAAGTGATGATACTGTCTTGTACAAATTATGCTCAGGTGAGAAAGTAAAGCAACACGAAGTTACTATTTTTCATCGTAACAGGATGGAGGGTGGCTGCAGTTTTTGCTTTAAACTAGTTTTTCCTGAGCAGCTGTATTTTTACTTTTCCCAATAGATCAATTAGATTCAGTGCTAGCTGAGATTCTATATCATGTTAGAACTTCACCTTCTTTCAAGCAACATGTATGACTCATCAGCTCAGTAATTACAACAAATAAACCAGATTTCCCATCTGTGTCACTAAGTAGAGACCCCTTAAACTCAGTGCCCACAGATGCTGCTTTGAACATGCTGCAGAAATTACAAGAATGAGGAGCTGGAAGCCATCCTGACCTCTCGGTGCAGAGCAGGAGTGGCCCCTGCTCTGCCGTGCACTAAGCAGAGCAGGGGGAGATGTGAAAGTTGGTCAAATGAGAAAAGAATGTCTTCTCTCCATGTCAAGAAGGGCATTTTAATTATGTTTCTCAGTTTTAAAATGCACCACGATGACTTTGTTTTATAAGTGCTCTGGAGGCTGAGGCACACATTTGTATTACGGTTGGGTGCTTTTATTGCATATTGTATTTTTAATGGTTCCTTAAAAGATCAAGCATTTTTCCGCCGAGAAATCTAATACATTATTATTATTTTCAATTCCATAATTATCTGGATCACTGTGGTGCATGTCAGCCACATGACTTGTGTGTATCTTTCTTTTTCCTCCTCTCTCAAAGGATTCTGTTGTTTGGATTATGCAATCATTTTGTTAATACCAGGACAGATGGCCACAATGAAAACACACAGGGTGCTCTCTCTGATAGATACTTGCCAACATCAACAGGAAAGAACAGAATTAAATTCATGAACTTTAGAGAGAAAGCACAAGCTTGTTCCTGAGCAGGGAACAGCATAATACTTTCATGTACACATTTACAGCTGATGACAACCTATAGACATACAGGTTACAAGACCAGAATAAGCCAAAATAGGGCCTGAAGTAACCTTTAGAGATCATATAACAGAGGGCTGCAAATACCCTGTTTGCCATAGGTGGCACAAGGTCAGATTTGGAGAGGATGCAGTAAGGATCCAGTGCTTTGCTATCCCAGACACCTGAAAGGTTTCCTAACATCAAACCTAAATTGCGCCCCTCCTGCTGCAATTTAAGCCCATCATATGTCACTCTGCCCACTATTTATTCACCTCCTTTTTCAGCAGCCTTCTACAGTTTGGGAATCTCTTCCTATGTCTCCCTGCCGTCACCTCTAAACTAGGACAAACCAAGCACCTAGCAATTTAGCCTCCTGCCCCCACAGCAACACACCATCAATGCTTATTCAATAACTTCTGCGCTGAGCCCATAACTTCTGGGGGAGCTCCAAGGCACGTGGCTAAGCGTACGTGTCACACAGTGTGGTGTGAGTGGGGGACGATGGTTTCCTATCCAGTATGGAGATAATCCAGGTTTCAACTTGAAGGCTTGTAGATTTGGCTGCTAAACTCACCAGGCTCCAGTTACCAAAAGGAAGTCTAACACATCTGGAAAATTTCCATCTTTCTGATACTGCCGGTTTCCCATGACGTCACTGCTTGTTCTCAACCAAGAGAGAGGCTCTTAGATGTCACTCAGTAAAACCAGGAAATCCATTTCCATCCCCACAGAAAGAACTTGTGGCACAGAAGGTCAATAAAGAACAGGAAGATTTAATAAGAGAATCCCCACCACGAATTAAAAATATGTCTTTTTTTAAAGACTGTAAAAAACCTGGAGAAGTTAAAGTTTCAATCTGATACTCCTGTTACCAGCAAAATTATTATGTTAAGTTGGGCACTGCTGATATGAGAAAGCCAAATGCACATTGAACATAAAAAGATAATCTTTGCTTTGTTAAATATGTGGTCTCTGACACGGTCCATACGTGGTAAAAGTTTGTCAGAGCTTGGTAAATCCAGAAGTCTCAAAATAATTAACCGTAGCAAGGCGTGAGAAAAGAATTGGGCATCACTGCTAGAGGAGAACTCTGCGTTTCTTTAAACCAAGTGACAAAGACCAGATCCTGCTCAGGCCAATATTCCTCATCTTTACAATCAAAATGCAGATGCACACACTAAGCAGACACTCCACCAAAGCTTACACTTATATATTCTGTGAACCTAAGCCTCAAGATGAAACGTGATATTTCCAATACTTCGGAAATGTCAATATAGATTTCTTTGGTATTAAGCCTAGTGCTCCCACGCCATCACAAGCGCACTATGACTATAGCTAACACTGTGGTAAATAAATACAGAGAAAGGCAAAGTCCTGAATTTATACAGTGTGTTCTCAGAAGAACTCCGGCAGCTTCCCCATAGGATCTAAAGTACTTGTGCAGTGGTGATTTATTGCTGACCAGGAATATTTTTTCCCATCTTGACATTTTAAAATGGATTTTTTTGTTATATTCATTCCATGCCAACCCAAAGAAAATGTGACAAACTAAAACTTAAACTATAGTCCTGAGGAAAAACCTATTCTAATTCCTCATCTCAGTCTTTGTATTCATAGAATCATAGAATTATTTAGGTTGGAAAAGACCTTTAAGATCATCGAGTCCAGCCGTAAACCTAATGCTTCCAAGTCCTACTAAACCGTGTCCCTATTCCTTTATTCAGTTATTCCAGCTGTCATGCCATTGTTTTGAAAATTTTTCATTAAAAATTATTTTGATGAATACACATGTTGTAATGAAAAAAAGTTGTAAAAAAGAACCCAGCGTTATTTTTATTCATACTAGTTCTATGGAATATTGAGTAAAACAGAAGGATGACATGTCAGCTGAGTTTATTTTCTCCATTTGACTTTTCCTAACAAATGCTCATCTGACTTAGAAGTTCTTTAATGGAAGCACATGAAGATTTAAGACCATTAATATGAGTGCTAGTGATACCTTCCCTAAACAGACAACTTCATCACAGCTGTTGGAGACCAACAGAATCCCACTCATTTAATTTGCACAAGCAACTCCAAAGATTTCAATCATACGTATGAACACAGCTATAAGAATTTACCACACACCTATGATACCACTGCTGGCAGTAGAAGAGTATGTAATTTCCTACAGATCACACTGAAGTGTTTTCTCCCCCAAATCTATCAAGTGAAGCATCCCATAAAGGTACTTACTAGCAATGGGTCTCATCTCCCTTCAGCAAGTTATAAGTATGGCAAAATGAAGATGCATTTCCCACGTAAATTAAAATTGTTCTTATGATTGCAATATTTGTATCCCCAAGAGAAGAAGAGTGTTTGAGGTGGGTGGATAAACAAATATTCTAATCACATTCTTTTGAAAGCTGAAATTTCATTTCAACATCAGTTGTGGGTTTTTTTGCTTTTTAATTTCTTCTCTTATCTCAGTGGGAACTATAAAAAAAACCAAAAACATGTTCTTGTAGCTGACTGCTTTTCAATCTGTGATGATTTATTTGCATGTTTATTTTCCTTGTTATAATGATTGGTTTAATATATTTTTCTTTTTTGTTACTGTTTTCACAGTGCATTTCAGGGAACGGCGTTCACTTGATTTCTAGCTGATGAGTGATTAACACAGGGGGAGTCAATCTGCAAATCCTACAAGTCAACTGGGTTGTGTTCGCTCATGTTTCTAGTCCCACTGGCTATATTTTTACCACTCTTCCAGTGTGGATTCCAACTACGTATCTAGGAACACCAGCAGCGGGGAAGACTGTTTGAGATTCATATGCCTCTGCTTACTGGCCCAAAACCATGCTGATACAACACAGACCACAATTTACAGCTGGTTTGGACATACTGAGCCTGGACATGGCCCCATGTCCTCCCTATGAATCTGCCACTATCTCCTCTTCATCAGGCCAGTGAAGGACAGACAAGTTGGCTTTCCAGAAGATACAAAAACCATATATAAGCATGGACTGTGGGAAACGTGAGAAATCTGGTTGTAGACTGTGTTAGGTGGCATGCAAGTTAGAATCATTGTCAGGCCAGCTGCATGGTGAAAAGGCCACAAGGATGCTGCGAGACAACCACCTACTTTCTGGCTCACACTCCCACAAAGTAGCTTAAGCATTTCCATTGACTTCAGAGGGACTAAATGCAAAGTGATTACACAAAAAATTAGGAAAATTTAGGAAGGCGTCTCAAAGCAGTGTCAACGTGCATCTATTCTGCACATGGCACTTACATGAGAAAAGTGTGGGAAGTGCTTAGGCGTTAACTTAGGAATGTTAAAGTCATTAAAGCAGCAGCTCTGGAATTAGCTTCCTATGTAATGTAGCTACTTTAAATATCATCCATTTTGCATGGGCACATTGTCACTTCCTGTAGTGGCATGTTAATAAAGATTTAGCGGCAGCAGAGGCAATCTCTGTAGTCCTTTAACTAACCTGATCATATTAACTTATTGGATTTATGGCCTAACCATGCAATTGCTTTGCACTTTACAAAAAGCCATTACACTTTGCCATCTACACAACCCACAAGGGTCTGATGCCTTCATAATGTTTTCCCCTATAAGCCAATGATACAAAAAAAACCAAAAACAAACAAACCATAAGAGGACTTGAGTGGAGCCAGGTCCTGGTTCTAAACTGGAGAGAAGGCAGCAAAGAGAGAGGTGTAAAGGAACAGCAGGACATGGGGGGTCCAAGCAACACAATGGTTTGTAGTTCTGTAGTCTGATCACAGGTGGTGATCAGCGACACCTACACCTGACACAGCAGAAGAGAGCCCAAGGTGACTATATCATTATGTTTCACAAAGAGAAATGGAGATGGAAACCCACATTAGTGCCCTGAGAACAACATGAGCACAGCCTTCTCTTGGGCTTCAAAGGACCTACACCCATGATACCGCCTTGCGCAAAGTCTCTCAGGAAAGGCTTCAATTTAGTCCTTAAATGAGAACTAAATGTTTTCAGAACAAATCTTTAACAGGGTTCAAGCTGCTACAAGAGACTGAGAACAACATCAAGCAGAAGAGCAAGATTTACAGGGTCTGGAAGTGAAGAAATACTGAAATAATGACCATAGGGAACAGGGGAACACCAATAACAAGAGCATCAGACCAAGAACAGCAAGACCAAGAAAACAATAGCAAGACCAAGACTACAAAACCGACCTGAGATAGAGGCACTCAAATCATCACAGGCAAATGCACAATATAAGAGTAAGTAATGCTAGGGTGACAGTTCACTCTGCATATTTACATTTGTCTTCACTCTGTATTCACAGAACTCTTTGAAATACCGGAGTAAAATTCTGGGAGGCTTAAAGGGATTTACCCATCAAGCTAAAACAAACAAAACACTCCTGTCTGAAGAGCAGCAGTAGATAAGCCTAGTTACAAGAAGTATTTAAACTAGTTGTCACAAAGAAAAATCTCCATCCCTTCTTCCTTGTCGATTTTGTGTATGAGAGTATTGCCTCTCTAGCCTATTTCCTACTGCATTGCAGTTCCTGTGCTATGGGGTTTGGTATCCTAACAGCAGGAGAAAAGAAACAGTTGAAAGGTAGAAACACAACAAGGACCAGAGAGAAACAATTCAGAAGGTTGTTTCTGTTCATTCAGGCTGTGCCTTCCACTCCAGTCACTTTCTTTGTGCTCTTGCTCCTGGGAATTTTTAGCTGAAGCAGGGGCTAGGGAGAGGAGGGCTTCAAGAAGGCAAACACCAGACTTGCAGTGAAAACATGGAGTTTCTGCTTTCAAACACATAGGAGTGCTCGATGTCAAACAACCAGACCACACGGACATGTCCCAAATGGTACCACATGCCCATATTATCAATATTCCGAAAAGGTTATTGCCCCTCCTCACTTCCACCATTATCTCTGCCCTCCATGCTTCCAACAAGAGCTAGTGGAAAAAATTAGCAATGCTCAAAATATTCCTGGTCAAGACAAAATATAGGAGAGCGTGAACTCAGACAATGCCTACTCAATGTTTTTGCCTCTCATGAGCTGGCAATTACCTAAAATTTTAGATGATCCACTAAGCAAAACCACAAGAGTTAATGTTTTGACATTCATCCGTCAATACAATGGACTCTTCGCATGAGAAATTTGAAGAGATGGCAGAGTAGGGGAAAAAAAAGATCATGTATAAGCAGAATCAAGAGAATCATCACCTGGCCACAGGAAAAAGTCTCTCTTTTACTTCTGTGAACAGATTTTTCAGCACTGACCACCTACAATATACCCAGTCTCTACCAGATAGAAGGAACACATCCATTTTTCAAAATGGTCCTTAGGAGTTTGAAGAAAAAAAAAAAATAGTGGGCAGGTCCCATGTGAAGCTGATGGGAACTTTACATTCAGAAATATGGACAGGCTCCAAGCACACAGCATACAGCCAGATTTCATTTCCCCTGCCCACATTTGAGGTGTGGATAGTTGAAAGGTGTGGAGTGTGAAAAAAACAGGCCAATTAAAACACTAAGATTTGGAGGCAGCGCCTCCTGCAAAGTTTAAGGATGCACAGAACAAAATCTGGATTCAAGCCTGGGAAACAGCAGCAAAATTATTTACTAAGAATTTTCCATTCCTTCATAACACCTCACACGCACGTTGCTTGAGCTGGTCACCCTGTGCTCCTTTGAGTCCCAGTTATGTGCAGGCAGCCTTGCAGACCTTGTGCAGCCACTTTGCTTTCTTAACACATTTGAAAGCTCCAGTTGTTGAAAGACCTTTGGCATCTTTCACAACTGCTTTCTTGCATCCCCTTTTTGGGGGAGTGGAGGGAAAAGTTATTTTTAAGACATATACATGCCACTGTCCCAGAGGTCACCTAATAATTCCATTTCAACACAATGTATTTTGCATATTGGCATATTTTAATAGTTATTGCCACGTGTTTTAAAGATCTGGTTTCTCTGGTTAATGAAGATTGGCAAGTGTCACATGAGTGACTGAAGAAAGGAAGCAGTGCACAAAGCCAAAGGAGAGTCACATTTAAACTGGCCCAGTGCTAACTCTCTTTTAAGGTATGAGCCCAAAAGGCGCACTTTTATCAATTGTTTACTAATCCCATCTCCATTAGGATCTGTTTCATAAGCTCTAAAAGTGAAGACATACAGTAAGTTCACATTTGCCCAAGCAGAGCATAAGAACATATGATGTTATTTTCTCCTCCAAATGGAAACTCTGGAAATTAATATTACAGCTCACCAAAACATTTTTGACAAAACATTTTTCATTAAATCACATGTTATTTAATGATATTTTGAATTTAGTTAGGGTAGGTATCTGGGGTCTCAAGTGAAGTCACAATGATAAAAAAAAGTCCGACCTTTGGAATCTGAAAATGGATGTTTCAACAGCTCTACTTCACAGACAGTGAAAGGTTTGATCTTGTTCCAATGGAGAATTTCAAAACCTTAAAGGCTATTGCAAGACAGAATTTCTTGTTCGTCAGCCAGCTCTTGTTAGCATAGTCATAATAATCATAATCAGAGATTTATGTATTGTCTTTTATCCCCATAGAACTTAAAGCAGTTTGCAAGTGACTGTGATCATAAAAAGCATGTACAAAACAATCATGCTCACACTCCTTACTAAGCAAAAGAGGTAGTCTGCACTGAAGCATGACAGCTGTTGAAGAAAGCACAGAGTTATGCTTTGAAATAAGTGTGAGGAAAATACAGCAACTAATTGAACAGCAAAAGGGATTTAGGTAGGCAACTTATAACTGAATTTAGCTAGAAGATGAAAGCAAGCAAGAAAGCAGTCTTGACTGAGACGATGTGTAAAAATCTGTACATCATCTGCTGTCTCACGAAAGACTGCTTCCAGCTGCACTTGCCCTGTAACCCTAGTTTTAGTCCCTAAGCTAAGTACCATTTGCCTGGTTCCACCTGATGCAGCAAAACCTGAGTCAGAGAGGTTTGTGCATACAGTTCGTTAGAATGTCTTGAGAAGTTACCACTTCACCATAAACAGCTTTCTCCAAGACCACCAAGATGGAAGTGGAATGTCACAGTAGTTGTTTCCATATCTCTCATTTACATGATAGTGTTTTTTTAAAATTATTACTGTAAATACCAATCTATGCAGTTATTTACACAAAATTTGAGGCATAGTTATCACATCTATGAAGTCAAACAGCAGAGAAGATAAAGCCAGTTGAACCGATTCCAAATAGGCGGAAGAGGCATTTATCATTCACACGGCTTTAGAGGATCCACATACCAATCTCATATCATTTGGGGCTTAAATTCATGGAATACTCCTGTGAGAGAGTATTACACTTTAAAGATTATTGTGTTAAAGAGCAAAGCAGAGAGAGCTCCGACAAGGAAGAAATTTCCAAGAACTTACTGAGACAAGCTTCAGCTGAACCCACAGCTTCTGAAGTAGAGCTTCTGTTGGGAGAAAAACAACTACTTCTGTCAAAAGCAAAGACAAGAAACTTGTGAAGTACTGCACAGGAGAAATGCAGTACTTATGTAAGTGACAAAGTGCTGCAAAGAAGATCGACAGGAACTTCACCATTGTCGTGTGAGAGGTTATGGTTGTGGGAGATCATTACCACTGCAGTGAACGCTTGTGCACTGAAGGCAAAAGGGGCAAAAATAATAGTGTAAAAGATTGAAGGACTGGTAAATGAGATGCTGTATCTTCTCAATCTGTTTGAATGTATCAGAAATAAATCTTTTTTTTAGAAAAATTATTGATAACTGGAATCCTCTCACATCAGGTTTAGTTGCATTTATGAAGTCACATGTAAGCCAGCAAGTAAAAGCTACTAAAAAAGCCTAATCACGTTTACATTCTAGCCTTTTTGTGTTGCTATATCAGAATAAAGGGCACAAACTAGTTAGATTTGACCATCTCCTCAGTGTCTTCAACCAAAGGGGAATTTTATAGGAGATTTAAAAGCTTCTCAAATAGTGAGAGTGAGCCAGGGTCACTAGAGAGACAAAAAGCCACTCTTGCTCCCAAAATAGCAAAAAAGAAACAGTTTAAGCAAAGCTGAGTACTGATAGCACTGGTAATCTCTCAACCCAAGCAGGTTCAGTAGATGTGGACCACAATTAATGATAGGGAAAAAATTTAGAAATGACAAAGCAACTTCAGCCAAAACCATGTCTACTCCAGGTAATAGTTTCATATCTTCTCTGCTGAGAAATTTCCAGAGAAGGGTTCCCAGGCAAGAAGGGAGTACAGAGAATAGAAAACGGCCTTAGAAGTTCTTAATGCAACTCAAAGGAAAGGGGGAAATGGAAAGCAGACCCTGAGTACCATTAAAAATGCTGTTTCTTTTTTTAAGGAAAGGCCTCTCAGAGAAAGGAGCACAAATGTGGCTCTGTTCATAAAATGATACTGTATCCTCCTGCACTGTATTCTCACAGGAGGCTGGGAAGTTCCCGACAGCACTGTGGAGGCTGCCTGGTGTTTCTCATTAGGCTCTTAAGAAGTCTTTGCTAGTGAAATCCCCAAGGAAAAATTAATAACGCTGGGTTTGGGTAGACAGAAAAATCGAGTTCTGAATGGATACTTCAGTAACATGTTACCAGATCTCCTTGACTACAGTTAAGTTCTGTTCATCATACGGGTTGTAACCTATACCAAACTCTTTCCATATATCATAGCGAAGATCTGCTAGCAAAAGAAGGCTTCATATCACTTAGGACCTGAAGACTGCGAGAGTCTCATGCAAGGTACTTGGTGATGGAACTAGACTTAATGCTGCTTAACCATTTTCTCTTGCTTCGTCTTCTAAAGCACAGTATCTTGTCTGCTCACACCTGAAAAAAGGTCTCTTCTCTGTGTCCTTTCTATAACTCCGGCCTTATTGCTTTCCCACGCACTTGTCTACAAAAAGAGTGGGCTTTCTGTCTCAGAGAAGAAAGTTGTGGGCCTCCAGCTGGCCCCACAGGCCAGCTCAAACCCCTCTTCCACTGGTCTTCCGTGGACACACAGTAATACCAGTAAGCACCCAGTGTCCAATGGCACATGGACTTGAGGCTTCATAGTTTTCAGGGCTCAACTCTTGAACCTGACAAAGCTAAGACAGCACTTACAAGGACTGACCTCTGGGGAGTTTATTCAAGTTTCATTAATTCTTCCTACAACTTGTATGAATGAATGAGTTTCTACTGTGTATTTTGCCCACAGAAAGACCAGTAATCCAGGCACTGCTAAAGCTCCCTCCAAAGCACTTCTAAAGATAATTTGTTTTCCTTTTTCAACTAATGGGTATTAGAGAAAGCTATACAGTAAATTTTGCGAACTGAAGACGCTTGCCCCTCCCCCTCAGGAACGGGCATCAAAACAAGCCCACTTCCTTCTCCTCATCTGTAGACAACTTGCACCCAATTTCAAATCCCTACAGAGTCAGGAGGAAGCTTGAGCTTCAAGTGTGGAAAGTAAAACAAGAAAGCCACTATTAAAAGAAAGTCCTATTATACAAATCCTCAGGATAAACTATATGACAGATGGACCACATCCCTTTCTAGATGTACGCATGAACATGGCTACCTAACTGCTACGTGGGGCTTTTTTTGGTTGGGTTGGTTTTTTTAAGTTGTCATTGCTTATACAAAAAGATGGGTAGAATTTAATTTCTTTTTCTGTACCAACTATTCCACATTTGGCTGCCAGACAAGAGATTAGCTGTTTGTTCCTACCGGCAAAGTTATGTGGAGGAGGCACGTGGCCATTAGCCAAGGTCATGAGCTGACTACTACAACGAGATACTTATCCCAGTTGTCCGTCCTGTAGGAACAGAGATGGGTAAGTGAAGACTTTTATTCATGCACATAAGCAGTTTTACTACAGACTGTCCTAATCTCTCACACCAACATACAGCCAAGTCTATAAAACAACACTCTATGTTTTAATCCACAGTTATTGATCTGATGGCTGATGGGAGAAATGCAAGTTTAATGTGCAAATAATACATCATTAAATCAAAGCTCTGGAGGTCAAGAATGATCAGAATCAACTGTCTCCATTCACCATATCAAATGACTTGTTCTAGCTCCAGCTCAGCAGAAGAGAGTGATTTAATACTTTCTCTAGAGAGAATAGCCTTCAATCAGGTGAATTCATCAGAGTCACCAAAAAATACAACTCAGCTATAACCGTGATCAAACAGCACCATTCCTGTAGTTCAGTGACTTCAGAGGGGAACCTGTGTTGTGATTAAACTTTCATTTTAAGAATATGAAAGAGGAAAATGCTACCAAACTCCAGACATTCCTGCGGGCATTTGAAAGAGATTAGAGTCCTCAAACGACACTGTGAAGCTAAAGGGTAGAAGCAGAGGAAGAAAAATGGATGTACAGGACAAATAAACAGTTATCAAGGTACAGCAGCAGCTCAGATGGCAGAAAACTTTTAGAAGATGGTGGCAACTCTGAATTGCTTGGGAGAAAAATAAGAGAGACAAAAGGAAAATGGCATACAGTTAAGCAGCAAGAGATGAGATACTCAAGTTAGAGATTCTGTGCCTGCTGTATTACTCTTACTAGCCAAAGCTAGTCCTGCTAAGAATGCCAGACACCCAAGGGATTCCTTATAAATCTTTTAACATGGCAGTAGGGACTGGATGTCCACCAGTATTTGCTCCTTAATGCAAAGGGTTTGGGGTTTTGGGTTCCACCCCCCCCATTTTTTCCTTGCCTTTGAAATAAGGACAAATTTCTAGAGGTTGGTGAACAATTTCACATATTCAGGACTACAGACCTTCACATTTAGTATTTGCAGTTACACTCCCCGGAGTCACTGAGAGCTGGCTCCAGAGCTCTGCCTCCCTTATGGCACACAGTCCCAGATCCTGTTGATGCACCCCAGGTCCCTCAGGTGTGAGCTGTTCTGGCACAGGCAACCCAACAAAGGCAATCGGCCCTGAGACAAAAACGGGACATGAAGGCCTTCAGCTACAATTCATACACAGGCTGCCACAATCACATTTCTGACTTCGAACTTACTTGTTTTCAGATTAGTTTTTCCAGCTTTGCTACTTAATGTGGGGTGAGGGCGACTATAGGTTTGGCTTTTATTTCATTTGAGATTTTGCCAATGGGATTTTCCAAAGAAACTAGGCTCTTCTACAAAAAGTAGTAAAAAATAGTAAAAAAAACCCCCACAGTCTAATTTTGCTTTCAGACTGTTTTTACATAGGTCAGATGATGCATCATTAAATTTTGTTTGGACAAGATTCCTATCCTTGCAATAATAAAGACCTATGCACTAGGCTCTAAGTGGTCTTCCCTGTGGAAATGTTAACACCCGGACAGTTTCACCCTGATCATTTGGTTTTCTTTCTGTTCTTCAATGTACCAGCACATTGTGAAAAGTACACACAAATCTGCCTTTTTGCCAGTAGCTGACTGAATCATAGTCATCCTCAACAATTAAAGCTGGCTAACTTTAGGCGCATAAACACAAACTTGCAGTGAATTAATTTACTTGCACGTTACACAAGATTAAACAACAAGCAGAAGAGAATACATGGAAGCGACAATGATTCTTTAAAAGCTTAAAAAGGATTTGGGCTGAGTTTTGTATTGCAGTTGGTAACAACACTGATTCTCATGTGAACATCTTATTTTACAAAAATGTCCTTATTTTGACTTGCTATTACCCAAGAACTTCTCGTTATGATTTTTTTTTTAAACTAGAAATAATTAACTGATAGTTTTTTTAATAGTGTGGAAGATTTAGATGACTGTTCTATATCTGCACTCTCTTTGGCTGGATAAATAGTTTTCCATCTCTGCAAGATTTTTTTTTCCTCTTTATAAAAAGACCTCTCCCCAGTTGAAAGAGGGCAAATGTAATTAATGTCCTGCGAGGCTACATATTTCAAGATTTTTTTTAAAGTTTCCTATTTTTATAAAAATGTATCAGAATTATGAACCTATTAGCAGACTGGTTTTTTCCCCTGGAGCTAAAAGTCGGCTGTCACTGAACAAAGTTATGTATATGCAAGGCTTTATTATCAGTTTTCCATGCTAACTAGATTAGAGCAGATGAAAGTCTTGATCCTAAGATGAGGCAATTAGGACAGTCTAGGTGAATCATAGCTGATCTTTAGCTTGAAGGTTCAGGCGAGTGATTACTTTCTACAAATTTCCTGAGCTACCCAAGGTACAGATCAGTGTCCTGGATTATTTATCAGTAACAGCAGAAGCACAGGAGAAAATCACCTACTTCTGTCTGAGCTAAGGAAAAGAAATAAGGTTCCTGCCAAAACCACCCCCAAAGTCAATGCAGAATGGTTGGCAGTTCTTTAAACATTATTGGATGTAACTTGAGTTCAGATGGAGGCAGGAGAAGAAGAAAAAAAATCCAAAGATGAAATAGCAAGCACCTTTCTTTACAGAGTTATTTCGCCTTGTGTATGTATACGGCTTTTCCCCGTCAGTCTTCTATTACCTCCCTGTTCCTCACATTGTCTGGTTGGAATTATGTTCAAAAGGCTTTGAACCAAACACTGCATATGAGTCAAAGTTATTAAAGTCTCTGTATCCTTGCTATTTATATATGAGCATGATATGTCAGCTAAAAGGAAAAAAAATTTTTTTTTTTTTTTGCACAGAATAAGTTCTTTATACAACCTAGCATCTCAATGATTCAGAGACAGGGGGTTGTTCAAAGAACAATGGGCCAAGCTCTAGATTTCATGTCACCACTACACATTAGCTGATATAGGCTGTAGCACTGCGTGTCGGAGCTGCAGCTTATTCGTACAAATACCATGGAGCTAAACCAATTTATAAGCTGCCAGTCTTGGTCCACGTTGTTTTTTCCTTCACATGAATGCTACAGTATGGAAATGTGACATACTTAACTTACAGAGCAGTAGCGCTGAATTATATCCTTTCCTGCTTAATATTGAATAGCAAGGGACTGGTCTTTCACTGCAACATTAACCACAATACCACACGACAAGGATGTGCAGCGCTTACAGTAAGTGCTTGCTGGTGTCTTAATCTAATGTAGCACTGAGGAGATGCAATAATCTTTAACCACCTTGTGTTAATAAACCACTTAACCAAAAATACTAAAGAAAAACGAATGCCCAGCCTCGCCAAAGCAAGCAAAAGGACCACGATGGTCTGAGCAGACATAAGGAATCTAAATATTGCACATGCAGAAGACCTGCCCTCTGGCTATGTTACAGGGATGACAGATTCACAGCCAGTGCCTGCCTCACTTGGAAGCCTAACTCTCCTTAGTCAATGGGGAGAGGCAGGCAGCTGCGCAGAGTGGTGCAGACCTGAGTCACAACACCCTGGAGCCGCTTGCTCTCTCCATCAACTGTATCTGGGACCTAGGAATCCATGCTCCAAACTTTAGCACCTCCTTTAAGCCAACTGAAGGACTTCTCCTTCCCCATATGCAGAGACACTCAAATGAACTTGTTCAGAGACAGCTCAGACACAGTTTCACTGCAGCCCTGTTGGTGCAGAGCTCTGTCCTGGCTAATTTACTTTGCATTATGCAGATCCCAAAGATATCCAAGAAACCCAAATACAACATTTTTAACCCTTTCAACCTTTCTGCCAAGGAACCACGTATGTAGAAATATCCAACTCTGCACAGAGCAGCGTAGACAAACATAACCATTAACAGATACCTTATCTGTCAGCACAGATCCCTTGCTCCGAGTACCAGGTAAGGGGAGGAGTACTGTACAGCAGAGCACCCGCAGCCGGGGGGCACGGTACCGAGACCCTCAGCTGCTTCCTGTCCAAAGCAAATTATAGATGGGGTCGCAGAGGCTACAAATACTTTTATTAACCATGCTAAAACCCCCCTAAATATATTAAAGCATCTTCTGTGCTTAGAGAAAGCAGCTTTGAATTTCTAAGCCAGCTGCTGGACATACTCCAGGGAGTAGTGTCACACAGACTTTTGCAGCAACTGATTCTCAGCACAGTTTTCTGTCCTGTGCTCATCCCAGAATGACTGACCAGTTTAAATACAGTTGAGATGCAAGGTCCCACACAGCAGTGTGGAAAGGGGTACTTGTCACCTGACAAATGTCTTCCTGCAAGACATCTGATGGTACAAAGCAGTGTTCTCTGTATAAACACAGTAGGATAATAGAGATGGGACACTGGGGAGGGGAAGAGAAAGCTGCAGCTCATGCTCAAGTCTTTGTAAATCACTGCTTCACACTGAGAAAATAACTGAATGGATTATAACGTGCCAATGCTTTGTCATAAGTGACGAGACTAGCATAATATCAGAGCTCTGTGGCAAATACACAGTCCTGTTTCTCCAAAATGCCTGTGCCTTCTCTTCCCCCACTTCTCACTTCTTTCTGATGCTCTTTCCAACACATGGAACAAACTGGAGAGGCATCAACGGAGAGCCTGCTTGCTACACAAACTGCTTATCTCAAAGCCTGGTTATCTTCTGCACAAAATGATACCAGAGCCCTACAGAAACCCCTGTGGCAGCTGTGGAATGGAGTATCTAAAGGTGTCAGCACAGGGAGGTGAACTGAGGTTGCACAGACCTAGTTATAAGAAACACGAGTATTCAGAAATTGTTGCTAGTATTCAAGAAATAAATGCCAATATTTAATAATAAAATTATTGCCTAACTTTCACCCTACTTTCTACTTGTAAAACTCACCACACTTTTGAGAGAAGGGAAATAGAATTAGTCCATTTTATTGAGGCAAAATTGAGAAACAAAGCAATAGAAAGATTTGTCTATAGTAATCCAAAAGACCCAAGACAGAGCTAGGCATCATCCCAAATCCTACCTTGTCCTTTGGAAATCAAGTCTAGACTGGGTGCCCCAAGAACGCTCCCGAGTCTCTGGGTGTTAGTGCTCGGCCAGCTGCATCCCGACTCCATGTTGGCGCAAGACCTGCTGTACACACCAGCCACCCCACAGTATCCTCAGTTCCACCAGAGAAAGAGGTATGCAGTTCCTTGGGAGCTGCAAGGCAACCCTGAAGATCTCCAACACAACACACCCCAAGTAAGCAGATATTGTCAATAATCAATAAAAGTCAATAAAAGTAGAAGAAAGCAACAAAATCCTTACTCAGAAATAAAAAAAGTGAGTGAAATTTTCACCCACATGTTGACAGCCAAGTCCTGCTGGTCACCCAGCTAAAAAATATTACTGTTTTGTACGGGAAGGTAGAAATATACTTTATGATTAGCAGTTGCTGAGAGGCAGCTGTGTAAACTTTCTCCTGATTACTGATGGTGGGTTGAGCAACACTTTGATTTACAACATTCAAATTTCCTTTTGGTTGTTCACTCCATTATATATACGTCAGAGAACACCACAGAAAAATTCTGGCCTGTTTTCAATTTAAACTATTAGTGTAATACTTTGACTCATACATCTCTCACACTATAAATGTTTTGCTAATATGATACAATGTTCGAGATGAGGATAAATCATGGCTGTAAGAATTTGCATTCCACTTCCAGAACCACCCTTTGAGTACCCAGATAGCTTTTGTTGTGTCATAGGTCAATATTCTTAGTAAAAACTAATTTAATAAATGCAAATCTATTATTAAAACCAGGGAAAATGTAGTATGAGGATGTTCACCTTCTCCTTATTTTTTTCATTGCATCAGGGACAGAACAGAGGATTAAGGCTATTATTACTTTTCTGCTGCTCTGTATACCAGTTCATTTCACACACAGGGACACTGGGACTTTGAACACCCATGAAATAGTAATCATCAACTGATCATCAGTGATTTAAGCACAAAATTGAAGCAGTTGCAAACAGCTGAAAAGCTCAAGCTACTATTCAAAGCTCAGTCTTTGTGCATTCTGATCTGAACCAAGAAAGACAGCTGGTTCTGGGACCAATTCAGAATAGTTTGGCCTAGAACAGTGCTGGAAGCAGGAGCTGGCTTGCTAACAAAACTTGTTTTTCCACAGAAAAAATAAATTGTAGAAAATTTTCCAAAGCTTCTGCATGCATTGCTAGAATAGCCGGATTACTTTAAACCATTTCTATTATTAACAAACTGTTTCATTACCTTCAGAAACCAAACCGCTTTCTAAAGTATTTAACAACCATATATAGATGAAAGAGAAAAAAATTCCTCCCTACTTAACTATCTACTATCCAAACATAATCTTAATTTCCCTCCCCGAGTAGTATAATTTTTCTGCAAGATAGAAAACACTGGTGGCTGGTCACAGGTTGGAATCTTGGTAACAGCAGAAGTCAGCATTAAATCATCTGACAGCAGCTCAACTGACCCAGGTTCAACACATTCATTATAAATAAATCATTTATATAAAACCATCTGCATTCAAAACGTGAGCCAAAGTTTCAATTATACTGGATAAAACCAAAAGGTAAGTTTACTGAAAGTTATTGCAGAAAAGCAATTTGACTGATTGCTTGTATAGGGTGAACGTGGCTCCTTTTGGACACAGGGTAACCATACTGACCTAGAAGAGGAGTACCTGCAGTATTTACAGCCTGCAGAAAATCAAAAGAACCTGGCTCGGATTCTTTAGGCATCTTGGATTAATTTTAGGAACATCTATATTCATACAAAATTATGACTAGGTCACATTTATTACAAAAACATGCACATATATCATTTTGCCTAAACAATATGTTAGATATTTAAGAAATCTGCAATGTTTTTAACTCTTCAGAAGAAATTAGTGGTGTGCTTCCAGCTGTATTGTGCTTGAAGCCACTATAGGCTAGTAAAGCATGTCCTGCAAATTCCACAGCCCATAGCGGATATGCTGAATCAGTATTTTTCCAAACCATCGAAGCCTTCACTGGAAAGCCTTAGTCCTGTAACAAGTTGACCTTACCCTCATCAGAGGTTTTGAGAGAACTTTGCACCCCATAGATCAGCCCAAATTGTGCTTTCAACCAGGGACTGAAAAGGAGCCGTTTCTCTAAGTAGGAGAAAAGTAAACTCAATGCTATCCCTGGATTTTTTCTTCCAGTAATACTGGGTTCCTTCCACTCTCTAAAAAAAGGAAAAAATCCTTAATCTCTGTTTAAAGAGTGCAGAGTACAGTATTTTGGAACAGCCTCTTTAAGCAGGTGCACTTTCAGACACGCTAAATGTCCACAGATGTAGCTGAAGAGAAACCCCATCTTCTTGTGACCCCATGTTGTCCATCCACTCCCATGGCTTCACATTCACAGCTTTATCCTTCACCTTTAGGTAGGTTGTTTACCGTAGGTTTTATTGTCAGTATGGCTCGTGGCATGTTGTCTTCCTAACCAAGGTCTACAGAAGACACTCAACACTCATATATTCAACTTGGTGACTTTCAGGCTCAGAACTGAACAGATCAAGCTGAGTCAGCATCTTTGATGAACTCTACGCTACCAATGCTGAGTCTCTTAGGAAATCCAAGTACTGGTTTTGGTGCTGAAAATAGGTTCTTTAAATTATATTCTGTGTGACTGCTACATAGGGACAAAGTCAGTTTTAGATTTTTCATCATACAATCTTCTAAGTAGATGAGCCTCCAATTAAAGAAAAACATGAATCATTAATTCTGAATCTAAACATGCTTGGACTTTGGGTAACTCTGATTGGAAATTAATGCCTCAGGTTTATTTCCAATTAAAGTAAGGCTAATTAAATTCCACAGTTCCCTGTGTTTATTCTTTCCAGATCTATGTACAGTGTAGCAAACAGCTACTTTAAACAATTCCAAGTAGCTGTGGTGTTTTTGTGATTGTCTACTGCAGCTCAGAACTGTAAAAGGTATAATGCAATTTTTTTTCCTTTTTCCAGTTTTCAACTTTTTTCTCTCTGTTGGGCATATGTTAAATAAAGGGATTTTATCTTGCCGTTGCTGCTGCTCATTTTCAGACGCATCCCTGATCCCACCACAATTAACTAGAGTGTTCCTCTTCCGCCTCCACACAGCTTAAACAAGGCAGGCCCAACAGGAGGGATACAGAGGAATAAAACAGTATTAAGCAAGAAGCTATTTTAAGTGTGTGAAGGGATAAAGTCTTACAGGCTACAAAAGTCCTGTCTCAAGGGACTGCTGGTTGGAGAGGGAATGAAATCTTCTTGCACCTCTAAAGATGTACTCAGCAGTCTTGCAGCCACCCATTAACTGTGCTGCCATTGAAAAACCCTTATTTCTGAGTGGCAGAGCCTGTATAGTCATAGACCAACTCACCCCAGTTCCAGTCTGGCTGTAATTCCAGACTCCTCAGACACAGACCATGCCTCTTGCAGGGCCATCTCTATTGCAGGCTCAACTTGAGGATCTCTCTTCACAGGAGCACATCAAGTTGCATTGCCTCCTTTGCCTGCAATAAGGATGACAGAAGCAAGAGCTGGTCTCTGAATTCCAACTTGTTTAAGTGATAAATTTTTACCTCCTCGACTCTATTCAGAAAAAGGATCTTCCTAGATGAGGCTGTGCATGGAGCTCATCTGTCTACTTCAGCTGTTTGAAAAGAGATGCCAAAGCTCACTGAATCACCCTTAACTTGCTACCTCACCTTAAGGCAAAAAGTCTAGCTATGGCTTAACTGAATTCTAGGTAGGCAGCTGACATGGACTGGAAAAGACCCTGTGCAAATCCTGTAGGAGCAGGGGGGTTTCAAAAGCATGAAACTGTTAATCCAATAAAGAGGAAGGGACTACACCAGTTACACATGCAATCAGACTTAATTAAGTATGGCCATCTTAAGGGAATGACTAACTTGTGAAAGTAAGGATGTGAATTTGCATGACAAGTGCCTAGCTGCCATCCCATGATTATAACGCCGAGATAACGGTTGGCTTCACACCTACTGTGTTCACAGAGGCACGAGAGGGAAGGGCTGTATTTATCGCTCTGAATGTTACTCGTGCACACACTGATTTATGGTTATACTTCTTCCAACAGCCTGAGCTAAGTTTTGATCCAGGATAGATAGCCAGAAGAAACATGAAGTCAAAATCAACCAAAGCCAAATATAAACATATGTTCACAAATGTCTATTCAAATTTATGATTTTCATTAAGATGTGCTTAATTTTAAGTCTGTTTTACAAGGAAATTGCAAAGAAAATACTGATTTGTTTAATCTATTTTCATTTTCCATGACCTCTGATATTGCTCCACTGCAAAATAAGGTCTCAAAATCCACCATTTCACCACACAGGAATCTGAAAGAATTTCACCTCTTTCCAGGTGCTATATTTAAATGTCTATCCCTGCATAATCTTTCCAGAGGCAAAAATAGTCATCCTTGTTATAAATACCTATAGCAATGATATTTGCATCTGGTTTTTGGTTTTGGGTTTTTTTTTTTATTACACAGAGAAAGCAAGGAAGAGTAAAATTGCTTATAAGTACAGCTACACAGAATAAATCCTGTCCTGGCAGGATTTTGCAATATGTTGAAGCTGGGTTTCATTCTGACTGGAAATTCTCCAATTGAATGTTTTTCCATAGGAAAATGATGATTCATCAAAACCAAAGCATTTAGCAATAGTAAAAGGCCAACTACAGTGGAAACCTATCTTCTACTGGAAACATGCCCAGGCTTCTGCCACCTTGCCTGAGGCTCTGTGCTGCACAGAGGGGAAACCAAATCATCTTGAAACTAAAGATAAAAGGCTTGACATGGAGATAAGATCATGGAAGGCCCGTTAGCTCCTGCTTCCAATGTCCTAAATTTCCAGTTTCTGGTTCTGACACAATTCACCTGGAGGTTTGCTAGGCTAGCAGAGAAGGATGCAGTGTCCTAAGAGGGTAGATGGCCACAGTCCCCAGGGCCAGGAGGTCCCACTTGCTTCCTGCCCTCTCTTCCCCTGTTTGCCAGCCCAGATTACAGAGCTTTGGTTTATAAGAACACTATAAACCCCACAAAGCTCGTATGAAGCACAACAAGTGTCATAACGGCTGCTTTTGAAAAAAATGTTTCTGTAAACTTTCTTTTGCCCCCAAAAATGCTTCCACCTCTATAAAGCCTCACACTGAAATATTAATGTCTTCTATGCTACTCCTGTTTGGACACTCAGACCTATTCCCTTTACCATTCAATGCTTAGGTACCAACTGGAAAATATTTGGTATTTCTGTCAAGTGGGGAAATGCTATTAAATACTTAATTAATAAAGTTAATTGAAAGGATCACTCAAATATATCACTGTATAAGTACAGGTCAAAATACCACAAAAATCCCAAAACTCATACGTCAGGGAGCTGCAGGTGCTTAGTCACCCTGAAATGGGCACAGGTCTTGAACTTGCCACATGCAGTTCTGGAAACCCCAGAAGTATGATTATCCTCCTCAGTGCCCCTGTGAATGTCAGTGCACTCACTCACACTGATAGAAGCAAGAATGAGACTTGACTCAAAAAGTTACTGCTTGAAACTTGCAGTCTGGGTAACCGTAACTTGTGGAATAAAATTTGCAGGGAAGGTCATGACAAGACAGCTCTCAGAATCTAACTGACTGTATTAATCCAGACACAGACCCTATGGCAAAGGGCTTGCACTAAAGGATGATCTTGTCTTGCTAATAGACACAGAAGGGGTGTCCATGTTACGGTGATGAGATCTGCCAGCTGGTACTCAGGTGAGAGCACATTTGCTCAGCAGATCGTTATGCATAACTTTCCTTATACCTCACTAGGTCTTCTGATGCAGAAGTACTTCTCAGGGCACTAGGCCATCACAGACTGCTATTCGGTCATGGTTCCCTGCTCCTTTAACAGTACAGGGAAGGGCTGAACAATTCTCAGCATGCCAAGAAATCCAGCTCTATCTTCCCACTTTATTTAATTTGGACAATTCTATTCAGAGCTGGAGCCAGCAGCAACAGGGGACTACAGGAACGCCAAGTGGCTGATGCTGAACTTAACCAACCCAGAGGCAATGCCAGCTCCTTCAGGAGTGGGATTGCTATTACGGGCATAAGTGTTTTCAAATTGGTGACAACTTTAGACATCTCTATAAGACAGGCATTCAGTGTAGCTTTTGGGAAGTGGAGTTGACTGCTCACTAAGAAAGTCATCTTGCAGGGAACATGCGACTCTGGTGCCCCAGAATTTGAACCAGCTGCCCACTAGCCTTGGTGGGACAGGGGAAGTTTAAACTTTCAAAACAAAAAGAAAGTTAAATTCAAATACCAACTAAGGACAGTATACTATTGACTTAAATAACTGGAATTTCCTACAAAAATTTCAGTTTCTGGCTTTGTTTTGCAATTAGATCGTGTTTTATCATTTAGATGCACTAAAAGATGTAATAATGGGAATTACTGTAATGGAGTTAAATATAGTTAATAATCCACTGGCCTGTATCTGGGAAAGCATCCCACAAATGTCCAACTCAGCACACAACTGAGAGGTAGGGTAGGTAGTATAACAAATGCATTATATTTCTGAAAATTACCATATGCAGTACCAAACCACTCACTGAGTTGTTTGTCCTAGTGATAGGACCTGCAACTTCTAATGTAGCATTCAAAATACAAGGGCTTAATTGACAGTTCCTCCTTTTCCTTTTTATCTCTTTCTTGAGGTAAGCTTTCATCCTTGCCCTTTTCCAGTATTCTGGATCCTTGCCGTTCCTCCCAGACCTCAAAGACATTCCCTTATGGCTATCTCAGAGGGGCTGGAGCAAAATATTCTGGAGCTCTTAAGACACTGTGAAACTTCAGACCCACAGGATGACCATTATATGAAGAATCACAGTCTGACTGTAACACAGAAAAGCACCACTGCAATGGCACGCATCCCTTCAATCAGTATTAGACTGCCTCTATGGCCAAAAGAAATTCCTCTAGAAAAGCCTCTTCCTCTCCATCTTAGCCATACAGTTTCCTACTGAAAAACACACTTCTCTCTTTCTCTCTACTGACTAGAGAATGAAGGAACCCCTATATTCGCTCAGCTGCAGTTATTTTTCATGAAACTCCTCAATGGAAGCCAAAAGAATAATGGGGATTATAGAGATAAGGAACATTTCAAAGATTCAGGGAATCTTACCAGAATTTTGTGCAGCCAGAACCATACAGTGAAAACTACAGATTTCAGTTTTCAGAAAATTACAGTACCTTTCATGAGAGTTACTCGCCGCAGATCTCTACTAAGAGCACTACTGAGCACAAAATGCTGGGAGATGAAAGGGACCACAGAATCTAATGAAATCATAACTTAGGATTGCCACTGCTCTCTTCTAAACTTGTCTTATATCAGAAAGTTTGACCTTTGGAGGATTATTTCTTGGAACAACTCGTTCTGGAGCACACGGGGAGAGGATGTTCTGACCCTTGGCCTGAAAACATATGACCCTGCCTTGGCGCAGCTCAAGAAGCAGCTCTAGTGGAACTGCTAATGAACAGTTACCACCATATAATCAAATGCAATGTCCTTGAGGAAGAAATCACCAGAGGGGAGGGCAGAATATATCAAAGTAACATTCAGCCTAGCAGAGTGACACTAAACTCTAGAAAGAGGAATTTTTTCAAAACTTAATTTTGTTAAAGACACCCTGAAGCATAAATATACAAATTGAGGTACTTAGCAAAAATGTTGCTCTTGATTTGTTTGAATCAAAAATCCATCCATTAGAAAAGAGAAATCCACCCCCAGCTACACAGTAACCTTAAGTAAACTAGAATCAAGAAATAAATTGACGGCTAATTAAGGCCAAAGTATTCCACATGACTCACAGGCAGTGATCCAGAACAACATGATTATCATAAAACTTCAATATTAAATGAAGTTGCCTCTAAATCCTGTAAAGTCCCAAGTGCTAATACCTCCTTTACTTGTTCAGCTAGGTTGTCCAGGGAGTGATAGGAGGAGCTCAGTTTTACAAGTTATATACTGACATACTAAGAATAGTCTAGCAGGTATTTTAAGGCATACATGAACTTGAAAAGGACATAAAAATAAGACAGCTATCAATAAGTTTATGAACCTGACTCTCGGGCATACAATTTGAAAATACATAGTCTAGTGTATAAGAAAATAGTTTATTTTCTAAAGCAATGGAAAGTTTGTGCAAAAAGTAACGGACAAGAACGGAACTTGCCCAGTAAATAAAACTATATTATAGCCATGTACTACAGAGTTCCTTGTGTATTCCTTTGAAGACGCTCAGATAGTCCTACCATTTGATAGAGGGAGCTAATTAGATGTGACTGCAGTTACCTCTTTATGCATAGATGTAAAGATGTGCCCCTAGCATGAATACCTACAAGGACAGTAGAAAGCCAAAAAGCCATACTATTTTGTGAAGTTATGCAGGATGTTACGGGACAAAGTTCCAGATTTCTCAAGGCTGCAAAGTATCTCTTTCTGTTGAGTACAAGATACACTGATGTCTTGAGATGTCTCCATAATCATCGTCCTCTATAATCCTCTTCTACAACCTCTTCCCTTCTTTAAAGATTTATTTGCTTATGTCCAATGTTTGCTCTGATACCACACAGCTGTACAACCTTGAATCAGAGTTCTGTAAAAGCAGGGAAGGTGTGAGAAGCAGGACTGTCCAAAGCCTCATCTGGGCTTTCCACTCATGCACCTTCTGCCCATTGGATTGAGAGATGCATGTGGTCCTTCTCTGAAGTATATGATAGGTACACTGTACCTGGCTGTGCACCTTGACGAACTTTCATTTTGCCTTGAGTTCTTCACTTGACCTTGGACCTGTCTTGTCTGGTGACTCACTGGACTCTTGTCTAGACCTGGCTATTCTCACTGGAGCTGCTGTGCCCTCGTTCAGGTGCTGTGGGACTGGAACCTTGCCAGAGAGGTTGCTGCCTGCTTGCCATGCTGTCACCCCTGGCTCCCCTTCCCGTGCGAGGCACCCGGCTCCCTGACACACACATTTCACCACAGCCATTCCAAGCATCTGCTGAACAGCACCTGTGTACCAGCTCCTGTGAACAGTCCAGCATTAAACATCTGCTGGATCAATATTTTAAATGAACTGCTAAGACTGTCAATGCTGTGGTTGCCTCATCTTGGGAAAACTAGAGAGAGTTGGACTGATGTTCATGTTGTGATGGAAAGTTCTTTGGCTGACTTTGTGGGGGGTGGTTTCCATCCCTTTGTGGAGCTGTGGTTTATTTTGTTTCTTGTTTTGTTTCTTGATAGCTTGCCAGCGTCCTCTGGGATAGATTATTCCTCAGCATTTTCTGAATCTCTGTCAGTACAGTCCAATGCTTCCTCCTCCCAGCTCTCACACATGTAATGACTCAGCCCTGACTCTCACTTTCCCTTTGTTGAACTTTGTGACAATTTTTTCAGCTGCATTGCTATGTGGCCAAAAGAAGTATGTATACACTGTGCCAAAAAGGAATTTCAAACAACAGAAAGAAAAAGCAAGAAAGCTATCTGTTTGCTTTGAATTAGAAGATCTCTGTGTTTTATGTCTCAAAACAATATGCGTAGGGATGCTTGCATTTATCTACCCAGGACTGGCGTGACACAGAAGATGCACAACAGTTGCTAAATCTGCAGGAAGTTTTAGCTGAGAAAAGTTTTGAATAATGCTTTTTGTTTCATAGGCCTCATACCACATTATCATCAGAGGGCACTAACAAGACACATTTGAGATTTGAAAAAGTTGAGTGAAGGAATGAGCTGCAGGGATCGAGTCGTGGACGTACAAAGTGGGTAAAGACACGAGTCTCTTTGAATTACAGGCCTAGAATTGGTTGCAAGCAATTGTTACTAAAGGCAAGGATAAGAGAATTAATGACTAGAACTTCATAGAGAAAGACCACGAGGAGCCGGTGATGTCCCCAAATCAAAAGAAAAGGATAGGATAGCTGGAGAAATTGGCAGCCACTAAGGTAATTTTCAATGTGCCTTTAAATGGATAGAGGTGGGTAATAAAGTCCTTGTCCAGGTAAGCTTGATCCTCTTTTCACAATTCAATTCCAATTAAAAACATACAAGGAAGGAAACCCCTTAACTAACGTGGAATGATGCATAATATCTTGAGGGGCAGGGAAAGCAATACAGGCCCTGTGAAAAGAGAAATCCTTAATCCCCACCCCCCAATCAATGAAAATTCACAATTTAAAAAGCCTCTATACTGTACCATGTCACTGCATAGTTATTAAGAGCTTGATGCACCAGTGTTTCCTAACTTGCAGAATAATTAATTCCTCTGTGAAAGGGATCTGAGGCACAATTAAATTCCAAACTGAAGTCTTGACTCAGGCTTACTAGAAAAGCCTGAACTTTTTCCAAGTTTCAAAATTTAGGGAAAAAGTTATAAATTAAGTAGAAGGATTAGATAAGCTGTGCATGCATTTTTCCTCCTCTCTCTTAGACAAGTTTTGTTAAAGTTGCGCTCTGCTAAAATACTTTACTCCAACTGCCGAGTAGCAATAACTTATATTGATCTCTCAGGCAAAGCTCTGGCTCTATTGATTTTGTAAGAGCTCACAAACTCAGAGATCAAGCCTTTGCCTTGGCGTAAGAGCTGGAAGGTTTTTGTTTATTTAAGAATTATTAGTACCAGTTGCTGCTGGCCAAGGGATACACAAGGCCCCCCCACCTTTGCTGTATTCTTTTAGATTTACTTCTTTTGTAAAGCTTCACCAGTATTCAGATTCCAAATTCAATGAAGACTTGTTGTAAACAACTCCTCCTATCAGCATCTTTTCTAGGTCACAGTCAGGCTTTCACAGACATCTTCCCCAAGAGGGATGTGTTGTTGCCATGGCCTTTCCTTAGGATATCACTTATATAACAGCACAATCTCTGCGGTGACGCAAGCCTCTCGCATTCCCGGCCACAGCAGGACAGTGTGTGAAACGTGCACCCTCCAGGAAATAATGGTTCAAGTTATGATAATGCTCCACTTGGGATCTCGATCTGGAGATGGGCCTGAGCTAAAACAGTGGACAGATGCATGTATTCTCTGAAGATCACGCTCATTTGTATGTACACAAAGAATTGCTAGGGTTACTACAAGGTTTTTCTTCTACCTCCAAAACAATCTCCTCCCAGCTTGACAGAATCCATTTCTGTGCCATGGTTTAGGCTGCTCAGCCTTGGAAACAAGAACTTTTCCATTAGTACAAATTTATCTATCCTTTGGGTTGGCTAGGGGGAAGGGCTGGAACTGTGCAGACAGAAGTGTCTATGGTCCATTGTTTCACGGTCAAATTGTTTAGGAACCAATAAATATGGATTCTGTTCCTGCCTTCTAGCATTCAAAAAAAAGTTAAACGATTTAAAGTAAATGAAGAAGGAGGAAAACAGAGGAAACTTCTTCCCATTCGAGAAGCTAGCTAACAGACAAGCTCACATTATACTTTCTGTGACTAAACGGTATGGTTTCTATCTCCTTCGCATAAACATCATAGTTTCTTGAACCTCTTTTCTCTGTTCCACTCGAGACTATGATGTTTATACCAAAATGCCTTGCTCTTGGTAAAGCTTGTTGATTTTGATAGACAGAGTAGTTTCCATAGACTCCAACATTATATAGAAGTTTTTATTTTCTGATTTTTTTTAAATGATGATTTATAGGACTATACAGTCATAGGATAGCACTGTATGCTATAGTTTAAAAGAGATCAAATTTAAGGAAGATAAATTTGTTTGTTAAGCTATGGATGGGCACATCCACATTAGGCAGGATTCTCTAAGTCTTGTCTGATTTTAGGAGTTTAATAATATTTGGCTGGGAGACTCCTAAAATCCTGGGTACCCTATGCACAAACCAAGCAGGTCAGCAGTTGGCAAACATGACACCCCAGGATTCAGATGAGCTGGTAAACCCTGCTCTGCCTCATTGACAATCCTGAGCTAACGGATGGGGCCAGGGGGGCGGGGGAAGGAGAAAGAAGACAACAGTGAATAAAAAAATGTGTTAATTATACTGACTGCAAAAAAAAAAAAGTGGTGTTTGTGGTGTGACATCAGAGATGCAGAAATGATATTTAGCACTCAGTGTGGGAATTTCTTGTCTTCGCATAAAGGATTAATTCTGGCTCCCAGTTTGCCCATTAGGAGCATTTGGGGATATTATTAGCTGCAGTTTTAAGGGAGTTGGTTTGTTTGCTTTTTAAAAAATTCTAATGCATCTTTACAATTTCTATTAGATGATATGAAGGGAAAGCAAACCAAGAAAAGGGAAACTAGAGAGATGTTAGACTAAGAGTACAAAATGGTGCTACGTCAGGGAAATGATTTATCTTCATCTGATGGAATAAGTTATTCCCATTTATCTTGAAGCTAATTTTCCTCCTAGTTCTGCATAAGACAGCTGAACTACATTTTAGGTGACTATTCCAGGGCAGGTTGACATGTTTTTTAGGCACAACAAAAGAGAAAGAAAGACAAATCTGTTCTATTCAGGCATGAAAAAGTTAGAAAATGAAATCCACCAAAAATTTACAATTCACTACATAAGATGAATAAACCACTAAATGAAGTAACATGAAGACAGACCTATTATTCTTCTAGGGCAAATTTGGAGCAACTTCAATGACTTTTTACTGAGGAAAGGGGAGCTTCTTGCAATACAGCCTTGCATGGTGGGCCATTTCTATCCTGCTGCCCAGATTTCTGTGAGAAATCAGTGAAGCTGCAACAGGTTTTCTCCAGTACAATGGAGAGCAGAACCTGTCCTGACTGTTTTTGCTATTCTGTTCATTAGCTTTATACTAATTTTATTTCAGAAGTGACAAACAGCCTTTAAGACTTTCACATAGGCAATGCATAGCTGGTACATCATTCTGTTTTACAATGGGCAGCTCAAGTTTTCACATACGTATATTTGAATCTGCCCTGCTTACACATAGGCATTGAGTTTTGAACATAATTCTTATCACATACAAGCCAGGAGACCCTTTTCAATGGTCTGCAAGCTACAGAAATTCAAAGAACATTTGAAAATCCAAATTGCAGTGTTTCTCTTTTGGTTCTGAAAGTGAGTTTTAAAAACTAGGCAGTTTAGAGAACATAAAAGTGGTTGGTTTTCCCAGCTCTTGCCAGTTCACAAGAGGGAGCATGATGCAAAGGAAGTATTCCTCAGAGGTCTGTATGGATATAAAGTGAGGTGTTGACTCCATGCGATCTAGAGAGGCATCTTCCCATCTAATGCTTATTACAACTAATGGGAAGGATTGCATGGCCACAGAAACAAAGACATTTTGCGTTTATTTGCAAAGCCTTCCTCAAGGGAGGCCTTTCTCTGGTCTTAAGTTGCCCGCTCATCATCTCCTTTGCCACAGCAAGATTACAGAGCTCCCCACTAGAGGGTCTCACACGAAAATTTGTTCTGAGAACTACAGCCCACCATAAACTTGCCTATGTTGAGTGACTTTGATGACTGACAAAGCCAGGAAAAATGGAATAAATCACTACGATGACTTGCCATCCTCTTTTAGTAACAAAGAGCCAGAGATTTTACTTTTTTGGGTAGCAACTGGCAACAGAGTTGCACTGTTCCTTATTGCACTGGCTCTTGAAACCCTCTCCAGATATACTGGGCCCCACTGTGATGGGTATGGTCAATAGGGAAGGCTGTAGAAATCACAATGAGAAACTCTTCTGGAAAGTTCAAGTTACAGCAAATATGGGAGCCCAGGGAACTCTTACTACATTGCCAAAGCTGTAATTTAACGTTCAGACTGAATTCATTGCACTGTACATTGGGGAGACAATGTGGTCTGGAGGTTACAGAAGAGGGCTGGGAACCACAAGTATCCTCTTGGGATCCTATCCAAAATGAGCTGCTCACTGCGTGACTTGAAGGAAGTCACTGAATCTGATTTCTGCATGCCTTAGTCAATTTAGATATAAAACCGGATAGAAAGCAGAACAAAGCTAAAATTTCCTGGTGCTGCAGTCAGACCTTGTCTATGCAGAATAAATAAGTCCTTTTGACAGAAGTCATTATGGGAGGGAATATTAGAGAAGGGGATCCAGAAACAACCTGGTTTCTTAACAAGAAGCAAAACCAGGTACAAAGACCGGCAGCATTTTCAAATATTGAAAAAATGTGTACGAATAGTGCAGGAAACACAGCAATGCTCACAGTGCCTGCAGAGAGTGGCTTGATAGAGAGAGAAAAAAAAAGTCTCAGAAGTCTCATTGGTATCGTATCACCCATTCATTAAAAAGATAGTATCTGAGTGATCAGATTGGCTTTGCTGGTGCTGAGATGAGAGTGCACATTTGGAGTAATTTGATCAACAGTTTGCAGTACCCACTTGTGAGAGAGAGACAGAGAACATCAAAGCTGTAAGTAGATGGGCTGCTTCACTGATGATCTATGGAAATGGACAGAATAGTTCTACAGGGTCATATGCCTACACAGCTGCAAAGTGGCTTTGGACACTAAGTGAAGCAGGTATCTTTTTTACACTACCACCAGTTTGAATGTCCAGGATTTTCTTACTACAGTTGGAATTAGATTATTAGAGGTCTGGGTTTACCCCACTCAGGACTTCCTGGAAGCTGTTAATCTGTTGCAGCTCTGAACTTAGAAGATCATGAAGGAAAAGCGGTCTCCCCTCAGGTTGGAGGGAAGAGATAGATAACTGTATGATTTTAAAAGCAAACAAACCAAGCAACCAAACCTGACCACCCACAAAGTGGCCTACATACTGAAACTTCAAGTCCGGATCCACATCTCAAAATATTTTGGAAGTTTAAAGGGTTTTGGACTGGAAAACTACTGACAAGAGAGACACGTGGAGGCATCACTCCACATAGAAATTCAAGAAGGGGAGTCAAGCAGAGGAATTTGGCTCAGGTCCCTATTTTGTACGGGAAGCATTCTGAACACATGAAAGTATGATGACAGCTAATCATCAGATGGAGATTTTAGCCCTGGAATTTTGTTTATGCTATATTCTAGCCCCATTTTCTTTCTCCTGAGTACAGGATCCTCAGCAGAGTAACATGTGTCTGCCTGTGAATAAAGAACATTACAATTAAGTTGTGGTGACTGGCAGGGAGATGTTCAAATTGGAAGGTATGCAAGAGCCCAAGCATCATCCAAGGAACTTTTACTCAAGTAAAGAATCCTGGATGGAGTTTGAAACACACCAAATCATTCAGTTCATCTAGCCCAACATTCTCTGAGAGCTGCACCAGGATCCAACCAAAAAGACTGACTATACATTGAGCCAAAGAAAGGAAAGTCTTAGCTGCAGCAATATTTTCCCCTCTCAGTTTAGTATGTAACATATTGTCATCTAAAAAAGGTCTATAATATATTTTAATTGCATTTTAATTATGTCTGTGTTATTTTAATTTCTTTAAGAATACTTTTTAATATTTTCTTTAAAAGTCATGTCAAATTAGTATGATGGGAAAACATTCTGCAATAAGTATGCATTCTCTCTCTGCTCACAAATGGCTTATAAAATTCAACAGTAACATTTTGGCAATCAGAACTATTTACATAGGAGATGGATGACTAGGCATGGGAAAGCAGCCTTTTGTTCACATCAAAGGACTACATACAAATTCTCACATGGTACATATACTCATTTTTATTTACAGACAAGAAAGATTGAGCAACTTGATACAAGCATGAATGGTAAGAAGTACAGTAGATTGAAAGGGGGGAAATGCTGCATTACTTTCACAGCATAAGGAAAAAGTTGTCTTATTGCATCATGTAGGAAAGCATTGGCTCAGAGTTCAACCTAGGGGCATGAAAGCATGGCTCCTGCCACCTCTGCTCTCTTTAAATGTCCTGCAGCATAAAGGAAGTTGCCAAGTGACATTTCTCACTTCAACTACCTCAAAAAATAGGTCCCACTATACTACTAAGGATTTCAGAACAAAACAAAAGCCACAAAACAAACAAACCAACCTTTAAACCAAAGACCTCCACATTGCTTAAAAACAATAAACCAAAGAGTTAGCCTGAAACAGGAGACTGGCTACAGCTATCTCCTATAAATGCTCCCTCATATCAACTGCTTTTACAAAAAGCCAGTTTATTCAAGGAACAAAATTGGGCTTAGAAACCCACTTTTAAAGGTTTGGAAAGAGGAATCTCAACAGGGTATTTTGTGTTTAAGAATTGAATTCTGCAGCAGCACTTAACACAACAATCTAGCAGCTCCAAACTTACTACTTCACACCTCAAAGGCAACCGCAGCTTGACTGAAGAATTTTTAGGAACCTGGCTTTTAATACATGTTGTAGCACACTAGTGATTTTAGCGATCAATAAAAGGACCGATAACATACTAGCTGATAATACAAATGTTGTACATGCTACTCATCATTACTACTACTTTTTTTTTTTTAAAACTCTGCCATTTCCCCCCCGCAAATGGTTGCTCTTTTCTTTGAAAAACATCAGACATCAGTCCTTCCATCTCTAACAAGAATTGCATCCATTTCTAAACCGCTAAAACAATTCTTTCACAGCAACAGAATGTAGCATGAACATATATCAGTGGTTCACAATTTGTGAACCACTGGAAGTTACACTAGCAATTAGTAAACAACGAGAGTTTAAAACCCATGGCATTTCAACAGTAAACTACCATCTCTGCCCGTGCATGCATGTACACATTAGTGTGATGTTTAACTGAGAAACATGCATTGGAGGTCTTACAGTCTCAATACTCAGACCCCTCCACAGTTTTACAACCAGAATATCTAAAAGGTTATTTAACTCTTAAGAAGGACTGTGGTCAACATATTCATTTCTCAGGCACGGTGGAGCTCTCTACAGTAAAGGCTAGAGTTTGTCTTCTCTGGAGTCAGAAGTCTGTCAGGGACAGTTAGAGACCATGGAGAAAATTGCCCTAGGAATGCAGGATCACGACAATGCTCACTCTGTTTTATTTTGACCACTTTTCTCGTTATTCCTTTTTTAACACAAATGTGTAGCAATGTGTATTTAATAAGGACAAACACAACTAAGGCACTTCACATCATAGATGTTTCCTTTTAGGAAGGAGATAACAGACACACTATCATGTGGCATATGGCAGTCTCATTATTTAAAATACTAGTGGAAGAGGCTAAGATATTCCTACATATGGGAGGATAAACTATGAAGGGAAGTATGACTACTGTGTGAAATGAAAAAGGCAGACACCATTAGTTCCTGCAAGACCATTCATCTTTTCCTCCCTAGATCTGGTGTAGTCCCATGTGCTCTTTTCTACTGACAAACCGGCACACATCAACCCCAGCCCGGAGAACCCACTTTAAGGGAATGTTTAGACAGTTCAGACTTCTTGCCCACTGAATTGCCAAATTCTCGGTAGCCATTATTTGGCTGGTGTGGCTCTTTCCCAGCTACTCAAGCATAGTCTGAGACTACTGAACTCCAGACAGGTACACAGTCTGCCTCATGACAGCAGATCTCATCACTGACCACCTGCTGTATGCAGACTATAAAGCTACAGCTTATTTTCTAACTTGTTTGCAATAGTAATCTTTACCTATTAATTTACCAACTATAAACCAACTTCTCAAAATAAAGTTAAAAACAACCTGTGGCTTTAAATTCCACGTAGATAATAGGTCAATATTGTTTCAGATATCCCTGATCAGAGAAGGTCAAGCTGTGTGACTTGTGGATGGGAGGAGCATTTCTAAAGCTAAACAAGCATTTAGAAGTAATTCATACAAATTGTTTACCAACGGAAGAGATGTGTTTACTGTACAGTCAATACTACTTGATCTTCTTAAAAGAAAACAGCTTGTAAGGAAGGAGATTAAATGACTCATTAAAAGTTGCAATATGCATTTCTTCTATTCCCAGGGAATAAAAATTTCTCTTATTTTATAACCAATACACAAAGTTCTGGACATGCATACTTCTTTCTGTTGTTAATTTTTTTTTAATGCAGGCTACTGATTTGGGAAATGAACTTTCTATCTTTACTGCATAGATATAAGTGTCTGGAAACAGTCAAGCAGTATCTCAATTTCTGATAAAGAAAACCCTCAGAAGCAGAGCTTTTTTTCCAGGTATCAATTGCAGTAACAAGGTACAACCATTGCTATAGAATCTCTTTTATCATATGGAAGATGCTGCTTTATATGCAGGTCACTTATTTGAAGAACAGTTTTGACTGGAAAAAATGTTTGGAGAAGGGGGAATGCTAAACTTGCTTTTTTTCCATGTTGGCAATGACTGGAAGTTCAAGGATTAGCTAGACCATTCTACCACCTTATAAGGGACACAAGTTTAACTTCTTCAGCTGACTGAGGGATCTGAACCTCCTAAAAAGTTTCCCAAACATAACAAAGTATTCTGCACCTCTTTCAGCCCTTCCCATAGGAGCCATGTTGCTTTGTATAAAATACTTAGAAAAAGCAAAGCGCATAATTCCCTTAGTGGTCAACGAGGTGTGATGTACAATTTGAGCTCAACTCCTTCAGAAAAGTTATGAACTCCAGTTGAGTGGTTTGGTCAAAAAGGGAAATAATAGCTCCTTTTAAGAACTCCACAACCATCAAAGGGAAACAATTATCTTAATTTAGTCCTTATTTCAGAAATGTTTTCATTTGAGACCTTTGATTCAAAATGAAAATTTTAATTATCATTTTGGCAAATTAAAAAAATCAAGATATTGTAAATCTAATTTGATCTGTATAAGAATTCTTTCCAGCTGTCAAATTTCAATGATCATTCACACAAACTCTGTTCTGTCTACTCTCTACTCCCACGGAAATCAAAAGGAAGAATGTCCTTTACCCATTTGAGATTGTCCTGCTACGGGGGCAACCCAGATGCATGTTAAACAAACTTTTCTTAGACCTCAGCACTTGTTCAACATGATTAAGTTAACTTTTCCTGTAGCTTTACATGAAACCTAAATTTGTTCCTCTCTTTGCTTGGCCTACACAGTCAATACTTTTGTTTTCCAAGACCAGGATTTGAGCACTCTGGGCTGTTGTAAGTCCAGGTAAATTTGTAACAGTAAGTGGAGTTAAGCTTGTTCAAACCAGCTGAAAGTCTGATCCTTTCTCTGCACTAGTAATTGGAATTGAGTTTACGTGGTGAAGGTTGAGAAGTTTTAAGTCCAGAAATAACACCTGATGCAATTAAACTGAAGAGTTATGACTTGGTGCATTACTAAAAAAAAGAAAAAAGATTTGGAGATGCATCCAAATTCAGCACAGCAGGACAATTAGGTCAAAGATTCCTGTTTTCCTTAAAGTGTCATAAACCCCTCAGCTTTTGGCATAACATTCTTCAATACTACAGCAGTTCAACCTGCTTGACGTAAGTAACTCCACTGGCTTCCACACAGGTGAAGTAAGGTACTTTTTGGCAGCAGAAAACATTTTCCTGGCTGAGATAGATAAGTTTATGATAAAGCAATCTTATTTTCTTTACCTTTTGTTAAGGAGTTGTATGTAACAAATTACAAGGCAAACATTTTCCTAAGCCAAGAAAAGGTTTCAAAATTTTGACCCTGAAAAATTGTATTATTTTTTCTCTTGTTCAGTGAAAACATTTTATGCAAGAACCAATCAAAATAAAAAATTACAGCCAGGAAATCAAATGTTAAATCATGCTGACAGTTTAGTCAATTTTACATATTTTCACTGAAAACAAAGACACTAGCTCCTTATTTAATTCTACTTAAAAATACTTATAAATATATTAAGATAAATAAGATATAAATAGAATTTCTAGGATAGCCCAGCCATTTTTTTGGGCATCATTTAGTATTTTTATTGATTTATTTTTTCCCTGCCAGATATTTAGTGCTGTTGTTTTTTCAGACAAACACTTCTTTCTTACTTTCTTCTTAAGAAGCAGCACTTCTTTCTTAGGTAATTGTAAACAAGGATTTAAAGAAATTTACGGACAATCAGATACCAGTAGGCCTTATGTGAAAATCTTTACTCACTTCTGCCTTAAAAAATATGAAATAATGTGAAAACATGTATATACTTGGTCAAGAAACATGGACATCAAATCCTGTTATTGATTCAGAGTTGGACAGTAATGCAGTGGTCTTGCCTAAACTGTATTTAATACTAGTTTTAGCTAAGCCTTAAAGCACAGATAGTGTGACTATATAATGAGTACTCTTCCCATAGCACTACCCCATGCAACCATTCCCTTTAGTTACATTTGTCTTTCACACACCCGAGCCCATGCGCTGTTGCCAAAGAAAATATTCAGAAATTAGCTGCAATAATTTCTTAATGAAGGTAAAGTTTCCTTAACTGGTTGAGCAGTGAAGTTTTGCTACTTTCTCCTTAATTTTTAGGTATTGTCTATGCCTATATTATAGGGGAAAAAAGGTATTAAAAGGGCTATATCATCCTAGTTAGCTCCTCCAAATATACAGTAAGCCAACTAACTTAAGTTAAATATTAGTTAAAACAAAATACTTGAGTTAGTGAATTGCATTCAAGGTAAGAGGGAGGCAGATTTTAAAATACTGCAATCTTGTCTCCTCTGCTAGTTTATCAAAGGCTTTTTCCCCTGTGCAATGTGGACATACCTTTTCATTCAGATTCCAAGCCCAGAGAATATGCAAATTCATTCACTGTAGGCCAGCTTTTTTTTTTTTTACATTATTTTTTATTTTATTACTAATTAAGCTTAGAGTCTAGTCATAGACCATGACTCCAGATGGGTTAGCTACTAGAAAAAATAAGCCTACCCAAAGAGTTCCAAATGGACGAGCAAGTCAAGATCCAACAGCAGGGTCCAGAGAACCAAGCACAGAACAACAACTGAACAGCTTTGGGAACACAGGCAATCATAAGACAGAAAACAGAAGAGAAGGCATGTGCAAAACAACTGGTTTCCAAATCTACAGTCTATATTGATGTCCTGCCATACAAAAGTTTGATGAGTAGTCTAATTCAAGATAGGATAAAAATAATTCTGCTTTCCTGCAAAGTGACAGATTAGGTCATTTCACTCCCACCTTTCTCCCGTTTCCAGGTGTATGTAGCATCTGCTTGCCACAATTCACAGCCTGATTAGGTTGTGTTGGTGACCTGCCAGACCAAGTTTAAATCTGGTAGGCAGTCTGACCCCCAAGGAATGCCCAACACAGTCCCAGGGCAATTACTGCAAATGCACTGACTACTTACAACTCTTCTGAATGACAGAGTGTAGTCTTGGGGTAACAATGGTTATGGGACACTTTCTGAATGCATAGAAGGTGCTTATCTTGTTTCCTATTCTAACTTCACCTTGGGTGTGTACATTCAGCCTCCGTAACACCTCTCTGCTGTTGAATTTTAGGACTTCAGTCATTTTAGTCACGGATCTAGCCATACTGCTGAGAGGTCACAGTTTTGGAAAATAAATCTCGGGAGTTTCCTCCATAGATTAAACAAAAAGGAAGCTGTTCTTCACATGGAGAATAGTTAAGCTGAGGAACTCCACTGTGGGATATAGCAGGTGCTAAAAGTTTACAAGTGTTTAAGGGAAAACTGGACATGTTCATGAGAGAGGTTTATTGAACGTTACTAAATACATAGAAGCTCTGTCTGACTCAGGAAGTCTCTGAGCTGAAAATGGTGGGAGCCTGGCAGAGCGTTCGCAGGGAAATTCTACACATTCATTCTGCTCCCACACTCTTCCCTAGACAGTCACCCATTTTCAGTCACTGTCAGAGACAAGGTGCTGGGCTGGGTAGGTCTTTGGAATGAAATGAAGGTTCTTATGTTCTTGTTTCCTGTAGACTGGGATTTCTTCACCTGCGGTGTTCTTAAGTTGTTGTTTACTGCCATTATACACTATTTCAAAAACTGTGTTCCTCTCAGAGGCTTCTACATTTAACTGTTGGATATATAATGACCATTGCGTATATAATGACTACAGTATGGTATCAAACTATTTTACACACCTATATGCAAGTCCTGATCAGGAAATAATGAAAAGCAGTATCTACAGATTGTTCCTGGACTCTGCTTCATACAGTACACATTATACAAAATTACGCGTGTGCCTTTCAAAGACTACAGAAAATTGAGCTAGTTAATAATGAACAGTTCAGCTACACAATGTCTACCATAAAAGCTAGACACGTTTCATGTTTTGCACAGTGCTTTAGTTCATTATGCAATTTTCATTTCTATTGCTGTAATTCTGCCTGAGAAGTGTCAAAGTTCAGTCTAGTTATCCCTGGCAAAAGACACTGTTCAATTCATTTCACAACAACAATTGTTTATTTCTCCTTCTTCCTAATAACATCAGCTGCTTTCAGCTCTGTTGAATGATGTAAATTAGTTATTCTATGCTAGAAAGTCAGCGAGCAAATTGGCCTTTGTTTGCAACGGCCTCTAAAGCAGGAACCATTTGCCAGAGATCATAAGACGAGCAGCTAATTGTGGCTTTCTAAAATGCCTTTCATTTTCTCCACTAAAAGAAGTTCTATTTCTGCTTTATTTGACTGATAAACACTAGCAGAACTGTCCCTGCGGAGATGTGGTTAGCTTCAATGCATTGATCTGTGCTTTCTCAAAAGCTTGGGCATTTTCCAATCTGAGATTTGGGGTTTTTCCTTTGCAGATATTGAAGTCAACTTCAAAACTGCAAACCTGATATGCAATATTTATCGTATTTAAAGCAGGACATTATATTTCAGAAGCATTTAGGGAGACTATAATATTAAAGTGACATGTTTTCTAAGGATGATGACAAATATTCCTAGTCGAAGAGGTCACAATATATTTTAAACATTTACAGAAATCAAAGTAAATGGATGCTTCCATCCATGCCACAGGATATTTCTTGTTCAAAACACTATTCCTGTATAGACTTTGCCTAGAATATCCAATTAAAGTATAGGTCAAACCCAGTCAGGATGGCAAAAGTGACCACAGAATGGTGCTGAGGACTAGAAAGGCCACAAAGACTGAAAAAAAAAAAAAAAAAATCAGGAAACTTCTGCTACCTCCATACTGACTGGATAAAACTCATGTGGTGGCGTGATTCAGAGCTTTAAGTAAGCTTAGAAATAACCTTTTAAATAACCTCAGAAAACTCATAAAAAGCAATTCTCAAATCAGCACAAGATCTGGTTCATGCTGAATCACAGAAAAATTGCTGTTTGATGACCAAAATATAATCAATTCTAATAAGATTATAAGAAAGAAAACACTTCAGAATTCCGCCACAGGAATGTTTAAGTTTATAAAGGAAGTTACAGAAAAATGGAAATAATAGTTGAAAGAAAATTCAAAAGAGCAGCTACAAGAGTAGGGCGATTGCATGCAGCAGAGAGGCTATTCAAAAGCATTACATAAAGGCTCTCAGTTCACAGCCACCTGACAGAATAAAAGACTCCAAAAGTAGCAATAAGAAGAAAGACGGTGTAGTTAACCATCCGAGTAAGGACTGCTATTAGAAGTAAAAAAGGCATTTCAAGATGTGGAAGATACACCTAGATGGAGAACACAGAAAAAGGAATGTGTTCTGTCAAGTTACAAGTAAAAGCATATTAAAAAAAAAGTTTTTTCCTTGTTGGCATAAAGTACAACTTGCCATAGGTATGAAGACTACCAATAAAAACTTTTTCAGAGATAGTGGAAGCCAGAAGACTGCCAGAAAGTTTCTGAAACCAACAGATCATAAAGATATAAACACTTAAGATAAGCCCGTTTCAGAAAAGCTAACGAATTCTTTCCATTTGTGCGCAGTGCAGAGGAGGTCAGGCAGGTTCACCCACTAAGCCAGTCTTCCCGAGGAAGAAGTCTGAGGAACTGCCTCAAATCAAAGTGTTAAAGAGGCAGCTTTTTCCCAGTTCTGTAAAATGAACAGCCATAAATTGCCAAGACCAGAGAATACTCACCCAGGAGTTCTAAGGGAACTCTAATATAAAATTTTGCTGAGCTACTGCAGTGCGTAACTTGTCACATAAATCTCCCTCACTTGCAGAGGAGTGCAGGGGGCGAATGTCTCGCAAATCTTGTAACATGCCTCAAGGGTGTTCTTGCAAGTAAAAGACCAAGGAATTTAACTTCTGCTTGTGCAGGCCCGTAGAATATATAGTAATGATCAAAATCAATAGATACGTGGATAAACATGATTTAATGAGGAAGAGTCAGTGAGCTTTCCTAACACAAAGTGATGCCTAGTAAATCTTGCAGAATGCTTTGAAGAATTCATCAGTGTATTAATAAAGGTAACCCACAATATATGGTTTACTAGGATTTTCCCCCAAAGATGCTGGCTTAGATTTCTGAATGGCTTTGAGAGCCACTACCATTCTGTGGGCTCTCTGACTTTGGTATAGGATAAAACAGAGTCTTTCAAGAATTAATAAGTTGTTAATTGAACGGAGTTAAGAGGGGTCCTCCAAGAATCTATACTGGGACCTGTGCTACTCAACATTCTCTTCAACAATCTGAAAAGGTGAAATGGGGAAAAAACACACAGAGCAAGAGAGTTTGCTAATTAAAAAGAAATCCTCATTCTGGATAGTTAAAACCAAAGCCTAAGTATGAAGAACCACATGTTTCCCAGTGTTAGCTAATTAGGTCATTAAATGGAAGATGGAATTTATTGTCAATAAAAAGAGAGTAATGCACATGGGGAAAAGCAGCCTTAACTGTTCCCATGCAGTGATGATCTCTGGTTTTGCTGTTAGTATTCACATCCGTTATCCAAATTTTGCTGCAGGTAACACCTAAAATAGCTGATAGATTATCAGAAAGTAGCTAAAACACCCAATCAAGTGTTAGGAATCTTTTTGAAATAAAGAGGCAGAAAATGTGTTCTATTCAAAACTCACTGTCCACATGTTGCACATTATATTTAATTCACTATTCTCTTTCCTTCTTACTCTCCCCTATCTCAAAAATGAGACAGAATAATGGAAAAAGGAATTGGAGAGCATTTCAGGTAAAGGATCACCTGATATTTGCCTTTGCCGCAGTTGGGTTTGTTTTGTTGTTGTTCTGGGGTTTGGATTTTTCTTTTTTTATGTTGGTTTGGCATATCTTTAAATACTACTTCTACCGACATTTATTTCCTCCAGTCATCAGAGGATACCAGGCAAGGCAGACTGGTTCTTTGTAGCAGTTCCTATGCCCTGCTTTTGTTTTCTGGATCGTGCACACAGGTATGGCTGGGTCCACAACCCTGGTTTGGCCAAATACATCTTCCAGGGGGAGGTGGGGGGTTGTCAAGAAAGGAATTCCTCCTTTTTCCTTTTATTAATGCATTCTTGTTATTTATCAGATTCTTGTGTTAAGGGTGATTGAGCAAACTGAAATATGAGTTTCAGTACAAGGCCTCTCTCTGACTCAACGCACTTTGGAGAAAATAAATATGCCTCATCTACTATAAGATTAATAGACTCCACTTGCACTGCATTAAGTAGGTACTTGCTGCTCTTTGATGTAATCTGTGAATTCAATTATTTCTCAAAAAAGAGGCAAGAGATTAATTAGCTCAGCAGATATTAAGTTTGCATGGATTCTAAAAACCTCTTTCCACCATACCAAAACGTTACTTATGACTAGGGCAGACAGCCAGTCTCTATTGCCTTGTGAAAACATCTCTTAACATCTTTCTCTAGTGGCTGCACTGTTGACTTCACTGACACTCACCGATTTTTTGTGAGGTGGCGTGTTTTTATATACAAGGATTTTTCTGAAAGATCCTCAGCAATATCAAAAACAGTGCATTTCAAAGCTTACCATCTTTTATACACAAACTGCAACTCATACAGCACAGAGCCAAAAACAGTTACCACCATCTCTGTGGTAGCAGTTACCACCATGTCCAAACCAACCAACTCCTGGAGCACTTTGGTATAAATAAAGCAGTGCAAGACACCAGCCAAGAAAAATCTTGGAAATCACAAAAGCACTGTCCACAAAAGCTCTCTCCCCCTGAACGAGCTCAGCATTTCTAATTCACAAGCATCTTTGGACGAGGAACAAACATGAAAAATCTTAAATAGGGGAAAGGGAACACAGCCTTAATTTTGGCAAACCACAGCAGTACAGCAGACACACAGATAACTTGCGCTTTCCTCAAATAACTTGGCAGCAGGCTTTCTAGCTGTCCATAAGCAACTATCCCTGAGCTGCATCACAGCCCCACCAAATCCCACTTACAGAAGTACCAATGCATGCATCTCTTCCCAGCCCCAAGACAGCTATTTCATCACCAAACCTAGCTGAGAAAAAAATCAGGTTTATTATGGTCCTCAGAGACAATTACAGCTTCATTCCTGCCCCATGAGCACTCTCATACAGGAGCCAGAAGCACTCAGCAATTTGAGCAAAACCTGAAGTGCTTGGAGCCAACTCCTTTCTTCTCCCAAGTCTCTCCAAAAGCCCGCAGCTCAGCTGGGTCCAAGCCACAGCATGGGTGCAGCAACTCTCCCAATGACTGTCCCTTTTCAAGTGAAGGTCTCTAAAGCATCACTTTTCCATGCAGAGAGTCAAAATACACCGGAGCTTCTCAAGTGAATCCTATTAACAGAAATACCTGTTAAGGAGACTGCATTTTTATTTAATCTGCAAATACTAATATAACAGAGGTACAGTAGCATAGAATAGGGAGTGTTGATCTGCTTGAGGGTGGAAGGCTCTGCAGAGGGATCTGGACAGGCTGGATCGATGGGCCGAGGCCAATTGGATGAGGTTCAACAAGGCCAAGTGCTGGGTTCTACACTTTGGCCGCAACAACCCCAGGCAATGCTACAGGCTTGGGGATGAGTGGCTGGAAAGCTCTCCCACAGAAAAGAACCTGGGGGTGTTGGTCAACAGCCGGCTGAATATGAGCCAGCAGTGTGCCCAGGTGGCCAAGAAGGCCAACGGCATCCTGGCCTGTATCAGAAACAGTGTGGCCAGCAGGAGTAGGGAGGTGATCGTGCCCCTGTACTCTGCTCTGGTGAGGCCACACCTTGAATGCTGTGTTCAGTTTTGGGCCCCTCACTACAAGAAGGACATTGAGGTGCTGGAGCGTGTCCAGAGAAGGGCGACGAAGCTGGTGAGCTGGCATTGTGGGATGTGGCTTGATGGGCATGGTGCTGTGTGGTGTGGGTGGGTTGTTTTGGTGTGGGTTGTGGTGTGTTTTGTGGGTGGTTTGGGTTTTTTTTTGGTTGGGCTTGATGATCTTACAGGTCTTCTCCAACCTTAGTGATTCTGTAATACATCCAGCTTAGCTCCCTCCCTTCGCATACCAAAAACAAGAGCGACAGAGATGGCAAATACAAGTCTTACTGCTACAATACACCTCAGAGCACTCAAAGCCATCATGATCGGGATATAAAAGTCAGAACAGATTTGAAACATGAACCTTTGTGTTCAGGCATCTCATCAAGGGTCTGGTATGACAGCACACGTGATGGATGGGGAGGGAGTAACACGCAACGACAGGCTTTTTGCTGGGAAACTTTTCTTCACCTTTCATGCAATCCCTAGACCTGGAGGACTAAAAATGGCCTTTTGCCAGCTCTTTTGCACCTACTGTGTTTACCTACTGCCCAAACGTGATTACAGCCAGCTCTCTTGCACCACCATGCTTACCTACTGGCAAAGCGTGATTACAGATCAGTCGCCTCTCACATCCTTTGGAGAGGTACTTGCTCCCCCTTTCACCTAGCCAAATGCAGGAGGGAGAGCTGTGAAGCAGCAGTAATAAGCCAGGGGCTGCAGCTCTTGAATTCAAGACACACAAATATAAAATGGGAGTGCCTGACAAACCAAGGAGACCAATATCTTTTCCCTTTACCTTTTAGCATGCAGCTAGGAAGATGGACATGAGGAAGGCAAAGCTGTCCATTTTCCCCCAAGGCACACTTCACATGCAGACCGTGTCTCAGGGTACAGCAGAAGTTTCACGCCATAAATGCACCTCACTAAGGAAAACCACCTGCAATTTAGATTTCTTAAACAAGCATTCTTTACAAAACCCTGTCAAATAATCAGTGAGGAAATATGTCTTAGAGATGCTGGATAAACAAAAACTGTACAAAGTACAAGCTTTTAAACTTTGTTTTGCTTGCAAAAGAAAAACCTGCTTTGCTTGATTCATTTCCCCTTGATCTCCAAACTGCGATATTTATAATTTCAGTTAGAAACCACCAAGTAGAGCCTTTCACTGCTAAGTCAGTTAATTTCTGCGGTGGGTGGTACAGTCTGGCTTCCCTAGTTTACACCTGCCCAGAGTTTCCACGGCCTCCCACCCAAGAGGTGGGCACAGCACGTACAGCTTAGCCTGCCCATTCCAGCTCAAGACCCCAAGCACAGAACCGGCCCTTTGCAGGAAGAACAACACAGCCTCCAGGCAACAGCGCCTGAAAGCTGCCGTCTGAAGGCACAGTCATGTACTGAGCTAGTCCACACAGACAATCAAAAAGATTTTCTC